>NC_139218.1:328965126-329542626 GCF_055691185.1 Crinia signifera | reverse complement strand
ATTCGCAGCCCTGCTTACGTGTCTGAATCGGGCCCAAAAAGTGGAGAGAAAGTTACAGGCTGTATTTGAAAAATGACAATTATGAGCAGCTGTATTTGAAAAATGACAATTATGAGTCCACTTTATCTCTCTCCAGGGCTTTTTACATAGACCCCTTAATTACATACTGGAGAATGTTTCTAAACAAATGTAGAGATAATAAAAAGGACAACTAAAAAGGCAAAATACATCTGCATTACAATGGCAGCCTGGACTACAAATGCCATTTTGGGCAAAGGAGGTCACAATATAGCTGTACTTGTGTCCACAGAGCAGGGCTGGGTAATAAGCTAGAGCAGGACAGGACAACCTGTGACTCTGCAGCTGTTGTGAAACTACAAGGTCTCAATATGCTTTACCAGCTGATCCATGGTAGGTATGCTGGGACCTTTAGTTCCGTAACAGCTAGAGAGCCGCGGGTTGGCCTGACTTCAGCTTGAAGCACTGTAGCCACTGTACTTTAATCTCCACAAAAACGCAAAAATAAAAAATCACTAGACTGCAGTAGATATATATAGTCGTGAAGATAGTCCAAGTATCTGCACGCAAGGAGCAGAAAGGAGAGCACTCTCCAGTCACAAATCAAATATTGTGAAATCCAAGTAAGTCACTAATATTGAAATAAAGAGACATCATAGTCCAAGAGAGATAAAGGTGATATATTGTATGACAGCCCCGACATTTCGGTCCAAATCATGGACCATTATCAAGGAGCCTAAGGCACACAGAAAACATAAGTCATACACACACTTTCAGTAAAACAGAATGTGCATAAATACAGCAAGGTAACAATAAATGCTTACATAGCCATCTGAGGATACAGGTAGTCAGCGTTGAAGCAGTCTCTGGAAAGTAGGTCAGGACAAAGTCAGCTACCTATGGTGTGCAGTCCGGGTCCTGCTATATATACCTCTCAGGAAGGGGTTAAGGAGCACAGCGATCGCGCCATATTAGCCTGCGTGTCAGGCTGCCGGAGCGCACGCTGACTTCCGGAAATACCGGAACTTACGCGGTCAGTGGACCGCAGAATGGAACGCACAGCTTCCGGGTTGCCGGGAGCTGTGTGTCACACTGAGGAGTACTGGAGTAATTAAGTGTTATCTGCGCTATATAAAGAGAACAAATAAGCCATCTATATGGATATCAGTTAAGGTATACGTGATATCCGTCCATCTGGTGTAATTGTAGTAAAAATAGTGAGCGCGCACTAAGGTAAATAGCGGTGCCAGAGGAGAAACAGGGGAGTGATAAAAGGGGAAGAGATAAAGTATAGGAGTGGAATGGGTCATTGTAAACCAGTGGTTATCTATTTACTGGTATATGGTAAGGTGATAGAGGCATGAAAAACCGCTTAAGGGCATTACATATGGGGGGGAAAATTATCCGGGAGTGATAAAGGGGAGAAAGATAAAATAAATGGATGAAAGAATAACCGAGATCAAGGGAAGGTGGGCTAATGGGGCTGATGCCCAAGATAATGGGGCATATATTGACGTAAGTCAGTCAGTCAACTAAAGTCACGGGAGGAGTATATCAAAAGAGATTTAGGGTATCCATTATATAAAAAAATAGAACACAAATAAATACATCGTTAGAGGGGTCATAACAATAGGAATTAATGAGAACCTGTGGGGAAAAGGGAAATGACATAATACATTGGGAGAGAAATGACATAATACAATGAACCAATCACATCAATGTAGCAAGTAAAAGGATGCTAAGAATACAGTATGCAAGTGATAATAAGACACAGTGGGTGATTTTTGGCCCCACCAGGGAGGGGTGTAGGGTAAGAGAGGGACATAGGTGTAACACCAAAAACAAATACTGATAATATAGAGTTAAGAATGTCTGAGAAAAATGGACAAAGGATTGTTCTCGTTGAGACCCCTGGGTGCGATAGTATCCAGCCTATGGATCCAACGACTCTCGAGTTCCGTAACAGCTAGAGAGCCGCGGGTTGGCCTGACTTCAGCTTGAAGCACTGTAGCCACTGTTCTTTAATCTCCACAAAAACGCAAAAATAAAAAATCACTAGACTCAGGGGTGCAACTATGGCGGTACGGGGTGGTACGGCGTACCATTAAAACAAATGGTGCCGGTACCCCGTACCGCCATAACAAATAGGCCGAAATATTTACTGCGCATGTGCGCATATGTAAGTGGCGGGGGGCGTGGCCACTTACATATGCGCGCTAGCGCCGCTCCCCCCCGCCGGGTCTTCCCTGCTCTCGTCTCCCCCGCTGTGTACGCGGGGGAGACGTGCTGCTGCTGCTGCTCTCATGATTTCGTTACAGCTCCTGCTGCTGGACCGCGCGCGGCTATTGGTTAGCGCGCGGTCCAGCAGCAGGAGCTGTAACTATCAGGAGCAGCAGCAGCAGCAGCAGCAGCACGTCTCCCCCGCGTACACAGCGGGGGAGACGAGAGCGTGCGGGCGGGCAGGCACAGGGGGCTGTGTATGTGCCTGCCTGCCGGGGGGGTTCTATCCCCCTGGGCAACGAGCAAAGTGGCACAGATATATCCCCCTGGGCAACGAGCAAAGTGGCACAGATCTATCCCCCTGGGCAACGAGCAAAGTGGCACAGATCTATCCCCCTGGGCAACGAGCAAAGTGGCACAGATCTATCCCCCTGGGCAACGAGCAAAGTGGCACAGATCTATCCCCTAAGCAACGAGCAAAGTGGCACAGATCTATCACCTGGGCAACGAGCAAAGTGGCACAGATCTATCCCCCTGGGCAACGAGCAAAGTGGCACAGATATATCCCCCTTGGCAACGAGCAAAGTGGCACAGATATATCCCCCTGGGCAACGAGCAAAGTGGCACAGATCTATCCCCCTGGGCAACGAGAAAAGTGGCACAGATATATCCCCCTGGGCAATGAGCACAGTGGCACAGATCTATCCCCCTGAGCAACGAGCAAATTCAGTCCACCTTGGCATCGGCATGAAGCCCCTGGCATTGAGCATGTAGGTAAGTGGCACTTATGTGTCAAATGTGTATGGTGTGTTATACAGTATGTGTTGGGCATTGCGTAGTGTTATATAGTATGACATGGGCATTGCGTAGTGTTATATAGCATGTGATGGGCATTACACTGTGTTATATAGTATGACATGGGCATTGCGTAGTGTTATATAGTATGACATGGGTATTACAGTGTGTTATATAGTATGTAATGTGCATTATGGTGTGTTATATAGTATGTAATGGGTATTACGCTGTGTTATATAGTATGTAATGGGCATTACGGTGTGTTATATAGTATGTGATGGGCATTACAGTGTGTTATATAGTATGACATGGACATCGCGGAGTGTTATATAGTATGTAATGGGCATTACGGTGTTATATAGTATGTAATGGGCATTACAGTGTTATATAGTATGTAATGGGCATTATAGTGTGTTATATAGTATGTAACGGGCATTATAGTGTGTTATATAGTATGTAATGGGCATTACAGTGTTATATAGTATGTCATGGGTATTGCGGTGTTATATAGTATGACATGGGCATTGCAGTGTTATATAGTATGTCATGGGCATTGCGGTGTTATATAGTATGTCATGGGTATTGCGGTGTTATATAGTATGACATGGGCATTGCAGTGTTATATAGTATGTCATGGGCATTGCGGTGTTATATAGTATGTCATGGGCATTGCGGTGTTATATAGTATGTAATGGACATTATGGTGTGTTATACAGTATGTCATGGACATAGCAGAGTGTTATATAGTATGTCATGGGCATCGCGGAGTGTTATATAGTATGTCATGGGCATTGTGGTGTTATATAGTATGTCAGCGGGCGTACAGACTCTGTGGGGGGGGGGGCGGTGGCATGTAACCACCCCCCTTGTGTCATATGACCACGCCCATGGCCACTCCCCTGACCACGCCCATTTTTCGCTGCGCGCCGAAGGCGCGCAGCACAGTACCACTAAGTCGTTTTTTCTACTCGCACCACTGACTAGACTGCAGTAGATATATATAGTTGTGAAGATATAAATGAGCACCTACTATTTAAAGAACCATCAATGCTATAAAAAGAAGTCTGAGTTATTTTATACACTAGAAAAATAGTGGGAATATAGGAAAACATGTCCTTTACTATTCTTGGAATTGGCAGAAAAAGTTTGAGAAAAAACAAGTTGTAACCTTCCTGATTTATCAAATTTGGTCTCTCAAGAAATATTATTAGTACAATTTACCAATTTTATATTTAATGACCACTAAACATATATATTTAACTTTCTAATACATTTATTGATTACTGGGCCTAATTAATAAATGTACACTAACTAGGTGGCTTAAAGATCCAAGCCATGTGTTGTCACATGGGGCCCGATATTTTTGCTTTGCGCATTTCTGCGCTTGTGCATGCGATGGGTGCATGTGTCCATGGCGAACAAACTGTTCACTGGGTTCACGCACCCATCCTTGCGAACATGAGGTAGACCACTGAATGATGTGGGTGTTACCCCACAGGCTGTGAATGGATGTTTATGTAAAACATCCATTTGCAACCAGTGTGAACGTACATGCCTTGCGAATGGTGGGCCGGGGTACCAACATTCACAAGGTGGGATCTGGTTTACTCGCAAGGGTGCAAATTCGCATGCGAGCGAATGAACCAAAATAAGGGCCTTAGGCTCTATACTTAATGAGTCATGGCACATAGGGGTATGATAGTCACCAGCTCTGTGTGACTTGACCAGTGTGTTTTTTACCCAAAATATTTGTCTTATTCGCATTATTATTATAATTTTATCTATAAGGCGCCACAAGTGTTTCACAGCGCCGTACAAAGGAACAATACAGGGAGACAAAGCTTGGCATAACATTGAATAAATAACAAAAATACAGTACAAATAAAGAGCGCCACAGATCAATACACATTACAGCTTAAATGTAAGTAGTGAGGACCCAATCAACATACAACTAGAGGCTTGAGGCCAATGATGGAGATGGGTATGCAGACGAAGATGGTCACTGAGTGTTGGAGTGCTCCAACACGCATTGCTCACGCATTGTTATGTGATATTCATGCCGCTGTAATAAACAGCATTTTTTCTCATATCTAAACATTTTCACTACTAATAAGTATATATAGTATAGTAGGATGTGAAAAAGAAATAAGTTTTAGTACAAAAATTATTATTTTAATTCTTGAGACAAAGTTATTGTGCACAGAACTACAGTATAACCTGTGTTCTACACTGCAGCCAAACCATTCAGAAACACCAAACTCACGGATAACTAAAGGGTTGTTTTCCACTAACCATCTTCCAGGCACCTGACACTAATTCCCAGCATGCACTACTGCAAACAGGACAATATCCAGCTCTAAAGCTTAAGGCAGTTTTTAAAATTGGACCCGTCAATACGCCATTGCTCATAGATCTTAATGGATGCATTGTTATTAGCATTATGTGTGGGGTTTGTCTTCCTGACACAAACTTTATCTGTGTGTGATTTGTATATTCTCCTATGTTTGTGTTGCTTTCTCTATTTCCTCCCATTGAGTAACCCTAGTGTGCACCTGTGTTCCTGTGATAGGATGCTGCCAGTCAGAGTACCAGAGCTGGCATTCTGACTAGGTGCAGAAGACCAGTGCTGGCATTGACGACATTAGGGTAAGGCTTCAGGGCACGAGGGTTAGGATTAGGCATTAGCAGGAAGGGTTAGGCTGCATGGGGGGAAGGTTAGGGATAGTGGAAGAGGGGGAAGGTAAGTATACTTCCTGGGCCCCTATCGTAATTCCCTTCATCATTGTGCCAGCATCAGTATTCTGACTGCTGGCATCCCCACCACTTGGCATTCATATGTATTCCCAAGTGATAGGGAATATATATTGTAAACTGTACTGGGGTGCTGGAGCACTGCAGAATAAGCATGTGCTATATAAATATACATAAATATAATGCATATACTATGTGACATGTAAAGAAACATAAAGGAAGTTTGAAACAAATTCTGCTGGGGTACAATAACTTTGTAATCCACCCCCCATCTTCCATTTACAGTTTACTTAAAGAATTTACAGCACAGACATTAACTGTTAATGAACTCAAAGACTAAAACTGTTAATAAAGTAATTGTGCTGTGATAGAATCAGAACCACAGTATATTCTAAACTCAATTCATCTGCGAGACCATTACTGAATACTGGATAGATGCAAACAGAATCCTGTCAAATCTCCAGTCCATACAATCCAATGAGCAAATTAATTATTGCATTTTAAGGCTCACACCTTTCCCCCATGTTCTATTCTATTACTTCTCATGCCACTTGCTGTCACCATCAGGTCATATAGGACAACCAATATTATAAGTGCCTGTTGCATGGGTGCCAGATGATGGCCCGACAGTCGGTATTCTGATGGTTAGTACTCTGACATTGGAATCTTGACTGTTTAAATGCCCGACAGTCGGGATTCCTACTGACAGGGGACCCTACTCCCTCGTAGGGTCCACAACCACCAGAGGGAGAATATAACCTGTGGAAACGCAGCTAGCCTGCGAGAGGCTTCATTGCACTTGCCCCCTATTTGCACCGGCAGTCGGGATTCCAATGTCGGTATACTGACCACCGGAATCCCGACTGTCGGGCCGCCATACCACACCCTGTGGCATTTGTCTAACTACAAATTTAAAGGTATTACACTAAGCAGACAGTTTTATTTTCTGTGTGCCAGTTGTTTATAGTTCCAGGTTCCCTAGATAGTGCCACTACTGAATCTGTAAAGCATATATTTTATGTAAAGATGAATATGATATATGAGGTATACAGTTACGAGTAACTTATAAGTAATACCAGAAAGGATGCTCAGAAAACCCATATTAATAGCATTTACTACCGGTATGCACTTTTATACACATACAAGAAACCACACTCACAGCAATGCAGACAGGTATGTGTTGATGTGATGTGTGAGATTAAATAGTCAAAATGCTAAATAATGCCATGCGTGGAATAAAGGTTTTGTGAAAGTGATGTCAATAAAAGAGACATGTGTGCCTATATGCACACATGCATATTATTGCAATTAATCCAGCTACTAATATGTACTAATATCATCTGTTGTGTACAGAATTTATTTGAACATACGGTACTCTTTACCTAGAAGGGCGCCCACGATTTTGATCGTGGGCATCGTAAGGGAAAAAATCGCATGCGATGCGACCGACGCGATGACCGTGATTTCCCATAGGGAACAATGTTAAATGTCCCAATTGACCCGATTTTCCATAGGGAAAATAGGCACCCTGAAGTGTCCTACGACCTTTTCATACCCCCACTATCCACGTCGGCGTGGAGTTGAGAATAGAAAGTGTGGCGAGCGCAGCGAGCCACCGAGCCCGAAGCGTGGCGAGCGCAGCGCGCCCCGCGAGGGGACGCGGACAGCTGTGAAGCCCGCGAGGGGACACGTATACCTGTGAAGGTGTCCGCGTCCCCTCGCGAGGCTCGCTGCGCTCGCAACACTTTCTATTCTCAACTCCACGCCGACGTGGATAGTGGGGTATGAAAAGGTCGTAGGACGCGTACCGCCGCCCCTCGCGGGCTCGCTGCGCTCACCACGCTTCGGGTTGACGTTGATCGTGGGGTGGCGTTAACAATTGGGGGGGCCATTTCACACTTCAGGGTGCCTATTTGGCCTCTGTGGGCCATTTAACATTGTTCCCTATGGAAAATCGGGTCAATTGGGACATTTAACATTGTTCCCTATAGAAAATCGGGTCAATTGGGACATTTAACATTGTTCCCTATGGGAAATCGCGGTCATCGCGTCGGTCGCAACGCATGCGATTTTTTAGTACATGCGATGGCCGCGATGGGCACCCTTCTAGGTAAAGAGTACCGAACATACTATATAGGGATTCGAACGGTGCACAGGACAATTAACAAGCTAAGAATGTAAGGGATGACAACTGCACATAAAGATTTAACTGTACTATGATACAGCATCCCATCTATTTGACTTCACAGCTCTAGGGCTGAAAATAATCAGATACATTTGTCTCCACTGAGTTTCTCAGACATAATGATACATTGATACAATTGTTTCTATTATTAGATACAACAGATTTTCACTATTACATATAGGTTTATATTATTATTCTGTTGTATGTTTCATTGATAACACCACACTATTAAGGTACTGTATATAGCAGCATCCTGAAGGACCTGCAATTACTAAATATTCTCATTAGTTCACATTAAAGTAAACAAACGGTTATTTTATTATACTTCACATATTTCATTAATAATACTCAAGGAAAAGTACAACTAAAAGGGACCCTGAGAATATATATGTGACCCAGTAGTGTCTAAATAAATAGAATTCCACTGATTAGGACAAACTAAAGCTGCACACAGAGACTAGTTTTTTCATCTTTATTTCTTGCACAAATTAGTTTTCTGCACACTTTATCACACTTTATTTTATACTTACATACTTCGCTCTTTACTTCCAATATAGGATTATGGAATACTAGTAACGTGAGGTAGCAATATGTACCCATGCAATACTAAATATTGGATATCAGACTTAAAGTCCATACACACTGGGCGACTATGCCCATTTTTGTCCAGTGTGTATGCCAAGTGTTCATGGGAAAATCACTGGCCGGAAAATCGCTCGCTCAGTGCATACACAATGAGTGATTTTCACCCTGCCTCGTTATTTTCAGTAGGAGACTGTGCAAAGTGGTTCACTCGGCCGGTAAAACAGGCTGACGGCAGCCGGTGATGATGCAGGAGCGTGCATCAAGCATGTATCAGGAAAGCTAAGCTACTTTGAGCTCAAAATTGCCTAGTGTGTACAAGGGGAGGGGGAGGGGGGTCACATACTTCCTAAAAAAAAACACACTGAAAGAAACTAAACACAGTCACACACATACTTACACACACTGCCGAAGACCAGATCCCACCGCTGGATCAAGAACACACTGATTCAGAAGGTGAGTAATTACTGACTAATTCAGTTATACCCCTTTCAGACATTACAGCAATTCTACCCGGAAATTTGTGTAGTGTGAAAGTGTCATCCCTTCTTTTTACCAGGGTCGTCGACCCGGGATGTGTGACCCAGGTAGACCCTTTCACACTACACAAATTACCCGTGTAATTCAGAAAATTACCGGGTTGATAGTTTTAACCCAGTAATTTGCTGCTATGTGTGAAAGGGGGTCAGGCTGCACCTGGCAAAATGACCCGGCACTCAAAATGCTGGGTAATTGCCGGGTCGCATGTCTGAAAGGGGTATAAATTTAACATTTTATGAAAAATCTAAAAATTAATTGTCTCATTTTTTTTTCTTTTAATTGGTTAGGAAAGCCTGCACCATGTTTTATTTTTTATTTTCAAATTCCCGCTGTCAGGGGAACCTGCCCCCATGGTCCTTCTCAGACTAAACAGTGATCATGATTCAAACATACAAATTTTCATCAGGGAATCCAAGGTCAGTGGTTATTCATTGTGTGTGCTTTATTCAGAAAGCAAATTAGCATAGGTGAACAACAAAGGGGAAAGAGATAAGAGTGGAAAGGATTAATCCAGAAAACAGAGGAAGCTGGAAGAAGAGTTAAAACAATGCGGAAGACAGAGAAAGATTTATTTATGTGTCATTTGACTCCAGAGAGGATTAAGTCTGAGAATTACTTTTCCACTATCCCTTAGGACTCTTTGGCAGCTGCTACAAATGTTGGCTCATTAGTTATCTCCCGTTGCATGTTGATATGTAAGAAAAAAACAACAATATTTTGGTCATACTGTGCTAATTTGATAGATTTAACTCCCTCACATAGCCAAACAAGGGCCCTTATTTTGGTTGGTGCGGTAATATCCGCGTGCGTTCGTCCCGCCGATGTTTTGTGTCTGCGCATGTGCAGAGGCGTCTCTGCGCATGTGCAAGCGGGGCGTACGGCCAAATCCCGCATGATATGTAAACACTCCGAACAGGGGGTGGAGAGGGGCTCATTACCATATGCATACGCCCCGCGTTTCATGGGCGTTCCCATGCAAACGCTGGGCGTACGTATGGTAATGTGGCCGTGGCGCATGTGTAGGGGGCGGACATATGACATCGCCGGATGTCAGCTGCCCGCCCAGATCCCTGCTTTTGCACGGAGAAATGTCCGTGTGGTCTGAGGTTGCGGGAGCTTGTGGAGCACTCGGTCCTGCATTCGATGGTCTGCGACCATCGAATGTTGGGGGAGGTTCCCTGAGATGGAGGAGGCGTATTTCATGAAAAATACACGTGCGGTCCGTTCGGCCAGCTTCTTACCGCGTACGGACGGAGTTGGCGATCCGTATGGAAGGCGGGGTTTCGCACGCACGGTCCTGGCCGCATATTCGGATCCGGCCGCACCGATCAGAATAAGGGCCAAGGTTAGATTGGCTGGAAAGAAATAACTGAATGAGAAATATAGTAGTATAGATTTGCTGTAAGCAGCCTGGGTGGCCACTACAAACCCTGGTGGCTGCACTTACTGTAGCAACTGCTGCATGACCCACGGGACTAAAATAAGAAACCGCTACTAAAAGTTACACTTACTGGTTGCAACTCTGCAATGGAAATGAACCGTTAATTGTGATGCCCTGGACTGTGATTGGTCGCTACTAATAACTAATGGCCAGCTGGGCTCTATGCTTTACTTATGTGTAATGGGTGTTGCACCATATGCTATGCAGATGTGGCCAGTACCTAGCTATAGCATATGTATTTGCATTGAGTGGCCAAAAGAACAAACTGCTTATAAGAAAGTGAAATGCACTGAATGACCATATCATTGTGTAACACAGGGCTATAATTTGCTATAAGATTATATGTAGAAAGGAGGCACGACTGCTTTCTGTTTAATATCTGTCTCTTATCACCTTACTATTGTTCCATACTCAGCAGACAGAAAGATACATTCCAGACACACTGCATGCAGCTCCAGTACAGAACGGACACAGGAAGTGCACACACTGGCTGCACACATCCCCACTGCACAAACTGTGTTATATAGCAGAAAACTGGGATATTTGATGTCACCGGGACCGGCTGAACAAGTGGATCCTTTGGCTATATATCCAAATTGGCCTGCATGTTCAACAACGCATGGGAACAATATGCAAATAATATAATATGCAAATAGCACTAAAAAACAGAACCAATCAGGAGTGGCTTCCAAGAGCTCATAATATGCAAATAGCAATGAGCACTTGTGTCAGGGTAATGGCACGACTAATTACCTGGCTCCAGTCTTGCTGGAGGGGCCCAGGTGCAATACCCCAACGCCTCCTGAGTATACAGTTACTGGTACAATTCTTGTTGATAAGTGGAGACGTGTCCAGCGCAGTGCAAACAAGTTACAGGGCATTAAAGCAAATTACACCCCTTTTTTTCTATGTATAAATCTATTTTGTTTAGCCCAGGTAAAGTTATCTATTGTGTTATCCCTATTCTATATCTTCTGGTTAGACCATGGGTCTTCAACCTATGGCCCTCCAGATGTTGTGAAACTACATGTTCCAACATGCATTGCCACATTTTTTTTCCTATAAGAGCAAGCCAAAACTGTCAGGGCATGCTGGGACATGTAGTTCCACAACATCTGGAGAGCCACAGGTTGAAGACCTGTGGGTTAGACTGTGCCGTGCAGCCAATCAAATGATATTGTATACACACCTGGACAGTGTAATGAAGGACCAAACAAAGAATCATTTGACATTCATTACATCATGTAGTGTGTACAGCAAATCTTGCATGGCCTGGGCTGTATGACATGCTCTTATCCTGGCAAGAGATTGTTAGTAAATTTGCAATCAAAAATACATTTTTACTTTGTGAATTCACGCAAAAAATTCAATTTAAAAATGCAGATTGTGATACATATTCCATATAATCACTTATCTCTTGACAAATGGATTGCTATAAAAGATGATTGTAGATAATGTATGTGCTGTGATTACATTTGTTTGCAGATGGGGGTAGCAAACAGCCAGTTGCTCAGTTCTCTTAATGATTATAAAGCATATATTCTAGTTCACTATTTCTAACAAAATCCTTCTTAGATGGACAAAACCATGTGCACTGCAGGGGGGCAGATATAAAATGTGCAGAGAGAATTAGATTTGGGTGAGTTATTTTGTTTCTGTGCAGGGTAAATACTAACTGCTTTATTTTTACACTGCAATATAAATCTCACTTTGAAGTAAAACCCCACCCAAATCTAATTCTCTCTGCACAAGTAACATCTGCCCCCCTGCAGTGCTCATGGTTCTGTCAATCTAAGAAGGATTTTGTAAGAAAGAGTGAACTAGAATAGGGCCCATAGTTCAGTTTACTTATGGAAGGGGTGTCAAACTCAAATTCATCGGGGGCCGCATCAGCAGTTTGGTCACCCTCAAAGGACCGGTTGTATGTTGGCATCATAGTACAAACCAATCCCATACTCCCACCTAAAACCAAAAATTCCAAGCACCTTGAGAGTATATAAATACTATGTAGATATCCAATTAATGTGACTAATGTTTACACATGCAGTGTCAGAATGCTAGCTCTATTAAAAGCAGAACTATTAAAACACCACTTGTGAAGTCTGGGGGCATGGCCACGGCGAGGCGGGAGTGAAGGAGTGTGGGGAGAGAGCTCCCTGGATTAATATCCTGATCTATACACTGAGCCGCTGAAAGGTGGTAAAACCCCCATCTCTCGAGCTCCATAGTTGCATAAAGGTACCTGCTGCTGAGTGTACCAGGCGCAAGGTCTGACGTTGGAGACTGTAGCGTTCGCTTCCGTCCGTGCTGGCTGCTGTGTTGTGCCGAGAGGAGACTAGTGGCCGGGTGCGCGAGGCGCAGGAGAGTGACGCGGCAGACACGTGGAGGAGGGAGTGTGACGCGGCAACCCGCGGCATCTCTCCGGTGACGAGTGGGACACGAGCCGGGCAGGAGAGGGGGAGAACCCGGCTGGCGCCTTTCCATCAGCCCGGTCCCTCATTCCACCCCAGGCAGCCAATGCAAAGTGGATCTAGACTCTAGATTGCGCGGGCCACATGAAGAGGTCTGGCGGGCCGGATTTGGCCCGCGGGCCTTGTGTTTGACACCCGTGACTTATGGGGTGGTTATTGTTCATTTTAGTAGGCTCTCCCAAATGCTCTAGTGGTCCAGCAATGCTCCCCGCTCTGATTCTGAAGCAGAGATGTTTATATCAAAGGCGTAAGAAGGGAAAGTCATTTTTATTTTCATCATTACCCCAAACTTTTTAAGTTGGGATATTAGGCTCACCAGGTGCTAGCACAAGAGGTTGGCGTAGTCACACATCACTGTTATATGTCCGCAGTAAGTAATGGGACAAACCTCAAACTGACACAGTCTTAAATTAATAGAGTTTGTGGTATGGTTTAATTAACACATAGGACAGATGTACTAAGCCTTGGAGAGATATAACATGGAGAGAGATAAATACCAACCAATCAGTTCCTAATTGTAAAAAACATTTCAAACATGGGCAGATGTATTAAGCCTGGTGAAGAGATAAAGTGGAGATAAAGTAGAAGGGTAATAACGCACCAGCCAATCAGCTGTTTGAGAAATGACAGGGGTTTATTAGCTGTTGTGTTATCACTTTCCATTTTTATCTCCAGTTTATAACTTCATCAGGCTTAATACATCTGCCCCCTAGCCTGTACAGGGGTGTATACATGGGCAGAGGTGGGGTGAGGTATCAGCCAACTTTGGCTAAGTGCACTAAGTGATTTTAGTGATAGGGCAAATACACACAGACATGCGGCTAAGTCAAAACTGTCTTGCCTGCACGGTCTATCCTGCCAAGTGATAGTGATGCTGTGCAATGCTTTTGCCTGCAGTGTACACACAGTGTGATTTTGGCTAACCTTCTAGGTGATTTTAGCTGTCTAGTCAAAATCGCTTGGCCAAATCGCACCATGTATACTTGGCTTAACATATGATTGGCTAGTATTTATTTATTTTATATATATATATATATATATATATATATATATATATATATATATATATATATATATATATATATATATATATATATATATATATATATATAGAAAAAAAAATAATTGAGACATTGCATACATGTATCATGACAAACATATGGTCGTATGTTATATAAAATTCAAATAAATACAGAACATATTGAACAATATTTGTCCAGCATTTTTTTTTTCTCGTCTGACCATCATACAAAGCATTTTGAGGTTGGGTCGGCTAGTATTTTATCTCTCTCCATTTCATCAATCTCCAATGCTTAGTACTGTACATTTCACTCTTTGTGATAACACTGAATACCAGTCATATAAAAGCAACAGGTTGGTAGAGGGCATTGGGGGTTCACTGTGACCTTCACTGTTATCCAAAGCCCTGACAGGCATACGTCTTGTTTAATAACATTTTGCAACTGATATCTTAATGCAGTGCTCTGACATTTAGCATAGATGCAAAGTTACTGACAAGCTGTTTGTTTGTGGGGTTAGCAACAGGTCTACAATATAGCCTTTGAACTGCATAGCTACAGTATTTTCATTGTTCTTGATGGGTATATAGGGGTCTATGTACTAAACCTTAGAGAAAGTGGACAGACACAAAATATCAGCTATTCAGCTCTTAACTGCCATGTTATAGGCTGCATTTGAAAGTGGCAGTTAGGAGATGGTTGGTTGGTACTTTATCACTCTCCAAAGCTTAGTACATACACCATATAGTCTCTGGCACTCACACTCAATAGGAAGCATTGATTGTATTTTCCTTTGGTGCTGCAGGAGTTAAATATTTAAATCAACCTGTTGCCATAGCAGCTACTGCTCTTTTCTTTCCTGCTCCCTCCTTCCAAATCCTTTACACATTCCTCTGTGGGTCATCCCTGGGCTTACCACTTCATATAATGGAACTCTTTAACTCTCAAGTGGCTGGATGATATAGTATAATACCAAATACATGTGTGAAATTTTGCCAAGCAGCATAGGTTTCTTTGATTCCCGTAAGGTGGGTACACACTGGCCTATATCAGGCGTTCGACTGAAAGGCCAAAATATTGATGCACGTCGACCAGTATGTACCATCGATATGTCGGTAAACATCATTCTGTGTGTAAGGGCGATCCGCTGCAAGAGCCGCCCAGTTGTGATGTCAGTCCCGACGAATAGGACAGCGTGTATGGAGAACACATGCTCGATCCGCCTGTAGAAATATCTGCAGGTCAATTGATCTGCAGATATATCTACTAGTGTGTACCCAGCTTTAGTCACAGTGTTATTTCACATTGCTGCAAAATGGGAAATCATTTGGTTTATGATATTATTGTTTTGGGGTTTATTTTTAAAGCATTAAAAAGCTTCCATACAAACCTGTTTTGTGAATATCTATCTATCTCTCTCTCTCTCTCTCTCTCTCTCTCTCTCTCTCTCTCTCTATCTACCAGGTTGACAGGGCTGACTCCCCCATTGAATGTGGAGGGCATTATACATTAGCTCTCCCCACCACATAACAGCGGTGTTACCGAGTTATGATAGAAAACCTCTGCTTTTCTAGTGGTTTATAGTAGCCTGTAGGAGATTAGATACAAGGGGCCTCTTAAATCTCACACTGCTGAGGTTATTTCCTATGACCCCAGCATTCAGTGGCGGAACTTGTGAGTGGTTGGCCCAGGTACAAAAATATAATTTTACTCCACTCCAACCTAAGTTCACAATATGCCACACAGCAGTCGGTGGCAGCAGTGAACCCCTTAGTCCTCAGGGACCCTGGTGAAATGCACCTGCTGCCCCAATGGTAGTTCAGCCTCTCTGCCAGCATTGTACTTTCTTATGATAATGGGACAATTGCTGAACTAAGCCGCATATCTGTGCGTCTGAAAGTGAAAACCTATTCCACTCACTGTTCTAGCACCAACAGACGCATCGGTCATTATTAGTATTGCCACTGGCTCCAGGCCCAGACTATGTGCAAGAGATCCATCAGAAACAGGCTTCCCTTACATATATGCCTGGAGTATACATACACAAAATACCTTCACACTGGACTACATTCACACAAGATGCGTCATGACAGGGCTCTGGATAACAGTAAAGGCAGTAACCTCCTTGCGGCTACGAACACTTTGTGAGGCGCATGTTTACACCATGTTTTGTCATTCAGACACAAGCGAAGCCGGCTCACATATGGGAGATGCATCTAATTTTACAGATGAGACTCAGAATGAGGCCCAATGAGAAAGAGAATGTCATTAAGGCCTTTTGTTCCTTTGGAGAGAAGATGGAATCCTGTGTACATTATCAATATGCTGCCTGAACAAGAAAGATTGTAATGAAGATAAAATAGCTCTACCCAAGGGCGTAACTACCGTAGGTGCAAGGGGTGCAGCTGCTATGGGGCCCAGAGCTGAAGGGGGCCCATCTTTGCTGTCTAAGTAATATGTTTTACATACATTTATCACCATCAGTTGCTAAATAGGGGGCCCTTACAAACTTTTGCTATGGGGCCCACAAACATCTAGGTACGCCTCTGGCTCTACCCCAAATACATAGTATACATTAATAATAACAGATCGCTCATTCTTATCAGCTGCAGACACATGCACAAAGCCATGGGCATTTCTTACATTTATGTGGTATATATGAGACAGGATAGAGACAAAGAAATAATTGTATAATTAAAACACTTCGTTCGAAAGAGTGTTTCAAAGTTCACTAAAGAATTTTGGGTTCTATGTACTAAGGGGCTAATTCAGGCCCATCCATTGTGCTGTGAATTTGCAGCCTGATTGGTTATCGGAGGACCACGCATTGTCACAATCCGCAGTGTGCCTGTGCCAGCATTCCGTGTGATCACACCAAGCTATGGCCTGTGATGGCTGATTGACAGACGGCGACTGTTTGTGGATGTCAGGCCGGTGTTTTCTTGGAGTGTCCCATAAAACACAATTGGCTCCCAGCCGGCAGGAGGAAGGGACACCGACATCATCAGTACTTCTGATCTCCCAACAGCCATCGCAGCGCTAAGTATCAGCTTACGCTGCGCTGCACACAGGGGGAATTAATTTGATGGTTCATGATTCCAAATCACATTCTCCCTCGGCTGTGACTGCATTCGCGGCAGAGCACAAGGACGGGATTTCACTTGGGCGGGAAGACGGCTACCTGATCGCTGGGCACGTAGATTTGCAGCATATCGGTCAAGTCTAAATCAGGGCCTAAGCCTTGGGGAGAGAAAAAAGTGGATGGAGATAAAGTACCAACCAACCAGCTGTCATTTTACACACACACAGCCTATAACATGTCAGTTAGGAGCCGATTGACGCCGTCTACTTTAAATCTCTTCTCAGCTTCATACATAGGTTCATTAGAGTTCTTTGGACAAGTAGTGCAGTGAAAGCACAGGCGGTCCATACAGCCAAATCCCCACTGGAGAAACTAGGATCTGGCTGCACTTCAAATTGAAGTTTATTTGCCTGAAAAAGCTATAATGAGGTCATCTGGCTGTACTTTACAATCAGATAACCTGTGGAGACTATAGGCCCATACACACTGGGCAATTTTGAGCTGAAAGCTGCTTAAACTTGGTGTTTTGAGCGGCTTTCAACTCAAAGCCACTCAGTGTGTATGGCCCGGCGGTGAGCGGAGATGCTCCAGGAAAACCGTTCATCTGCCTGTATTACCAGCAGATGAGTGGCTTTGTGGAAGGCTTTGCATAGCATTGCGCTATGCAAAGCCATCCGCCCCCTGCTGACAGCGCCAGGCAGAAGGGAAAGCCACTCGGTGTGTATGCACTGAGCAGCTTTCCCCTCAGCGATGACAGCGATCATCGCTATACATGCTGGCCAAAATCGCCCAGTGTGTATGGACCTTTAAGGGAATTCTAAAAAACAAAAGATGTGCTGAGCAACATCACTTAGGAAACACTAAGGTTCTTATTCTGATTCAGTCACAAAAGGCAAATTCCTTCTCAAATGGACAAAACCATGTGCACTTCAGTTGGGGCAGGTTTAACTTGAGAGAATTAGATTAGGGTGAGTTATTTTGTTTCTGTGCAGGGTAAATACCGGCTGCTTTATTTTTACACTGCAATATAGATCTCACGTTGAAGTAAAACGCCGCCCAAATCTAATTCTCTCTGCACATGTTACATTTGCCCCCCTGCAGTGCACTAAATTGCATACACAGGACCAGATCTGCATGTGCCCCATCTAAATGTATTGGTCATCAGTTTTACCACCAACTCAATCACTGCAGCCACCAGTTTGTGGTTCCGTTTCATCTTACGGCCTTTAACATGGAATAGCTGAACGTCATTATAACAAGATGGGCAGAACGGTCAGAAGTCTAGTAGGAGCTGTCCAACAGCTTGGACAACCCATTCATTACAGCTGTGGACTCTGGGTACAAACCTTTGCACATGCGGTACAGTATACTCGCTTCCAGGAATACAGATTTCCTAACATGGATTTATCAATATGAAGTATTCATTTTCAGTCTAGAAACAAAAGTTCTTTTAACAGCAGGCAGGCGGTGTTACAGCCTTATTGTCATGTTTGCTACATGTCAGTGCATGCTTCTGACAACTTCATTTGTATTACAAACTCATGAAAGTCTGCTGAAGCGACACCCAAGTGTTCTCCTGTATGTTATTTCCACGACAATGATGAATGCGGGTGAGCAGATGAGGACATAAAGGTCACTGATCACGAAAGACATTGTGCTTCCAGTGTACAATGGGCCTGACACAGCGGTGCACACAATGGCTTGCGTTGCTGCTGCAATGGTGTTTGCAGAGTATGTCCTATGCTAATGAGTCAGACACCGTCTTGTGTAAAGAGACACCCACTGTCGGCGTCTCACATCCTCCGCACACCTACATAAGCAGAAACATTGGAAACATTTCACATTGGATTTCTGACGTCTGAACTTCTGCTGCAAAATAATTAGCAGTGCGACACTTAAACATGCCTAGAAAACGGTACTGACATGCCTACATTTGTATAGCCACCCCCACCCCCCGTTAAGTGTCCCAATTCGATGGTTACCTGTCATGTCAATCATTTTGAAAATATTTTTTTTCTGCAGTTTCTATCACAAAATCATGAAATATTCTGGTCTTCCCGCCACTGATGTCACCCGAGCTGCATTCCCGAGGCTGTGGAGGCAAATGTATGCCACCGCTTTACCAGCCCTTTAGCAGGTGCAGATTATCTGTCTGAATGTCTGTATTTTTAGCGACTATCTGCAAACGGGCCAGGAACGCTCCCATAACACACACATAAGACAGACCACCTCTGTGCGTTGGCTACTAAAGGCCCCAATACACTACAGCAATTTGGGCCAATTTCACCCGTTACTGGCGGATCGTGACAAGAAATCAGCCCAAATCAGATGCCTTTGATGTCCCACCGGTTCCAATGCATGGTCCCATGCGCATTGGACCCGAGTCAAAGGGGGTATGGATCATTGGATTAGGTCGACAGGGTCATTAGGTCGACATGATCATTAGGTCGACATGGGGAAGGTCAACAGTCAAAATGTTGACATGGGGTTTTTCACTTGTTTTGTCCCAAATGTCGACACAGTTGACATGGACACTTACAAGTGCACCAAGTCAGCTCGCCATGCTTCGGGCACACTATTTTATTCTCCCACCCTGCCCTAGTGGATGTTAGGGCATGAAATACCGCCTGTCGGCACATGTCAGCTCAAAAAAAAAGTGAAAACCGCCATTTCGACCTTTTCAATGACCCCGTTGACCTAATGACCCTGTTGACCTAACCCACATCGACCTCCAGTCATGATGACCTTTATGCATGTCGACCTAGTGGTGTCGACTTAATCCTTGTCGACCTTGCTGTAGAGCTAGTGACCACATACTGCCAGAGGTGCACACAGACTCATAACGCACGCGCAGAAGAAATAGCGCCACCACAAGTGTCACCGACTCAGAATCAGGGCCAGCATCACAAGCCGATCCTGCATGAAATGTTCCCACTATCACA
This sequence comes from Crinia signifera, assembly GCF_055691185.1. Classification (NCBI taxonomy): domain Eukaryota; kingdom Metazoa; phylum Chordata; class Amphibia; order Anura; family Myobatrachidae; genus Crinia; species Crinia signifera. The sequence goes on along the minus strand of NC_139218.1, from coordinate 329,522,580 downwards.
GGGATATTCTTAGCTTCCTTTCCTATTTGGGATGAATGCTCTTGCATAAGATCCTAAAATTATACAAGTCGCAACTGGCAATGCTAAACAAGGCAGAAATAAAATACAGTATGTAGAGCCAATTAGCAGCAGAGTATGGAGGAAGACCTCTGACATGCCTCCTACACATTCAGAAATCTCCTTCCATCAACCTCTTAGCTGCCAGGATGTATTTCATTCTCCATAAAATAAACATGTTTACCTACTCAATCATCCCAGCAGGCACTTATGTTCTTAGCTATAAGGTAACACATTGATAGGTTCTTTAAAAGCATTTTCCCTACTTGCAAAACATAAAGGTGGGGTTTCTCCTATAAAACTGTTTCAAAATATGGCCTATTTTAATTATAAACCAGAGTTCTGTTATTGCCATGAGGACTGCCAGTACCACTGCTATTTTCTGATAAATAGGCCTTCGCCATGGAGAAAGCTGGTGAAGGCTACCACTAGCAATACCAGGCAATAGCTATAGTAGTCCGGGGTATTAACAGACGTGAGTTCTCCCTATATAGCGATTTACTACCAATGATAAATAGACCCCTTAATAGCTTGTTGCCCAGTCACTTCCTCATCTTTCCGTCCACCGCTTACGCTACGGAACTTACTAACTGATCATCGCAGCCTCGCGGGCTCGTGGCTCGCTCCGCTCTGCTTGCCACAACTTTACTAAAGGTAATAGATGGTAGCAAGGACACAGGACAGTGGCGTGGACACAGGAGGGTGGTGTGAAAGTACCTTTAGTTGTCTGCACAGCTATTTTGAAAGCGGCTAACGTAACTGGCGGCCACAAAAATGAGGAAGTACCGTAAAATGTTAATTCTATTGTCATTTATACATTTTGTTTGCTAAATTTCGGCCCTCTTTTTTATTATTATGTTTTTCTCATATACTGCCATATCAAAATTAAAACCACCTACTAAGTAGGTTTAGTAGGTTTGGAAATGCTTCTCTAGAAGTGTTTTCAAATAGAGAGAAGTATGTGTATATGGCTGTAACGATCAGATCAGGTGATCGCTCAAATTAACGTATGCCTCCTGTTATGATTATCTGTCCAGTGAATGTATGTCTGATATTGGTGTAATAGTTATGTCTCCTGTGATTATTATGTGGGAGATCAGAACATGTCATGTATTATGTGTGTGGACTATTGGTGACCCAGGGAGTGTAGCCATCTGTGGACTCCTCTGGAGTTAGGATGTAAGATAAGATCTGAGACCCCTCATAAACCAGATTGGGGGGGAGAGCAATAGTGTCCAGCCAACAGGCCAAAAGGTGCTCTGGCCCTGCACTAAATCACCTCTTATCACTTGAGGAATGTAGAAAATCTACTTCAAAGCAGGGACAAATTCTGTATGGGAAAGATCCTATATCTGGGGACCTTCACTAGGCTCAGCAAGGGAATGGTTAAAAATCCCAAGGGTGGGAGGGATGAGGGAGTCTTCAAGGTATAACTAAGACTTTCTCCCTATAGTCAGAGTCACTACCTGGGGGTCGAGCAAGCAGGCTGTAGGCGACGAGAGATTTCTTGTGGAGGACCCCCCCACTTCAGGATTGTAGGATACGGTTCTGTCTTTTTTTCCTTTTATTTTATTTGTGAAATTTGCATTTAAAACTCGTGTGTACTTTTAAAATCTCTGTAAAATCTTGTAACTGTTTTCTAAAGCTCTGTAGTTTTCTAGGAATAAATAATACCTATTCTCAGTCCTGGTTCTGTGTTCTTAAGACTCATTAGCCTCGGAAGAGAACGGCTGAAAAACGTTACCATTGTTATCTTGTATTGTGTGGTCAGGGGCGAGCCAAGCCGCCCCTTGCGCAGTTTCAGGCGCTAAAATCAGGTTTTGGCTGGTGGCAGTGTACCTCAAGGAAAGGACCCGAGTGTCCTGAGTGAACCCCAGTCACGGCCGGCGCTGCTCAGATTGACGTATCGGAGCAGGCGACCGGTGGGTCCGTGACATTTGGTGGCAAGCGGTGGGGTGGAGAATTCATTTTTCTCTTTAAGAACTTAAGTGAGTGTGGGTAGAATTTTGTGAGAAATACCCACATCACCAGAATCAGAACTCAGAGCTTTACTATAGTTTTAAAAGTCACACAGTGGATGCAATTTCTGTTCCCTCCCTTCTCTTGTTTTTCTTTCCTATCATTTTATTTGACAAGTGTGAGACTCCGGATGGCTGATTACCAGCAGATGAGGAGAGATGACCTGGCGGTCGTGTGTGTGCGGAGGAATATCCCTTGGTCTGGCCAGAGTAGAAAACGTATGATTCAGGCACTAGTGGATGCCGATCGGACTCTAGCTGCTGGAGGAAACCAGTCCATGGACAATCCTACCCCAGGGGCTCAGTCAGCACTGGACAGTACAAACGATGCCGCGCCAGGGTTAAACCCTTCTGCTGGACCCAGCAAGTCTACACTGCCGAGCGACCTTCTAGCTGTTATCAGGCAATTGAAGGATGTGAACCCCGTATTCGCTTTGCAGCTGGTGCAGTTCTGCCAAGGCATTGTCGACAGAGAGGCTGCGGAGCGCAAAGCCATTGTCGACAGAGAGGCTGCGGAGCGCAAAGCCGTACGAGAGGCTGAGGAGCGCAAAGCCGTACGAGAGGCTGCAGAGCGTCAAGCCGAGCGTAAGTACCAGTTGGAACTGGTGAGGCTCAGAGGGCTGATCGCTGTTGGTGAACCAGTGGAGGATGATACAGGGCATCATGATGGCGAACCTTTACGTGAGACTTTATCTGCCGTGGCTACTGAGTTAGCAGGAGATGGGCTTCGTACTGAACTTTTACTGTCTGCGGAAGTAAATAATGTGTTGGATCATGGTGTGGACTCTGTTATCAATCATGGGGAGCCTAACAAGGGACAGAGGTCCCAAATCACCGCTGACGCGAATTTCACCGGACCGCGTCATGCACAGTTCCCTGTCTTGGAAGCAGACAGAGGAAGCCAAGTGAGTGTCAGCTTGGTTGTGAGTAATGAGCTGGCCCTGGACACTACAACCGATGCTCAGAGAGCTGACATCTCTGCTAGCACCAGGGAGACTGTAGGATGTGTGGCAGTCAGGGAGACTGCAGAGTACCAATCCCCTACAGCACCAGAAGAGCCCAGTGAGTATTCTGACTGCATAGTGAAAGTATGCAGGGAAGAGACTATGTCGGAAATAGGAATGGGACTTTCTGACTGTATGCACACAAGTATGTGTGGGACTACTGATGTGGGACTTTTATTAACTCCACACATATCTGTCGCTAACCCTTCTGAACCATATGATGCATCTCAGGTAGTATGTAACCATGCTGAACATTGCAATGTTGTTATTTTGTGTGAAGCCCCTGGGATGATCTGTGATAGTGCCGTACCTTCGGTACAGGTGAAGGGTGAGTTAGAGACAGGTATAGTGGGTAATCCTTGCCAGTTTGTGGGGTTAAATGAATGCCCTAATCTAGTTGGGAATGAGACACCCTCACTCACCAGTGGTAGGAGTGCTGCTGGTGATGTCATTAGGGTTGCTGTGCTAGACGTTAACCCTGTTCTTCCAGTGATGTCTGGTTGTGACATGGTGCCATGGGACGCTAACTGCACCAATGGGACCGATCTGAGTTGGTTGCAGGCAGCGCATGTACCTGCCAATAAGTTACTGGTGACAACATGCTCAGATAACCCCATTCCTGCTCAGAGACAATGGGATCCGGATATAGTGTTTTTGCCACGGTGCAATTGTAAGCCAGCAGGATGGGCCCCATGTGTTGTGGAAGATGCACAGGCTGCCCTATACCTGGGAAGTGGGAAAGATACCCCTGAGTACAGTGAGAGGGTTGTTTCAGGAATAGAGCCAGTGGCTAGTAGGGAAGCTGCTGTGTGTAACCAGAAGGGTGGGAGGGCCCGCGAAGCACAGGTAAACTCAGCTCCATTAACCTCGGAAAAGCTGAGCTGGGATGTTTCAGAGACAGGTGACAATGACCTGCTGGTATTCCCCCTTGCAGAAACGTGCCCCCCTTCGCAATTCACACACACAGACCCAGAGAGCGAATCTCCTCACAAAAGGATGAAGTGTGAGGTGTTGAGTGAGTGGACCTTCCCCCCAGTGAAGGGGAAGGGGGGTCAGTCAGCTCAGGAGAGGTGCTGGGAAGACCTTTTTAAGTCTGTATATAGTGCTGGGAGAATGCCCCCCACCTGTGGTATAGTTAAACGTGCTGAGTTAAGAGTCCCAGGGGGATGGCCGTTTGGGGTGTGGCGGAATGGTCTGGTACTGATCTCAGTGAGTAAGGCCAAACTGCCAGCTGCAGGGGAGAATCCATGCCCAGGAGTTCGACGCACAGCTGTGGTGGGCTGTGTCAATGCCAGCCAGGATGGGAAAGGGGGACACAGCTTCCACTATATCAGTGTGCTCACAGACTATGGGTCAGGTGGTGCCAAGTATAAGAAAGTGTTTGTACAAATTCAGCAGAATCAGTGGCAGTCTGTCTCAGCACAGAGACCACTGCTACCTGTCCAGGTGATGTAGTTAATAGCGCACTGATGAGACGGTGACGTGGGTCACCGCCTCTGTGCGCCATTTTAAAAGGGGGAGGTGTAACGATCAGATCAGGTGATCGCTCAAATTAACGTATGCCTCCTGTTATGATTATCTGTCCAGTGAATGTATGTCTGATATTGGTGTAATAGTTATGTCTCCTGTGATTATTATGTGGGAGATCAGAACATGTCATGTATTATGTGTGTGGACTATTGGTGACCCAGGGAGTGTAGCCATCTGTGGACTCCTCTGGAGTTAGGATGTAAGATAAGATCTGAGACCCCTCATAAACCAGATTGGGGGGGAGAGCAATAGTGTCCAGCCAACAGGCCAAAAGGTGCTCTGGCCCTGCACTAAATCACCTCTTATCACTTGAGGAATGTAGAAAATCTACTTCAAAGCAGGGACAAATTCTGTATGGGAAAGATCCTATATCTGGGGACCTTCACTAGGCTCAGCAAGGGAATGGTTAAAAATCCCAAGGGTGGGAGGGATGAGGGAGTCTTCAAGGTATAACTAAGACTTTCTCCCTATAGTCAGAGTCACTACCTGGGGGTCGAGCAAGCAGGCTGTAGGCGACGAGAGATTTCTTGTGGAGGACCCCCCCACTTCAGGATTGTAGGATACGGTTCTGTCTTTTTTTCCTTTTATTTTATTTGTGAAATTTGCATTTAAAACTCGTGTGTACTTTTAAAATCTCTGTAAAATCTTGTAACTGTTTTCTAAAGCTCTGTAGTTTTCTAGGAATAAATAATACCTATTCTCAGTCCTGGTTCTGTGTTCTTAAGACTCATTAGCCTCGGAAGAGAACGGCTGAAAAACGTTACCATTGTTATCTTGTATTGTGTGGTCAGGGGCGAGCCAAGCCGCCCCTTGCGCAGTTTCAGGCGCTAAAATCAGGTTTTGGCTGGTGGCAGTGTACCTCAAGGAAAGGACCCGAGTGTCCTGAGTGAACCCCAGTCACGGCCGGCGCTGCTCAGATTGACGTATCGGAGCAGGCGACCGGTGGGTCCGTGACAATGGCTTATAACGGACAATGGACCACATTCACATACATTCCTAAAATGTACCTTAAAGGCCCATACACACTGGGCGGCTTTCAGCTCAAAGCCGCCCAGTGTGTATGGCCCAGCGATGGGCGGTGAGCGCTGCTGCGCGTTCCCGCAACATCACCGGGAAAGCCGCTCATCTGATGAGCGGCTTTGAGGACGGCTTTGCATAGCTCTTGCAAAGCCATGCAAAGTCGCCCTCTGCCGGCGCCGGGCAGGGGGAAAGCCGCTCAGTGTGTATGCACTGGGCGCCTTTCCCCCCAGCAATGAACGCGATCATCGCTCTCCATACATGCTGGGCATAGTTGCCCAGTGTGTATGGACCTTTAGACACCATACACACCAGACAATCCTGACAGCGGACAATATCATTAACTGCCCAGCTTGAACATACACACCGAACGACAACAGTAAATGATAACATTCATTGACATCACCGGGACCTGCTAAACATGCTGGTGGTTGGCTATATAGACAAAATCAACCTGCAATTTAAAATATCCTGTAATATGTATGGGGTGTTAAACTCCTCCCCGTTCACTTGAATGGGGTTATTAAACCCCTACATTTTCTCATCTGAAACACGGTCAAACGCTGCCTCAGTTTTCATATTTATGGATGCAGTGACATAAAATAAAAGCCTACTTTTATTTTTATATAAATTGTGTGAAAAACGATGTAATGAAAAGAATACCATACAAGGTAGTTGCAAATTATCTTTTGCAAATGTGGGGACGTGTAATAACTATTAGTTTATCAATATTTGTTACAGTCAAAAGGCTTTGTTTCTCTTCTGCCATCTTTCTGTATTCATTTGTGCTGGGAAAAATATCCAACACTGATCATCAATAATGAAAAAAGTGAAAATATTGCGTAATATTACAGTAAATAAACATTGTAGTATAAAAAAGGGGTGAACGCTAGAAATAAACGATCATAAAACGTAAAAATAATGCAGATCAAACTGTCTATTCACACATGATAGCGTGTGCATGCAGGCACAACATGGAAGCAGAAAATTACCCCCTTCACTGCAGCAGAGGCTGGCCATGTGTAGGGCTTATATAAACAGAGCTAACAGCAGGGAGCATTAGATAAGAAGAAAGTAGGAGGAGGAGAGATGCAACAGACATACTTGGCATGTTCCCCTAAAACAAATTACTGCAGGAAAACACCCCTTTCTAAAATACCCTGGTACTTGCACAATTAGTGCATAAGCCACTGGTATCATCTCCAGGGCTTTTGTAGTCTTTAACTCTGAGCTGCCAGTGATGCAGAAGACACATAGAGCAACCTGTGCCTTGCACAAAAAAAAATATTTATGATAATTTTGGATAATGTCCGTGTGTGTTCCTGTGGTAAAGAATTTATGTGGTCTTATATAAATGATTAAACACACTGTGCAACATGCTCTCTGTGTAATTAAACATTAATAACAACAATACCACTCAAGACATTAAGGGGGAAATTTACTAAAGGAAATTTGTAAAAAAATAGGTTTATTTGTATCCAGAAATACACTTATTTTTGACATTTACTATCCCGAAAATACGGCAATTCATATTCATATTGATGTGCTATCAATACGAATACAAATTGCCGTATTTTCGGGATAGTAAATGTCAAAAATAAGTGCATTTCTGGATACAAATAAACCTATTTTTTACAAATTTCCTTTTAGTAAATTTCCCCCTAAGGGTTACATTTGTTAAATATTGTAAAAAAAATGAAAAGAGGTGATGTTGCTCCTAGCAACAAATCAGATTATGTTATTTCTCTACTGCATCCCAGAGAATGATAGGCAAAGATCTGATTGGTTGCATGGTTGCAATGGGCAACGCCACCTCTTTTCATTTTTAGAAGTTCAGTAAATTTACCACTGAGGAGATTAAATTCAAAACAGATGTGCTAATATCGCCCGAAAATATATTTTGCTATTCCCTTACCTTGGGAATGCAGAAGAGAGCATGAGAAGGTCGCACTATGGTATGTTCACCAAAATCACAATGTGAGATGTGGTATGTGCTGTAATGAGTAAGAGGTTTGGGAAAGCAGTATGGAGACATATAGGGGCAGATGTATTAAGCCTTATAAAGAGATAAATGCCAGGGTTATAAAGAGTGATAAACGTCCAGCCGATCAGCCCCTGATTGGCATTTGTAAACCGATAATATAACATGACAGTTAGGAGCTGGCTGAACGTTTATCACTGTATAATGTAATAGATGGAATTTACATAGCACATGTCCTAAAGAATGTGGAAATGATTCAGAAAAGATGGCAAAAAACCACATGTGCGTTTTTACACACTGGGGGGAGAGAAGATTTACTAAGATGGGAGTACTATTTCACATGGGATGTTGCTATGGGCAATCAAATAGAATCTACTTCTTGTTTATTTAGCATCTTATAGAATATAATAGATAGTACGTGATTGGTTGCCCATAGCGACATCCCATGTGAAATAGATCTCCCATCTTAGTAAATTTCACCTTGGGTATGAGCCCAAGCCAGACAAATGCATCTCCACGGACCTGCAAGCATCTCAGTGGCAGTGGGGCATATGAATGTAAGAACAGTGTGCTGTGGGCGTGGGGATGAGACTGTGGGCTATTCAGGGGTGAGTGTACACAGAGATGCCTACCGATGTGAACTGTGAATACAGATTGAGACCAACATCCACTGTATTTTTAATCATGCAATGCTGCATGTTATAAAGCACATGAATACAATACACACTGGGCCTGATTCAGAACTGGTGGCTGGGCTGTGTGATTTCAGAGCCCAGCGATCAGGTAAATGCAGCGCTGCTGCATCTGCAGTCCCCCGCCCATGTGCAAGGCTGTGAAAGCGATCGCAGCTGTGCACATAAGGGGAAAGCCATACACAACTACTCACCATTGAATGGGTTTTCCCTCCCGTTGCAGCGACGAGCAAGTCTAGAGGGCCGTATGCATGCGCGGCCCTCCAATAATCCACAAGGCTGCGTTTTTGCAACCCTGTGTCCAAACCTGAATTGGGCCCATTGTACACATAGGGACAAAATGTCCATATATCCTCCTGCGCTGGGTGTACAGAAATAAATGTAAATATATCCCATTACCATTAATCCATATGGTTTGTTTGTTATAAATCATCATCATCATCAAACAGAAGTTAAAGCAGGGATAACACTATGGTGCTGATTCAGGTTGGCTCCATAAACTGTGTAGATCACAGCTTACCAAGCACCTGTCCAAACACCTACCCCCTGCCGCCGCCATTTCTCCTTGTTAACATGCGAGGGTAGCCTCTTCTGCAGACTAAATCATTCGATGGTCACCGTCCATCGAATGATTTCTCCTGCCCTTTGGAGACTGCCCTTTATTTGCGAGTGCCAGGGTGAAAACGGGGACAGGCGGCTGGCACCCTGTGACGTCAGTCACGGTCCCTGGCAGGCTTCAACCCTCACGCATACCGATGTCAGCGCATAGCGTTTTCATGATCACGCCCATAAAATGCTGGGCATTCCCATGGGCTAGTCCCATCCCCGCCGCCATACGCCTCCCCCCCCCCCCCCCCCAATTCATGAGAACGACTCGTCGGCTATGCAAGTCACCGAAGCCATTCGCAAAGGCGAGCTGAACATGTGCATAATAGACCATGTGCAGTCCCCAAAACATCGGGACGCGCCCGAACTACTGTGAGTAAATCAGAATAATCCCCTATGTTCAGCATCTGTCACAATAACCTTTCAGGTACTATAGAATACTATCGATCGATCTATATCTATATGACATGACCGATGCAGCATATTAGAGGATTATCATGGGAGGTGTCACATGAGGGCTGTTCTCCAAGCAGAAAACCTAGGAGGAAAAATAGTTCTTCAATATATCTGAATGTTTTCCCCGGTGACAGAAAAGGAACATTGCCCGGAAAGCTCCACATAGCCTCTATGCAGCCTTTTCAGCTGTTTAATGCTAGTATGACGGTATTTTGACTTGTCGTGTTTTTCTGCTGGCCCGAACTGCTGCTTGCAATCATTTAATGGAAAAGTAAATCTGCCTTTGTGACATCCTCTCGGCTAAACCCATTCATTTCAATCAAACAGAAAGTAAAAATGAACATAAATTATCCAATGTTCTCTCTGCACTATTTACTGTAATAAATACACTCTACTATTAAAATCGACAGAGTGAGTTTCTGTGATGATGTCAACGATTATCCCCACCAGAACGTGTTTATAATACTTGGCCAAGATTGTTGAAGGCATGATAACAGCTCAGTGCCCAGGGGGGCATTACGGAATAGCTGTCAGTCATTCACACCAATGTCTGTCTGGAGCCAGCATTCATTTAATCTCATTTCTTCGCTCCAAATTAAATTCATGCAACTTTCTTTTTATCTCTATTTCATGCAGTTCATTGTGTAACAGTCTTAATCTCCTAGTGAAAATTGCATTATTTTATCTTTCAACTAGGTGCATATTGCTTTAGATGCACTTTTCTGATATGTCTGGATTTCATTTACAAAGGGAATCTGCATAAAACAATCCCAAATAATGACGTGCATGTTAACAATGTGTGGAATAATAGGCAGCAAAACCTTGTGCACTGCAGGTGGGGCAGATGTAACATGTGAGAGAGAGTTTATTTGGGTGGGGTGTGTTGAAACTGAAATCTAAATTGCAGTGTAAAAATAATGCAGCCAGTATTTACCCGGCACAGAAACAAAATAACTCCCACAAATCTAACTCTCTCTGCACATGTTACATCTGCCCCACCTGCAGTGCACATGGTTTGCCTATTTTAAGAACACATTTGTACTGCGATCAGATCTGAATAAGGGCAAAAATGTCCAATTTTATGTATTCAAAAGGAAGGAGACTTCAGTTATACCTCTTTCAGACAGAAAAGTCAAAAATTTCCAGATTTTATCCAGCATTTTCAGTGCCGGGTCATTTGCCTTCACTCAGAACAGCAAATTACCTGGTTAAAAAATTCTACCCGGTAATTTGCTGATTAACAAAGGTATGTCTTTTCTAAGGGCCAAGCCGGGTCAAAAATCCTGGGTCTTGTTTGACCCGGGTTGACCCTTTCACACAGTAAAATGACCCAAAAATGACCCAAAAATTACGGCAAATTACCGGGTAGAAATTTTGAACCCCGGTAATTTGCTTTTCTGTGTGAAAAGGGTATAAGCAGTGTCATTGTTAAAGACAGTACAAGTTCCTTGCAAATATTAGACAAAAATAAACTTATGTAGGGTACACACCAGAACAATGTGGCCCAAAATGACCCAATTTAGATACAATCTCGACCGATTGTATGCAAATTGGATATGTTTTGGGCCATTTCAGATCATTTCAAAGCCGATCCGATGCATGGACCCATGGGTCGTTTGGATGTTTTTCAGATCCTACCGGCAGCAGGTACGATCTGAAAATGACTATTTAAGTGGTTATGGGTCTTGATCGCGGTCAGATAGGATGCAGATCATGAGCGGGTCATAAGCACCACCAGATTGTGAGCGGTCGTACGATAGTCTTATGTCCCGCTCACGATCTCCATCGTTCTAGTGTGGGCATTAGAATTGAACATTTATTGAAACTCATTTCTGAAGAGCATTGACAGTTTGCAGATCAGTGCAACCCTGCAAAATAGAGTGTTATGGTGCCCACACACTAGAACGATATTTTTTGCCGATTGGCCAATTTCCGACCAATCACCCAAAATTGATGCATGAAAGATCAGAAGATTTAGCATAAGATCCATAGGAACGCACATGGGATCTTAAGAGAAATCTTTGGTGAAGATGTGCGCTTGCCTGAAATATTTTGTCCAGGAGGGACAAAAGATTCAAGGCTAACTTATGCGCACATCTTAAGTGTGCTCTATTTTAAAAGCCTATCATTTCCACAAAGCTTAACATAGAACAGTAGTAATCACTGTCTCTACGTGACAATCTTCTGCCTCTCATTTGCACAACAGACACATTTCTCTAACAAACAAATCTATTTTTGTTTGCACGTCCAATTTGTCTCAGTATGGTTTAAATACCCTATTACAAATACAATGCCTAACATTTATTAACAATCAATACTAATAATGTAAATCCATGCACACAGTGAAGGTGTTTCAATTAAATACAGTTCAGTGGATTTCCATGCCAGGGAAGGTAGAACACATGACGATGCAACTGCCATCTGCCCACTGACAGCTAACACAAGCTAAACCGCAGTACCATACGCACAAGTTATATTTTTCCTCCAGTTGTAAAAATCTGTGGAATTGAAGGGTGCGCAGTAGTAGTGAGTTACTTTTTGTAAGAGTAAAAAGCCACTGAATAGCAGTTTGAATTATCAGAGTTTGAACAGGGATTGATAGTGGGTGCATGAGGGATGGGACATTCTTCAATCTATGGTGTCACATGTGTACCTGGAATACCTTATGGAAGGTGTTACCAACCAACATGGCCTGAACACATCATTGACCGGTGATTGCTATGTTCCATTTTTTTGGTCACCCTTTGCAGCCCTTCGTGGACTTCATGTACCGCCTCAATAATAGAATATTCCAGCAGGATAATACATCATGTCATCTGACCCAAGTTGACCAGAGTTAATTTGAGAAGCATTCTGGAGAGTTTCACCGAATAATGTGGCCAAGATGTTCACCTGACAAGAATGGTCCTTTCACACCCAAGATCCTGCACCTATAAATATTAATAGGGAACTGTGGAAAGTTGTCCAGACTGCATGGATCAGCATCTCTCCAAAAGGTCCACATCCACTTGTGGAATTAAGGCCATGTTGATTTGCTGCATTTTTGCAGGCTAGAGGGGGGGGACCTACTTGATGCTAGACATCTATCACATGACTTCTGGCACTTCGGTGTATATATAGGTCTGCTGCAACTTCCTGCCAATGTTTTCATATTATATACAAAAAAACCTGTAGTATTTGATAGGGGTGTAACTATGGCAGTGCAGGCAGAGCCACCGCACAGAGCGCACATTGCCATGGTAACCTCTATTTGCCAGGTGCCTACTGCTATGTATGTTCCTATCAACGCGCCCGGGAAAAGAGGAGGCAGCGTTTCCCCTAATGTCACCTTTCCTACTGGGCTCCTCCTTTCCAAGGCTGTGCAATAATTGCACTATTGTTTGCACTTTCTTTATCTGAAGTGGATGTACACCTTTTATAAAATCAGGTTAAAAAGGTTATATTTTAAATTAAACTTGTAATCAGTTAAACAGGATATACTATGTAGTTTCTAGTGTGCACCCCCTTTATCTCTACCGATTGCTTTCTTTTTACTTGTAGTATATACTAAAACTGCAATTACAATGAAAGAAATTCTGTGCCATAAGCCGAGACTGTCATGTGACAGACTACATCAGAATTATGATCCGATAAAAAGAATTGCAGAGATTCCGGCAACCAGGTAAAAGTTAATACTTAATATTAATCCAGCAGCCATATGGATAATTCCTCCATTATGTATTACATTGCATGGAGACATTATTACTTTCAGCAAAGGATCAACATCTGCCTCTGTCCCATTGCCCCAATAATGTACTTAAACACAGTGTGCGTCAACCATATTTACCGATGCTTACGAACTTGCACAATATAGCAAATAGTGACATCTGGGGTGAGTGGAATATTAAGGTAGTGAATTAATATCCTCATAAATATGAGGGTTGTGCCTCAAGCCTCATGTAAGACCTTTCCAACAAACTTGCTGGAGCAGCAGGACTTCTACTTCTCACAGCGCACTTGCTTCTCTCTTTATAGCACTTTATTCTCAATATATCCACCCTCCCTTTGTCTTTCTGTCTGCAGGTAGTTCACATTAATTGAGTTTTAGTAAACAGTGATATTGACAATTTCCTTAATTTGCTGCCAAATGAGTCTCCATTGATTTGGCAGTTGTTCAGGTGGTGATTCCTGGATGGCATTCAGAGTGAGATCAGCAGGAAGCTACTCCGAGATCAATACTCACTGACTCAGAGCGATCCCACATCTGTTCCACAATACTGTAGCTCAAAGCTATTATGTGTATACTGTGTGTACTGGCTATGTTAACCTGTTACCAACTACAGGCTATGACATTTCAAATCACTGTGAAATCTTGTAATACTTAGTAATCTTAATATTTTATTGGCAAGCTGTGTGATTTACGTTTAACCATTGCAAGTGTAGCCAGACGGCTGGAGACGGGGTCAAGCACCCTAAAAAAATCCCCAGTTCCCTTCAAAAGACAAATTTAGAAAAGCTACAACATGTGACTATATAAGGTACAGATGAGTGACCTAATGCACATAAAGCGGTGTCACTCTTTTACGATCACTCAAACAGTGATGGTGAGTGCAAACAGGTGACCGATCCCACAGACAATACAGACATTACATTTACACTCAAGAATAGTTATATTGGGTCATTAGTATAATCCAATCCAGACCTGTGGAAACAAAAGCTCAAATCTGAAAAATGAATTACAGAGCTATTCAAATAAGAAGCGGTATAAAAATGCTGAAATGTGTCGCGAACGTGCGGCTAAGAAGAATGCAAATGTGGCCCGCAATTATGGGGGGAGAGGGGGGGGGGGGATAAATGAAGATTTGTAAAATAATAAATAAATAGAACCTTACAGCAGTCTGCATTGGGCACAGAACTACAGGCGTACACATTAACAATTCACAATTTGAGGAAATGAAATTGCCTAACAATATTTTACAATAGACCTGGGATGTAAAACTTGTGGATTGAGACTCCAGCATTAAAGTGAGCTGAAAATATGTTTTTGATGTTGACTTATAACCAGGGGCATAGCGCAGGCAGAGATCATGCTCTTAGCACCAAAGCCTATGGGGGAATTTTTTCCCCGTTGTTGCCAGGAACTGTTCACTTACCCAGTGCAGCAAATAAGAAGTAATGGTTGTCCCAGCAGGAATGACCTATTAATAACATATAGCTGTCTGCGGCATTAAAGTGCCTATACACTAGGAAGACTTCTCAGAGGGTAGAAGTCGTCTTATCCCGCATGAACTGCCCGTGTGGCCGGACTGCATACGATACACCTTGTCTAGTCCTTTTGCATAAGATTTATCACATGTGACCCCAGCCAAGCCTTCCGGAGGCTTGGGGATTAAATATATCTATGGTGCAGCTAGTATGATCTTCAGGCTACGATGTGATGCTCACTGGACCACGCATAGCATCGGACCTGACAAACACATGCAATTTCTCACCGGAATTGGATGAAAAGAGCCCAAATCGCCATGGAATCTCCCTACTGTATGGTCCCCTTAAGGGCACCATTACCCAGTGTTTCTAATTCACTCTCTGTTAAAGTATTTACACCCCATTATGAATGACTTACAATGATATGTTCCATTGGTGAACCTGATAACCACAGGGGCAGACATCCTGACACTTTGGAGTATATTCAATACGGCTGGCGAGGGGGTTAAACGGCGGGGATAGCCGAAAAACAAGCGATCCTCACAGTTTAACCCCAGCGTCGGCCGCTCACCCTAGTCAGCGTTCTGGGGAAACCCTCGCTGTTGCGGTTATTGCAGGGAGCCTTCTGCATTTAGCCACGATCCTCGCTGATTTAGCGTCTGCATACGCCATTTCCCCCTCGCTCCAAAAACCTAGTGAGGGGAAACAGCATGTGCAGGGGGTCAAATGAATACTGACCCCCGTGAGCTGTGACAGCCAGCAGAAAGCATTGAATACACTCCTTTGTGCCCCATATCTGCTGCAGCAGAGATGTGATGACTTGGTCCTGTGCCGGACTTCTACTGGACGTTTTTGGCCACCTGGCCTACAGACTTATTGATGGACCACAGTTCTAGCTGGATAAGGAACTAGATTCAGCCAGGGCTGACAGGGCTGCACATCATTCATACACTTAATCATTAATGGTCCTGCAAGGCTATCATAGGACCAATACTATTATTGTGGTGGAAGGCTGACAGAATCTAAATGATAACGTGAAGGGAGTATGTCTGCAATACAAGCATGTGGGAGTGCCATACCATCATCATGATCCGAGCACCAAGGCATCACGCTTATAACACAAACATAGTAAGAGGACAGTTCTGCTTATGCCTTAAAAAAAATCATTGAGAGATGTGGCTTATTGATTGAAAACAGCACATAAAGGTTCAGAGGTAAGATTTTCTCTATCTAGTCTGTCAGTTTTCTATATTATAGTCTAGCATAAATATGCCTATGGCAATGACAGACATTTTGTTTTGTTACGCTCATGGTAAGTGTCAAAATTTCCACTGCCTGTCCATCCTCCGGGTGGTTCTAGACACCAAAATGTGTTTGCTATTGTTAAGCTGACTGAGAACACTGATAAAGTTGCATAAATATTATTATTACCTGGTTACATAATACAATACACATTTCTGGCAGTAGACAAGTTTGGCTATTTTCAGGATTTTGTGAACACAGAGTTTTCTAGCCTAATTTTAACACACTTGCACCTTGATTTCTGCAGCCACATCCAGGAATGCAGACAGTTATACACGTTGATATATTCTAGTGGATAATGATCTGGCCTCTAGAGCGTTCCATGTGGCTTTATACCCCTTTTACATCAGCCCTACAGACCTGGGTTTTTGCACTAGAGTGGTGTAAATGGTCTGACCTGGGTCGCAAGTGCTAAGAGTTAAACACGCGTTTAACCTGGATCGCTGTGCAGTGTATAGGGGTAACCTGGGTAGATGCGACCTGGGACACGTTTACTGCAATGGAAAAGCCGGCATTGGGAGATGCTCTCATCTACCAGCGCCGGCTCAGGACCCGCCTCAGGTGACATAACCGCCCAGCATTATGCCGGGTCAGGAAGCTGGTCTAAAAGGGTCGCAAGCCTAGTCGCACCTGTCCAAAATCCTGGGTGCTACCTGTGCTTGCTGGTGTAAAAGTGGTATTAGTGATTGGCTACTATTATGCCAAGATTACTTTCCCTATATTGTTGTAACATTTTCATAGCATGTTTTAGATACTGTTTCTAAAAATAAACATTTTTATGCCTGCAGATAAATGATAGGTAACAATAGCTGAGACACTTATTTTGGGTCACCTTTTAAAAAATTAGCTCAACACACCCAACATCTATGATACGGATTTCCAATCGGTTTAGCGGAAATATGCAATGTCAGAATAACTTCCAGTGCTGGCGGTCAAGGTGTTGTCCTACTTTAAGAAGCCAAAAAGGTCAGCAATAAAGACACAGAACAATTTCGGAACACCTGCAAGATCCCTGACCAATATTTCACGATGAAGATGGTACTGACAAGTCTTGGGTAATGATAGACCTATATTATTCAAATAGCATCTGGAAGGATAAGGGCAAACTTCTCTTATTAGTCTCTGTTCATTTCTTTTAAACTTATACTAAAATCACAATTAACCTTTTCTTTTGTCCACTTTAGGTAGCTGCAACTGTCCTTTGTGTAACCCATTTACACCAGCACTTCCAAAAACCCTGTCCTCAAGGCGCCTAACAGTCCAGGTTTAAAGGCTATCCTTGCTTGTGCACAGATTTATAATTTAACTGATCGAGGGCACCTGTCCTTAAGGTTAGATATCCTTAAAAATTGGATGGTTATGATGCCTTGAGGACCAAGTTTGGCAACCACTAATTGTGGAATTTTAGGGAGATTCCAGATTGATGTTCTGGAGAGAGCGTGCAATTTCCCCTGAGGATGCTTATATGCCCACAATGGGAAGGGACATGAAATGGGAATGGCTGGCATCACCAAGCCCAGCCCGCCCTCATTAAACCACGAGTAGCAGAGGTAGATTGATGTACTTCACATCAGAAACCCCCTACACTACTGTTATCATGACTTGTTTTCATATTATGTCTGCTGCATTCATGATCATTAAACAAAACCTGACAGCGTCCATCCATTTTTGTCCAAAAACAAACACCTACAGGAAACAGCTGTGATTATCTGAGGCTTAATTGCGCACATTCAAATTGGTTCCAAGGTCTGTACATGATGTAAGGGGTGAAATACTGTATACGTTCAATCCTTCAATAATATTTGCTACCTGCAATCCATTTCCAGGGGACATCTGGTGTTTCGATAACAGCTATTGAACTGCAAAGACATTATTTCAAAGGTGTAAACTGTCAATTCTTTAGAGATCTAAGGAGGCGTGCTAACTGCATGGAAGAGTCATATTAAATGTTTCACTCCAGCCAGCCTGGTGGTCTTGCACAGGATATATAAATAGTGCTAGTCCGCCTCTCTGTATTGACTGTATTCACTCTATTGTACAGCACTATTCACAAAAAGCCAAAAGCTCCTCTAGCACAAAGCACAGAGCTCACAAATCAATGCATTCCGCTGTGCTGATCACAGAAATGCAGATGAATCAGGTTTTATTCTCATAGAAAGCGCGACACAGAACATGATGGGAGAAGGCACACTGACCTATCGGCTCAGCAACTCATATATCAATGCATCACAACTGGATGTTCTCCGAGTACAGGTTGTCCGCCACTGCTCTGCTGGGATCACCTGCATAACTTCCAACATTTTATCATACAATTTCTTCTCACAGATCAAAAATGGTGTATAGCCCAGCCCAGTACACAGATATTCTCATGAAGTCAACCCGACGTTCACAAAAACGGGATGTAGATTATAGTTGGATGATTTCTCCCCCTCCATGGTAACTGTTGTGGGGGTGGGCCCTTTTTAAACCCAAGACCCTGTTTAATGGTCGTTAACTGCATGTGTAAACGGACGCCAACACAGAATTTGCAAGTTCACAAATTCATTGGTGGGGAGGTGCTGAGGCATGGTTCAGATGTGTAAATAAAATCCCAGATAAGTGCTGCCTGCAGAATAAACCCCATCTATGTTGCACATGTACATGTGCAAGCATACAGAGTTGGCTGTCTATTTACATTTGAATAGTAGTAATCTATTGCCCTGTATATGTGAAAATATCGCACTGAAGCTGGCCATACATGAGAACGATGTCAGGCCCGAACGCACAATTTGAATGGATCGTGCGATGCATTGTGTTTTTTTGTGCACATAGGGGCTGATTCAGGATCGATCGTTGCATTCTGAATTCAGCCTCAGCCCCAATGGTCGGGAATCACCCCCATAGTGAGGTGTTTAGGTACGATGCACTGTCCAGTGGGTCATAAGGTCGATCCTGTGATCTTATGTGCTGCACATAAAGGGTGGGATGTATTAAAATACATTGCCGCCCGCCGCGATGCCAGCGCATATGTACTAACATATGCGGCTGGCTGTCCCCAGCGCCTCCTCCTCCCCCTGCAGCCGGAAGGACGTCCGGCTGCTTTACTAGGGGAAGGGCTTACCTTCCAGGTCCAGGAGGGAGGGAGACAGGGGGGGTTGGCGGGTTTGTGGCGGAGGCGTAGGGCAGAGAAAAGAAGCCCCATGGCTTCTATAGGGTATCGCCACCCAAAGGTGGCAATACCCTACTATGCGGTATCATGGCGGCAGGGTTTAAATACATAGGAAAATGCAGTAAAACAGGGGTTTTAGCGCATTTTCCCTTTAGTACATCCCGCATGGTCTATAGATGCTGCTAATGACCAGTATGATGTGAAATTACACACATAAGATCTATCGTGTGTCTGAGAAGCTGCCGGATCGGAAGCTAGTCATTTTGATACATGGCTTAAGGCACTGCACATTTCATAACGGTGTTTCTTTTTACTCCCAATAAACTTCTCATTCAGGGCCTGATTCAAAGCCCTTAGATAACCGAGCGATTATCAGCAGATGTGCATGTGCTGCATTCACATTGTGCACGTGTTAAGGTGCTGCCGCATACCCACACACAATAAGGATGCCGCTGCAAAGTGACTGACATAACATAGTGTTAGCCGGAAGTGGTTGCTAAAACGTAGGCATGTCATGGCCGTTTCCAGAGTGTGTATCTAACATCAGCTGCGAGCCCTAGCGTATAAAAACATGGCACCTAAATTGCTACAGCCAGTCTACGTAGCCATAGACTTACTCAAGCAGCGGATGTGTCCCAATTTTGTGTATAGGCTGCACCTGTATATGTAATTGCAGCTGTAGCAGCTCCGGCAGGCATCTGAGTTGTAGCCACTCATTTTAGGGCAAAAGCTTCCCCTGCTGATATCAGCAGCTGCGTTGCCTAGAAAACCGTGCTCGTAGCTGCATTAGCATCCATCTCTGAATCAGGAACTTAGGTCCGTATTCTGGTTGGCTCGCAAGGCTGCTGCCTGTCAAATGCCAGTCCACCCGACCCCCTCGCATGCTGGGTTCATTCCCACGGTCTCTCTTACTCATACTCCACAGAAACTGGGCGGGCATCTGAGACCACCGGTCCCCCGCACCTGCGTCACGGCCTCATTGCAATGGGAACGCTGGGCGTTTTCATGAGCGCTTCCCCCGGCCCACCACCCCACGCCCCCTGCCCACAGTCTTGGGTGCGTGTGCCGGCTAACACTCTGTTCACCATAGCCACATTGCTCCCTGTGTCTGCAAATGCGCAGAAAATGGGGGAACCCAACAAATCTGAAAAACCCCCTTAATCATAACTCATATTTCATATAATTCCTGAAAGTATGGAAACAGTTGGATATTCTATATTTCAAGTGACAAAGCTCCTTTTCCAAATATATGTATGTATATATAGTGTCCACATTTGGTGCAGGGTGCTGATCAGCAAGGAGGACAATTTTTAATTTGGAAGGGTTTGAAACACTTGACTAAAGCCTTGCCACTTGTAAGCACTAACTTTTTATATATTACCTTAAGCCTCAACTGCTCAAGTGCTGCTTGAGTGCTGATTCTAGACCTAGATGCTTTCTATCCTTATTATTAAGCTTTCTATAGTTTACACAGGTTTAATATTACACCTTTAATTCACATGTTTAACCCTTTGAGTGCCAAGTGAATTTGTCACAATAGGTGTTAAAATTGCCAAGCAAACATCTGCATTCATCATAATGACCTGTAATGTTTACCTTATACAGGATATATAATCTTTTATACACAACATTTTTTATTTGAATGGATATAACAAATGTGAGCGACGCTGGCATTTTTAGCAGATATTTTACTCATCTCTCACAAAGTTGTTGGCACTCAAAGGGTTAAATCCTGGAAAAGCCAATAAAACTATACTGCCCATTGGAAAAAAAAACAACATCATAAGGTAAATTAGTGGCACTGGCATCCAAGCTTTCTTAAATAACGGCACCCTAGATTATCTGCATTTTGTACACCCATAGGCTAAAGTTTCTTATTGAGAAATTCAGTAAAAAATATATATTACATTAAGTAATTTTGCCTATCTGTCATCTTTGCATTCTGTTATGTGGTAGCAAACAGTGTGGCAATTCTGTGTCTCTCCACAAATTGTATGATTAGGAGTCACCAGAACTGGTTTTGCCAATCACATCAGCTATATGATTTTGGCCTGGACCACCCATTACCCCTGCAAGTGCTCCGCGGCACCCAGGAACTACTGAAAGATGTAACTGGACCTGCATGCATCGCACACTCTCTGTTAATATGTTTGCTGCTTGCTGTCAGTTTCTCTGTAGCCTGCAGTGTACAGGAGCGTTATATCTCCAAACAATACAAGAGTTCTATGAGAGCAGTCATTAAGTACATAATACATTTCACTGAAGGGATGTGCAAACTCTGTGTTAAAGCAAGAATAGAGTGCAATGTTTTGTCTGCATAGAACAGGCTGTTATTCCAATGCCATATGGCCAGGACATAAGGTGATAAAGGTTCACAAAAATACCTGTAAATGCTTTATAACTGCATATTGATTGCATACAGTATCAAGCGTAAATGTTGTTCATTCGTTAGTAATAATGGAGATCACTGTGTTGGAAGCCATGTTTCACTCATTAAAAGCTCTGCAGTTCTTTAATAAAAAAACATTAAAATAATCTGCCACTTTAAAGTTGTGGCATAGGATTAAGCAGGGGTGCCAGATGACGTTCCAACAGTTGGGATTCTGACAGAATCCCCTGTAGATTTTTTCACTACCAAAATAAAGAAAATGGATTGAGAGATTAATTGATTCAAATATAACTCTAGAAAAAAAAAGGTTTTTATCAGAACTGAATAATATAAAATTATTTCCAAAAACATAAAGTAGGAAAAATATGTAGGTATCAGAAAGTATTCTTGGTTACAAGCAGAATATATTTTTTACCTCAAAATACCTGTAGAGCCTCCTGAAAGTAACCATATTCCTTTCCATCTGCTGTTTATAAATGTTGAGATTCTCTTTTATGTTTTTCCTTCATTCTGATTACTAGCAATACAATCTTAATCTAAAGCACAGTCCAAACAAACATATTTCATTTTTAAGTTGCTAAACTAATTATAAAATTATTAAGTTATTGAGAAATTATATATACACAAGACACACATGCAAGATATAACAAGGGATATTGGGGGTTATTCATCCATCCATTCGCAGCCTGCGGGGGAACAGCCACATCATTCAATGGTCGCCACCCATCGAATGACGTGGAAGGCACATGCACATCTAAGGTTGCTCAACCTTAGATGCAAGTGCACATTCTGAAGGAAGTGGGCGGGCAGCTGATATCCGGTGATGTCAGCTACCCGCCCCTGGCGTCTACATGGGTGATTTCCATGGGAAGGCCCAGAATTTTCAAAGGAACGCCCATGAAACACTGGGCGTTCCCATGGACGTGTCCACCGACCACCAGACACCGACCGCAATCTGTTCGCCGTGGATGCACGCACCTGGCGCACGCACATGCACAGAAATGCGCATGCACATTTCAATAAACAGTTGCACATGAGCACAAACATTATTTAAGGAGTATAAAGATACATTGAATAAGGTGACATAAGAATCAGTGCATATGTATCAGCTAGAGTGCCTGCCTATTATGTATAATATAGTCTCTATTCAACTAATTGGTCATTTTATGAGCGTAAAACCTCCAATGCATCTTTTCTATGAATACACCTCACACAGAGAAACAGCAGGAAGGTATTACAGATAATATCAACATTTTTTGAACCAGTCCTCAGAAAACTCTTATGTGCCAGGAGGCCACCCACTCACTGGTGTCAATCAGGAAGCCTGTGTAAAGGATGGTCTTACCTGTATCCAATCATGGATAGCCTTAAATCCCTCTATTCTAGGGATTCCCTGAGGACTGCTTTGAAAACAGCAGCATTAGCATGTACTGCCCCACATAACACATGTACAACATTCAGTGATGGGGTTTAGGAATCTTTCAGCAATGCAAATTCCTTTCAATGGGAATCACTGCCTGCATCCGACACGTCGGTTACATTCCCATAAAAGAGAAAAATTACAGTTATTTTTTCTTTAATGTTTTTAAAGGGCTGGGTCAGCAGTTACCATGATCTTCCCCACACAACAAAAACATACATGTGACTTTACATGATCAGCACCAGAAATGTTTGTCAGATGAGCTTTGGTCCTGTCAAACAGTGGGTACTGCTGGGTTCTAGGATCCAGTTGAGAATGCAAGATAGTGGTACAGTCTGCAGAATCACATTTCACAGTACGAAGGACCGTGGGAATCTCAGAACGTGACCCATCACTGTGGTGCAAGATACAGGGGCAGCTATGTGGCCCAGGAATACCATTCACATAGTGACATCCAATAGCAGTATACATCATATTTGATCAGTGGCACCAGATAACCGTAAACACCACATATATGCCACATACACAGCCAGCTGGTACAGAACAGAATCAGCTTGTCCTCAAAGACAATGAAATAATAATGATGCAATCTGAGTCTATGTATGCAATCTAGCCCTATTTCTGAATGCACAAATCTGCAATCTAAACCAATTTCTGAATGCACAAATCTGCAATCTAAACCAATTTATGAATGCACAAATCTGCAATCTGGACCAATTTCTGAATGCACAAATCTGCAATCTAGACCTATTTAAGAATACCCAAATCTCTAATGTACTCATTTATAAATGCAAAAATCTGCAATCTAGACTCCTTTATGAATGTACACATCTACAATATAGACACATTTAGCAATGCACAAATATGCAATCTAGATTAATTTCTGAACAAACAAATGTATAATCTAGAGTCCCTTCATAGATGCCCAAATCTGTAACTAACCCTATTCACGAATGTACTCTTCTGCAGGCTAGTTCTGGCTATGAATGCATGGCATAGTTGGGCTGTGAGGGGACAACAACACTGAATGATGTACAGCTTTTGCTCGTCTGCCCTAAAGTTGCGGGTGACCATATAAGACGGTGTGATGTACAGGGGGTGCCGGGGCACACAGACAAGAAAGTGTTCCCACACTGCAGTGACATATCCACTAACCTCTCACCCGGGCGTAGCAGCAGATGCACTGAGACAGCACTTTGCGAAAGAGGTTCTGGCAAGCACAGCCGTGGCGCGGTTTGCCCCCTCTCATTGCTCCCCAGGCATGGCGATGCCGAGCCCGGTCCAAAGCATGCCAGGGATGAGGCGCCCCCAACTCTGCCGCCCTCCAGACAGCGCTCAGACCGTCACCCAGCAGCGAGGCGGGCGGGGAGTGCGGGCGGGGACTAGAAGCAGCAGGGCTCTGCAGACAGACAGACAGGAGAGTGAGGGAAGCCAGCTGCTGCCTCAGCCCGGCCGGGAGAGAGAGGCGGCTGTGGCTGGAGCTGTACCGCAGCAGCACAGAGCTGTTCTCCTGCCACTTTAAAGGAGGAGTCAGTGGCTCTTCCAGAAATGGCTTTTTCCTCCCTCCATCTTCCCGCTGTCTGCTAGCATTGTCACTGAGTGAGTGTACCAGCGGTCCCTGTTCCCAGTCCCCCTAGAGCACTCAACACTTCGTAATATGAAAGAGAAGAACTTCTGCTCTTCCATCTTGTACCCTTTAGGATTTCCCTTCCTGCATATTCACTTTATTTTGTTCTATCCATGTTGCACTGTTGTGTACTACTGTGCTGCCCCCTCCCCACACTTTTATTGCTGATATAGATATATTAGGCTGAAGGTGATACTGTCTGCAGTCCTTGTTAGCAGCCAGTCAGCCTGCCTGCCCTCCCCACTTTCACACTTCTCTTTATGGAGTCATAGGCTAATAATACTAACAGCACAATAATAAGTAGTGATGCCAGTCTAGGCAGCCTATACAAATAACAATAATGTTACACAAATATTTTCTTTAAAGCGTTGCAGAGGCAACAAGAAAGTAAAAAAGACAGAGAAACAGATTCTTCTAATGGTGTGTACACACGGTGCGATATGGCTTCCGATGTTGCCGATATAGTGCACATCGGAAGCCATAACGCATGCCGATTGTGTACTTTTTAGGGCTTGCGAGTCCGATGCACTGCCGATGCGCGCTCCCGAGTGAGCGCAAATCGACAGCGACATAGTGAGGGCAGGCAAGACTATATAGTGCAGATCTGCACTATATAGCTCCGGCGGCCAGAGGGGCTTCTCTTGGGGCTGCAGGGCTGATGCGCAGTGACCCGGAAGTCCGCCGTGTAGACTTCCGGGTCACTGCGGAAGTCTGTTGGTGTGGCCCTTCATATGTATGCGGCGGGGTGAAGCTGTTGCTGTGTCCCTGCCCATCACCTGGTGACGGAATGGGATCATTCGTCAGACTGCATTTAGGTCTACAGTCATTAGGTCGACCCCACTAGGTCGACTGGCAGGAAGGTCGACCTGACTTAAGGTCGACATGGGCCAAGGTCGACATGACTTAAGGTCGAATTTGCATAAAGGTCGACATGAGGAAGGTCGACTGGTCATAAGGTCGACATGGGTTTTTCACTGTTTTTTTATCCGAATGTCGACACAGTCGACATGGACACAGTTGGCAATGAGAACCGGACCCTCGCATCGCTCGCTTCGCTCGCGATGCTTCGGGCACGGTGCCTCGCTGCGCTCGGCACACTATTTTATTCTCCCACCACGCCCTAGTGGATGGTAGGGCATGAAATACCGCCTGTCGGCTCAAAAAACAGTGAAAAACCCATGTCGACCTTATGACCAGTCGACCTTCCTCATGTCGACCTTTATGCAAATTCAACCTTAAGTCATGTCGACCTTGGCCCATGTCGACCTTAAGTCAGGTCGACCTTCCTGCCAGTCGACCTAGTGGGGTCGACCTAATGACTGTAGACCTAAATGCAGTCTGACGAATGACCGCATCCCCTGGTGACAGGTATCGGTACTGTCCTCTTCTCTCCTTCATGCCGTGCGATGCGAGTCCCGATGCGATCAGATCGCATCGGGACTCGCATCGCACGGCATGTCGACCATGTGTACACACCTTAAGCGATTTTCAGTACAGCGCCAAAATCGCTTATTAAGTTTGCCTGAATCGCTCACTGTGTACACAGTGGGCGATAGCAAAACTCGGCCCCTCGCAGCGCCACTATTGCCCGCCCAAACAGTGCAGGCAAGAATATTCTTGCTGCACTGTGTATTTGGCCGCCGTCTCTCTGTTGGCAGCAAGTGAAACTACATCTACTAGCTTTCGAAGCATTTGCTTCGAGCGGGCTTACTAGTAATAACATAAACATGAATTAGAGCTAGGGAATGCAATGTAGCATAATGACACATGGATATTTATGTGCTACCATAAACATATGGTACAGGTGTTATGTATTTCATGTGAGGGAACAATGGGGCAGATGTATTATAGCGGCGCTTATCGCGCCACTATAATACTTCCTGCTTCGCCTCATTAGCGAGGCGAAGCAGGAAGGGACATCGACAAGATGTATTAACATCTTGTCTACCGAAGCGGAGGAACGCTAACTCCCCCCTCTGGCGATGTCCCATCCTGGAGATAGCTTTCTCCTTTCCCCCAGCCGGCTGGACTGGGTATGCGCGGGATCTCGCTACTCACGCGAGATGCAATTTGGGTGCCCCCAAATTGTGAAGAAAATTATTAATGTGGCAATTTTTCGATCCCCCGACTGCTTAGTTGGGGATCGGGATATTCAACATGTTTAATTTCCTGACTTGCAGGTTGTGACAAAAAAAATGATTGGGATCAGAAAATTTGAAATGCAGAATGTCCCCAACAGATCATCAGTGGCTGCTAATTGGCATTTTTTATGGAAAAATCAGCTCAGGGAAAAGGACAGGTGTTGCATGGAGCCCTTAAATCATTCCCGAAGTGTAGGTAATTAGTTATATAAGACATGTCCATAGTTCCTGTTACATCCCTTAAGTGCATAGGAACAGATTTATTGCAGTTGTATTGAGCAAAAGTTTACTGATATCTATTTATAAACTAATGACTCTGGTTCATTACAAACAGGGCAGGTGTAAAGTTGTGCACACACGGGGGCGATAGGGCCTGAAATCGCTGGAAATATGGTCGCTGGCGACCATATTGCCAGTGATGGGAGTGTGCCCCGGCGATAAATCGCCGGGTGCGCGTTCCCGTTTTCAGCCCTGTTCCAATCGCTTGCTCCTGCGACCAGTTGATTACCTCTGCGGCACCGCCGGCAGAGGTTCCCTTTCATCAGCGACCATCTCTAGTCGCTGATGAAAAGGAGAAACTGAGCAATATATTGCTGAGCAATGTATCTCCCCCGTGTATACGGGGCTTTAGACTTCTCTGCACTCTAGTTAAAACTTCAGAAAGTACAGCTGCCGAATGGAAGAGCCAGCCCTGCATACAAAGCCAGTGATTGTTCCAATAGTATCAAGTATAAAGAAAACAGCAAACCCCTATGGGGCCTATACAGGGGGCTGTTTTAGGGTATGTTCTAAGCGATCTCACTAGTGGCGAGATGTACTAAGCCTTGAAAAGTGATAAAATGTATAGTGATAAACCACCAACCAATCAGCTACTGCCTGTTATCTTTCAAACACAGTCTGTGACATGGCAGGTAGGAACTGATTGGCCGCTGGTTTGTCACTTTCCATTTTATCACTTTTCAAGCTTAGTACATCTGGCCCTAGATCATTTAGAAGTGTTCCTACATTGCTTTTGTGTAGGGACTATAGCGTTAGGGCTATTTCACAGACTCCGGCTCCTGGCGGGCGGTGAAACCACGCACGGCCAGGAAGCCGTGCCGCACACAGCAGTTAATAATGGACACAAATGTGTCCATTCACACACGGGAAGGCCACCGCCCGGTTGCAGCCGGATCCCACCACAGGAAGGGACGGCTGCCCGGCTGTGCCCATCCCCTTCATTGTATCCACATAGAAATAATGGGTGCACTCACCGGACTTCATCCAAAATGCAGGTGTTTAATTACATACCACGGCCGATATTCTTAGGTGACAGTGGGCATGGTCAACGTTTCGGTCTAAGCATAGACCTTTGTCAAGACCCCCTTACTCCTGCCTCCACCAGTGCATCCCCTTCATTGTAAACTACTGTGTGCGGCACGGCTTCCTGGCCTTCTGGGATTTCGTTGCCCGGCAAGAGCCGGAGCGTGTGAAATAGCCCTATGGGATGCCTGGCCACGCACGTCGCTATTGCCTGGCGATTAATATCCAGCATGCTTAATCGCTGGTCAGGGCCAGTGTTCTCACCAGAGAACACTGGCCCTAACAGATTGCTCAGCACACAGCACTCTTGCTGAGCACACTGAGCGATCTACATTGCTCAGATCACTCAGCAGTGTCGCCCCATGTGTAGGCCCCTTTGCTTTGCAATTTAATATGCATCCTCAGATTAGCTGGAGTTAGGGCTGTCTATCATAGGCCTGAATATACATTTAGACCTGAGAACAAATCTCTGATTTACAAACAGCGCATTGTTGTCAACTACATTCTGTTTGCTTTAGTAACCCTCTCAGTATTAGTGCTTTACCAGATGTCTGTTCCTCCTACCGCAGGGCTGTACCCAGGGATCAGAAAGTAAGGAAACAGTATAGATATCATGTGACTGCTTCATCATGAAAAGGGCCTACACAGCAAGCATTATATCAGTCTATGAAGGTATGTCATATACAGTACATGAGCTGAGGCGAAGGTAACATCTATTAAGAGCTGTAGTGCCAGTGGTCTTCTGTATGTAGGTTTTGTATGATAACATAAGATTTGTCACCTTTTTCTTTTTCAGTCTATTATATATTTACACATTCTCATACATGCAAACACGAGTTACACACGGGATGAGAGCGACATGTGGTGTAATACCCTTCAGACATACTCCAAAATCCCAGGTTTTTGCACATGAACGTGCATCAACCCGGGTGTTAAAACCCGGGTGTTAAAACCCGGGTCTCTGACCCTTCTTTTTACCTGGGTTGAGGACCCATGATTTACGACCCGGGTTGGCCCTTTCAGACCTAAGAAAAACCTGGGTTTTTCAGCAAATTACCAGGTAGAACTGCTTCACCCGGTAATTTGCTGCTGTAAGTGTGAAAGGGTGCAGACTGCACCCTGGAAAATGACCCAGCAGTCAAAATGCTGGGTAACTCCCAGATAGTATCCTAAAAGGGGTATAACTGATGTGTGCGGCATCCTCCAGCACCACTTGTTCTGCTCTTCTGAGCTGCATTTTCATAATGAGGCTGAAATAGAGCAGACTTTAGATGACTGTGGGTTCAGGTAAAATCAGAACTTCCATCACTGTGGTACAATAGCTGCTGCTCCTTCTGCAATGCCTCTGGTTTCCCCTATTTATATTGTCTTCCTTTTCCTTGATCATCTTTGATTTTGTTAAATATTTCTCCACTTTTAAGTTTAACTCCATCAGTAGTTATTTTTAAGTTAACATTATTCATAGATTTCCCCCTATTGCTTTCTGCCCATTGCTACTAAACAGCTGTATAAACCACAATGATTATAATGTATTTGTTTACCTTTATTTACACAGCTCCACCATTTCACACTACGCTTTACAGAGAATATTTCATCATATTCATCATTCCCTCTCCCGGTGTAGCTTACAAGTTGATAATCCTATATATTAGGGTTAATTTAATTTAGTCAGAAGCCAATTAACATACTGGTATGTTTGCGAAGTGCAGAGTGTGGGAGGAAATTGGAACACAACACCCAGAAGAAACAATGTAAAGGGACTCCTGCACTCTAGCTGCTGCAAAGGCTTTTTACTACACACCATGATTTCATCACTCCTATATAAGACGACGCATGTCATTGTACCTAATATTCATGTATAACATTCAGCACCCTACAAACATCTTGGTCATTTATGCCATTTTTAAAAACAGGCTGAAATAATTTTTAATTTGATTTTAATAAATACATTTTCTCAAATTGTGTGTCCAAGCACAGGTTCTTAGGGCTGCCATCAGGAATTTTAAGGCCCGGGACTTATTTCCAGTCCGGGCAACCCCTTCTCACTTGACTTACCGTAACCCGGCTCCTGCTCCCTAATCTCCTCTTCCGCTGAGCTGCAGCCCAGAGTGCAGAGTGCAGGCTTCTTCAACCCAGGATGCCAGTGGCCAATTAAAATGCAGCACCAGCTGCTGAGACAATCGGAACCCGCATAGCGGCAGCAGCTCTGATTGGCTGTAGGTACGCGAGCTCTGATTGGCTCAAAAGCCGGTGCAGCATTTTAATTGCCCGTCGACGTCCTGGGTTGAAAAATCCTACACTCCGGGACCTGCTTTGTTCGGCGCACTGAGCGCAGTACAGCGGATGCAGTTGGGGGGTTGCTGTATGCAAAACTAGCTGCCCAGGCCCTTCCAGAGGCTGAGGCCTGGGACAACTGTACCCACAGCACCCCTCTATTGGCGTCCCTGCAGGTACTGCAAAGAAATGTTTTATATCTTACTAAAATTAAATGTCAAATTATTCTATTCTGTTAGAAAAGACATAAAAACTGGACATTTAAAATCTAACATCTTTATATCAATTCTGCCAATTGATATTGTCGAAGTGTAACCGGCAAGTCACGTGTAATAACAACTAACGACGTCTCACTTGTGAATCAAATGGCGTATTAACAAGCTGCTATGAACTAATTCACTTTGCTTTACATACCCATGCTATATACAGCGCATGCTGTTCTAATTAGCAATATATACGGTACCTATTTTAGGCAATATGTTATTTTAGGAGCATTTGTTTTCACAATCGGTTGTGCTTTGTTTGTTTTTATAAATGTATATATATATATATATTTATATATACATATATATATATATATATATATAGTGATATTTGAGATTATTTTGTCATTTGTTAGGGCTAAAAAGAATAATAAATGCCATATTATTGATAAACTGTATTCCTGATATTGCGCAGTTCTATTTTCTACTCGTTTTTTTTCGACCCATGAGGACATTGAGCTGTCCTCACTAGAACAGCTGCAATTGAGAGAAAAAGCTTATATTAATTAAGTCTGGTCAATATTTCTTTTTCATTTGTCTATAAATTTGTCTGCTTTTCGTGGCGGAGGACTTTACATAGTATTCTATTCTGTGTCCCCTTTTTATACTGTAAGCTTGTACCCAAACTGAAGTTATGACTAGAATGATTCTCATTGTAGAGTATAGCTAACCCCATGAGTAAAACCGTAGTGCCAAAAGAGGTCTTATGGTAGATGTTAGTGGCTCAATGGGAGGGGCTGCAGGAGAAATCAATTATTTCTCCTTGGTATACCTCTGAGTTATGTACTTGTTTTATTCATATTATTATTATTATTATTATTGTTGTTCCGCAAAGAGTTCCAAAAGAGTTCCGCAGCACCTAACAATACAAAATTGAGGGGGAAAAAAACAAGAAAACAAAAATTTACGAGTCCATATAGGACAAGTACATGGTAAATAAAGACAGTAATTAATTCGTACAGCAATAGCAGCAGTGGTAATGGCAAATACCCCGACAAACAAAGATAGCTTACTACTGAGCTTAGATATAAATAGGGCATTTGACACAGTTTTATGGTCTCATTTGTTTCACGTGCTGGAGAGAAGAGAGTTTGACAGGGGATTCATAGACATAGTCAAATATATATATCAAACGCCATCGGCATCACTGATGGTGAATGGCATAATAGGGGAAAAATTTCAGCTGGAAAGGGGGACACGGCAGGGATGTCCACTATCCCCATTGCTTTTTGACATCTCCCTGGACCCACTACTGAGAAAATTGAGCAATGATAAGGTGTTTCAGGGGATCAAATCCAGTTCACATGAAATAAAAATCTCAGCCTTCGCAGACGACATCCTATTGTATGTAAGCAGAGCGAAACAATCGTTACCCCGAATACTGCAAATTCTCTCGGAATTTGGCGCTCTGTCAGGACTGCATATTAATTTTGACAAATCAAAAGCCATGGTATTGGGAGAAACTGGAAATATTCCACAATGGGCCAGAACACTCCCATTTCAGTGGACAGGGGAAAATATCCCGTATTTGGGAATCCTGCTTCCCAGAAATATACATAATCTCTATAAATTAAATATCAGTAAGGCATTACAAGTACTTAATGAAAACATCAAATCATGGGAAAAACTGCCGCTGTCCTATTTGGGCAGGGCTAATTTATTAAAAATGATTGCTATTCCCCGACTACTGTACCCAATACAGTCCCTCCCATTATTATTAACAAACACCGACACACTGCAAATCAATAAGCTAATAAGACAATTTATTTGGAAGGGTGGGAGAAGTAGAATAGCATTAAGAAAGTTACAACAGCCCAAATTTAACGGGGGAATTAATTTACCAGACATTACAATTTGTAACCAAGCAGCAATCTTAAGACACCTACGAGATTGGATACACAAAACCACAATTTACACGGACACCAGTCTGGAACAGACATTCTTAACCAACTGTGACTTAGTAAGCTTTTTACACTTACACGACCAAGAAATTTCAGACATAATAAAATCGAACCCTTTACTATGGTCCACCAGACGGCTATGGCACATACTGAGGAAAAAAGAAGGCCTAAATCCATACTACTCCCTGCACCTACCCCTAATAAAAAACCCAAATTTTTTGGAAGGAATGGCAGCACACCCCTTCTCTCTTTGGAGAGTGGCAGGAATATCTACAATACGCAATTTAGTATCGACAGAGAGCGAACGCCCACTCACATACTTAGAACTCTCAAATGAGGTTGCAATGGTGACACCGTACCCTCTAGCGTTCATCCAAGTACGCTTTTATGTAAAGCATGTGATTAACCACTTTTCAAAATCTGACTGGAACACCACATTTGACACGATACTGACATATAAAGTACCCAGTAGAAAAGCACTATCTATTCATTATAATTTTTTAAGACCCATTTTGGAGAATGCAAAAGTGAAGGGAGGAATGTCTAGCTGGTTAAAACACTTTCCTAATTTAACAACCACTGACTTGGAAAAGGCCCTGATGTATTCCAGAAAGACACTATCCTCCAGTATGTATGTGGAATTGTTTTTAAACACATTTCATTATACCTACCTTTCGCCAATGCGTCGACTCCAACTGGGGACAACTGATAGTTCGGCATGCCCAAGATGTCACCAAACAGAAGCAGATATTTTCCATTGCCTCTGGGCTTGCCCATTCGTCCAATATTTCTGGCACATGATACGTAGATACACGGAAGCTAGATTGATAAATTACGTCCCTTTTACGCCAGAATGGGCGATTTTAGGAATCACCCCCCCACAACAGCGGGCAACTAGACACGTTAAAAAAATGTTACTAGTTCTTAGTGCTGCAGGACGTAAGACGATATTACAAGGATGGTTGGATAGCGCACCACCGCAATTCCCCTTATTTTTGAGCAAAGTCAGTCATATCTTTAGAATGGAATGGACGGAGACGCTATTGTTAAAAGAAAAAAAAGTGGAGAACTTCCTGTCCTCATGGGAGCCATATATAGATAATCTACCAATAGCCACTAGAAAACAATTGCACAACAGCTTTAAGAACACAACCTGGTATATGACACAACTTGCGTGTGACAAAACTCCAATAAACTTAAGTTAATAGAAATGGGGAAGGACTAGACACCCCAGACTCTGGAAAATGATTTCTGCACCAATATTGCGAAATAAATGTAATAGTAATCACTCAGAAATGACTAACTGTTAAAGTAATATTGTACTTTTATTTTCATTGTAATAGAGCAAGTGTTAAACATTGCAATGTATGCTTTTGACATTATGGTAAAATGTAATGTGAAATAACGTGCCTCAATAAAAATATAAAAAAAAAAAAAAAATAAAGACAGTAATTATAAGGGTAGCTGAGAGTAAGGGATAGGTGCCATTGCATGGAGTAAGCGCATATGTAAGCTGTGTCTTCTTAACCCAGAAATAAAATGACAGCTCTGACTATCACTTTAATATTTTTTGTCTGCAGGGTATGCGGGGTTGCTTTTATCAAAATCATCAGTCAGATTAGAGCAAAAATGAGGGGGATAAATGGTACTTATATGTAAGTTGGGTGCCCGCTAAGCTATTTGCTTAGTTTTCCACATCCCCTCGCGGGGCGCACTACGCACGCCACGCTTCGGGCTTGGTATATCGCTGCGCTCGCCACACTATATAAAATCAACTCCATGCCGACATGGATAGTGGGGGTATGAGCGTACTAACTATAGTGGTCACCCAACTAACATATAAGTACCGGATAAATAGACCCCTTAGTAGCATTTTTTTTTAAATAACACAAATACTCCCAGCAACGGAAATAACAAAAGTATCAGGCAACAGGACCCGCCAATTTACCAAGCTCTTTGGAGCTTGTCAAGTACCTTCAGACCGTGGTCCCTATTGCGAGTAATGGGGTCTGAGGTATCCTGCGTTAGAGTGCCAATGCAGCAGACACATCTGATGCCTCCTGTATTTGGTATTATGTAAACAGGACTTACACTAATCAGAAATTTCCACATGATTTTGGAGGAATTTACTTTCATAAATAGGCCCTTACATGTTCACTATTCTCGTGCTCACCATTATTATTTAGAGGCTTTGCCATTCCCCATTTAGCAACAGCAGAGCTGCAATCTAATCATTCTGGATAGCGATCTGTGGGGGGAAATGTTCTAAAATGGGAGTTCTATATCAGATGGGATGTTGCTATGGCAACCATTTAGATACTATTATCTTCTAGAAAGTGCTAAATAAATAAGTAGATTCTGATTGGTTGCCCATAGCAACATCCCACGTGAACTCGAGCTCCCATCTTTGTAAGTTTCCCCCTGTGTGTCTGATTCAGTGACACTTATGCAGCCAATGTCATGTGCACAGAGGGCTTATATGATATGAATCTATCCTTTAAAAGTAAAATATAAAAGCTATGACTCTCTAGCAGGAATAGAGCCAATGAATGAAAGAAGCAGACTCCAAACCGCAAAATGTACAATTTTTAACTGTGAAACCCTAACCCAATGTTAAAAAAAGCTGCAGGAAGCGAATCTTTTTATAATGGGCCTAGCTGGAAACTATGCAAGTTCTTGCCAAAAGTTCTGCCTCTAAACACTCTAGCAAACTTAGCCTTTAACCATTAAGGCGCTGGAGGAAGGAAAAACAGCGTTCCAGGGCTGAATCACGGGAATCCGTGCACCACAGACACACGAGTTATAATGGGGACACAAAAAAACGACATTTACACAAAAAAAAAACACTCTCCAATCATCCCGGAGTCCACAGGGTTATTTTCTTTGCCTTAAGTCATAGCACATCCCTGACCATCTGATCCTAAGGGATAAAGGCAACTTATTCCTTTTCACTTAAGATACTTTTAAGAACATAGACACATTCTTTCCCTCCAACAATACATCATATTAAGCATTGGAATTTAAAAATGTAGAGCACAGTAACACTGACAGCAATAATTTTACTATCTATCGAATCCCAAATGAACTAAAAATAGATGATGCAAATTGATCTTATAACATTCATAGATATAGTAATATAATAACATATACAGAGTGTAACTTGAACTGACAACAGGAATGGCCAGGAGGCCCCTGAATATTTAGTACCCGGCACCTCAGAAGATTCCCTGCAAGCTGATCGCAACACCCCCCCCCCACTAACCCATCCATATAGAACCAATGGTGGTCCAGAAGGACCCGATGATGCAGTATGCGTTGAATCACATCATTGTAGCCCCACCCCCTGCTATACAATGCATATTTTCTCTGTACTGTATATTGGGGCAGAGCCATGACATCATCATGCCACCATGCCCCCAAACAGCATGCCTTACTACGAGCCATGCCCCTTATGCACCCACCAGGCTGTCCTTTGAGAAAGTAGAAGGCAGCAAAGTAGGTAAGTATGCAGAGCCGGATTTAGACTTTATGGTGCCCTAGGCAAGTTGACAGTTTTTTTGTTCCTGATTCATTCTACTTACATTGGTAATTGTATTGCCTTATAGAAATTCCCTTATACATTACACCATACACCATAATGCCCCTTACACATTATGCCACACAACATAATGCCCCTTACATGTTATACACTACACTATGATTCCCCTTACACATTACACATTGCATTGTAATGCTCCTTAGTCGGGAGGCCAGAATCGGGGGAGGGGACACTTGGAGCTGGAGGGGGGGGGGGGGGGGCGAAGAGAGTGGATGGGGCGAGGGGAGCCGGACAGTGGTGTTCTCAAAAAACAGGGCAGAGGAGCCAGGAGACAAGGTGCAAAAACAGCCTATACAAATAAATGGGAGGCTGCTGATCAGCGGCCTCCCATTCATTTGTATGGGTATTTATTTTCTGCAGCTCGTCACCCGGCTCCTGGCTCCCCCTTCCCGGATTTCCGCAAACTCTTCTTTCTACTTAGGTAGTGTGTTCTTTAAATACACATGCCCACAAAGCAAGCAACCATCATAATAGATTTACTCGCATCTAATAGGTACTACGTGTGATAGGAGCGGTGGTATGGCGGATGGATGAAGTGATGCGCGGAGATGTATACACACTTGTGAAAGCCATATACATTTTGTGCAAGGAAGATGATAGACTGCTATACTGATTCTTCTGATTTGCAGAGTTCCCCACTGAAAAATATCTGTTCATTGATCATACATATGCTATATGATTTTATGGGTTTAGTATGTACAGTATATCAACATTTTTCCTCCTTCTTTATTTACAGAAAAATAGATAAAATATTACAAATTGGAATATGGCAGGTTAGATGTATGCCCCAGGTTAGGAGCGTTTTGTAGCAGTAGAATTACATTCCACTCAGGGCAACCTCTCTCTGGACTGAAATGTGAAATGAAAGTTAGACTAAATATAGCGGGTCAGAATTATTTATCGATGTTCAGAATATGGACTGTCTATTGCATTATGTCAGCGTGTACTGCATGTCACCAGAGTACATGCAGAATACATCTTTGCTAACTCTGCACTATTTACATACAATTGATACGATCTACATTCAATCTGCACTGTATAGTCATTGCTGCACTGTCTATTTGGCTTTTCAATTTCAGCTGAACGAGAGTGCGCATCGACATGAAATCGGGATAGAAGCTTATAAACATCTTCTATCTCCATACGATGTATATGTGATCACCATTCGATTTTTACTATATAGTCAACATCGAATGACAAATTGCACCGTGTGTACACAGCATAACTCAGATGTTGTTGGAGTGTGAATCACTGCTGCTTACTTGGAAGCAGCAGCAGCAGTGATGCATTAATATGGTAATGTAGCAGAAGGTGCCTTATATAAGTAGAGGCTTATATTAGTGATCCATCCTAGGATGCAGCTTTGGATCACCTGTTATACTGTTCGTCACACCTCCAATCTGTAAAACCACCTCCGGTTCGCCCCTAAACAGCAGCAGACTTTCAATCTGCAGCCACTCTGCTACTGACATTGCTGGAACCATACTGCACAGGCGCAGTACAGGTCCTGCACATGTGCAATGTACTGAACATCGGTAACTTATGACATATGAAGCTCCCGGGTTGGGATATGAATCATGCCCAATTCAACCCTATCCCCTAACTTTAACCCTAACAAATGTAATGTTGACATTATGACTATATGGCCATATGTCAACTTTTTAAGTGTGTCAATATACTGCAGGTGTCGACATGTGGAATTTTGACATGGTAGCATTTGACTTTCTGTTGTTGCTGGCCACACACCAAATATAAGACATTCTAGGTATGACAATAAAATTGTCATAACTATTAGCATAAGAGTATAATCTTTTATTAAACAACTCTAGAATAGTTACAATAAATACTAATAGCATACGCTCCACTAATCTTGTCCTCTACTACACTGTGCTCCCTGGTAGATCTTCTGATTCCCTACCTCGTGTTGTTTCTATACCCTGCTCACATAGACAGTGCAGCTACACACAGCTCTCTACTGTACTAATCTCCCACTCGGAATGCTGCCAAGAGTACTTCTACAATACAGCCCTTTCCTTGTATCTGGGCCTCAGCTAAGCAAGGTCAGTGCTGCAAGTCAAGGTCAGGGTTAACTTGATGGACCTGAAACTGAGCCAAACTTGGGCATTGCTCTTACTCCAATCACATTCACAGAATGCAACTTAGGGCAGGTGGTGATTTCATGTATGTCTCCATCAACAAGGCTCATTACTCGCCTTAATAACAGGGGATACGGTCATTGGGTCACCACCAAGTAGGTCGACAAGCATTAGGTCAACACCACTAGGTCGACATGCAGATAGGTCAACATGCGTTTAGGTCAACATGACTTTAGGTGGACATGCAGTAAGGCCGACAAGACTTTAGGGTGACATGGGTTAGGTTGACAGGGTCATTAGGTCGACATGGGTTAGGTTGACAGGGTCATTAGGTCGACATGGGTTAGGTCGACATGGTCATTAAGTCAACATGGGTCATTAGGTCGACGGGGTCATTAGGTCAACATGTTTTTATTTATTTTTTATGTTTTCTGAGCCGACATGTGCCGACAGGCGGTATTTCATGCCCTACCATCCACTAGAGCATGGTGGGAGAATACAATAGTGTGCCCGAAGCATGGCGAGCCATGCGAGGGGACACAGTGGTATGTTTTAGTGTTTATGTTGACTGTGCTGACATAAGGGTACAAAATAAAAATAAAAAATGTTGACTTTTTAATTGTCTACCTTACCCATGTCGACCTAATGTCCCTGTCGACCTTACCCATGTCAACCTAATGACCCTGACGACCTTATGACCCTGTCAACCTAGACTCATGTCAGCCTTCCTGCACGTCGACCTAATGACTGTCTAACAACTTGCTGGTGACCAAATGATCCACGCCCAATAACAGCACATCATAGTAGAAAGCAAACTACAGGATTAGACATGAAAATCATCGCCCCCTATATGGGAGGAACCAGTAGTCATCTCATCACCCTAGGAATCGCTACAGAATAATGGCTTTGATTTGGTAATGGAAAAGCATGTCATCAATATTATTGCATTATTCCACTGAAGAACATAATAAAAAGTAAACGTTGTTGATGTTGGCAAAGTATTTAGTTATGTGAATGGGTAATAATTCATTTTTTTTCCAGCTTCACCTCAGATCTTTTTACACTACGTATGTTGTGTTTGGAAAAAAATATATAGTATATTGCAACTAGAATTTCCAGGGTACGTTGCTGGGACATTGTAAACTGGATTATTAGCAGATGAAACAAATCACTATGAGCCTGCCTACCTTGTTATTGAATGAAACTTGCAAACTGATTTTAGTGTAATATTTGCCTTGCTCATTGCCGGCCCTAGCCTAAATGTCGCCCTAGGCAAGATTTTGGCTGATGCCCCCTAGCACCGCCACTAGTTCCACCTCTGACCCTGCTCCCCTTTCCCAGCACCATCAACCCTCATCATAGCAGTCATCATTTTGGTTCTCCTACCTGCAATATTTAAATAGAAACAGTGCACACATTCGGTGCGCAGCCCATACAGGGGTGTTTTCTTGCTGGGAAGGGGCATGACCACCCAATAGTACACCCAATTCAAATTATGCCACACAGTAGTGCAACTTTATTCACATTATATCATGCGATGGTGTCCCTTATTCACGTTACATCACACAGTAGTACCACTTTACCTTATATACATTACTCCTCACATTTTTCACATTATACCCTTAGAAAAAAATCCTGAGAAAATATTGTATTTTAAGCACCTTCATAGCCACACTGCAACCCAGCACAAAGCAGTGTGTTCTGGGCAGAGGTGAAGAGCTGCTGCAGCTGCTGCTGTCACATAAGGGGAGGGGGCCTGGGGCCCCCACTGGGCCCTTCCATCAGACTTTGGCCTGGGTAATTTGGACCCCCTACCCCTTTCTCTCGGCACCCCTGATAATATCACACAGTAATGCCCCTTACACATGACACACATTATTAATGTCCTTATAACCATAATGCCCCTTGCACATTATGCCAACCTTTATTAATGCCCTTCATACACATAATGACACACCTAATGCCCCTTACACATATGTTGTACATTATTAATGCCCTTATACACATGACACACATAATGCTTATTACACATATGTTGCACATTATTAATGCCCTTATACAAATGACACACATAATGCCCCTTACACATATGCCGAACACTATTGCACAACCAACCCACCCGCAGACAGCTCTCGCACAGCCGCTAACACTGTGACCTCTGCCTCTGCTTGGATACAGATGTTTCCTCATACATCTTGCCTCAATAGGCCATGCAGCTCCTGGCCAGTTCTGCTAATGTTGGGTGCATTTTTTGCTGAAAATTCATCTTATTTGCACACAAGGAGCTTCATTGATTAAAATGATATGTGGCATGAATATATTCTGTGTGTGACTGTGGCTGTACCTGCATACGGAATGCTATGTTACAGTGTTTTTCATGAATACACTATTTCATATGCAGATACAGCCTCACTCACACATAGAATATAGGCATGATGCATATCATTTTAATCAGCAGAAGCTGCTGATGCCCCAAGGCATTCCAAATGCCCTAGACAATTGCCTAGTTTGCCTATGCCTAAGGCCGGCTCTGGCCTTGCTAGTGATTCAACACTGTTTTTTTTAATATTAGTACTTGCAATTAGAATTTAAAAAAAAATTATCAAAACATTGCATGCGTTTGACAATACACAATACATCTTCATGTATTGAAATAGCACATAAAAACAACACTAGGCATGTAAACATATAACGCAAGCTACAACAATGAAACACACATAGAAGTATTGTATACAGCAGGGTGGGGAACCCTTTTTCTACCAAGGGCCATTTGGATATTTATAAAATCCTTTGGGGCTATATAAAAAATTATCATCTTAAAAATTACATTATACACACGGGCAGCGGCATATACATGCGGACATTATACACACAGGCAGCGGCATATACATGCGGGCATTATACACACGAGCAACGGCATATACATGCGAGCATACACAAAACAGTTCTGCCCACCACTGCAGAGACACCACAGGGCTGGCTAATTAATGCCCAGCAGTGTGAGGTTGATATGGATGACAGATAGATCCAGGGGTTGTCATTTATTCATAAAAAGTGACTGTGTGGAGGAAGGGGGGGGGGGGGTATCACCCCCAAACAGGTTTATGTGATTATGTCTGA
Source organism: Crinia signifera (assembly GCF_055691185.1). NCBI lineage: Eukaryota > Metazoa > Chordata > Amphibia > Anura > Myobatrachidae > Crinia > Crinia signifera. The sequence continues at coordinate 329,481,454 of NC_139218.1, read as the reverse complement.
TTATGCAGCACTGGGGAAGGGAGGTCGGCATGAGTGAGGCTGCCGGTCACTGGGTGTTTGGGTGAGAGGAGCGGCGCAAGAGGCAGCCAGGGACAGTGATGAGCCGGGACCACCATTACCTTCTTAACAGGCATTAGCTCCGGCTGCACAGCGTGATGGCAGCTGCTTGACTCCTCTCGCAATGCTCCCACCCATGCAGTGCATGGCGGGAGCATCACAACACTTGCGAGAGCTTCCTAGTTCCTACTGCCCACAGTGATTGGCAGGCGCCGGGCGCATAACTTCCACAGCCCTCAGTGATTGGCGGGCGCCGGGCGCGTCACCTCCACAGATTTCAACTTTATCTCGCTGGGCGGGCGGGCCGGCGCATAACCTCCAACATGTATTGCAGGCAGGTAGGCGGATAGGCAGGCGGGCCGGGCAAGCTGGCTGTGGGGGCCCCTGGTATACAGTATATACTGTAGTATCTCCTGCTAGGATTAAATTTAATGATGTGACTTGAGCTCCCCACACAGCCTTACCCAGACTCTTTAAACAATAGCACCACTCCCATATATGTATTTTTTCCTACAAAATAATCAGGTGCTAGAATGTTAATAGCAATTTCTCAGAAATCTAAAAATTCCATTTACAAAACAAAACTATAAAAACATCACTTACTGTAAATTACTATAAATATTACAACATCATTATCCAAATAATAATAATAATGATTTTAAAGTTTGTAAGATTCAACTTGTGATATCATTTATATAAGAATGTTCACCTTCTGTACCTTCCTAATGTAAGATCTTGTCTGTGATAGCAGTATATAGAACCCTTCGGTACTTCCTCATCTTTGCAGCCACAGCTTCTGCCAGTTACGTTAGCCGCTTTCAGAATAGCACCATTGTCCCCTTGCGGGCTCGCTTCGCTTGCCAAACTTCGGGCTCGGTGTCTCACTCCACTCAACACAACTTTACTAAAATAAATAGATGGACACAGGAGGGTGGCGTGGACCCAGGGTGGTGCGGGTAAAGCTGGCCATACATCAGAAAGATCGATCTTAAGATTGATTGCACTCATGATTGTGTACAATTTCCCTTGAAATCCCCAGCAGTCCTTGGTGTTTTTTGGACACACAATCTACACACAATCCATCATACAATCAGTCATACAATCCATCTGCTGCATTATTTTGTACACAAGATGTGCACACATTCTGCATACAATCCATCATACAATCAGTCATACAATCCATCTTATGATTGATTGTATGATTGTGTACACAAGATGTGCACACAATCTGCATACAATCCATCTTACAATCAATTGAGATTGTATGATTGGGTACAATATCTTTCTGGTGTATGGCCAGCTTTACACTACGTAAGTTCCGTAGCGTAAGCTGTGGCTGCAAAGATAAGGAAGTACTAACCCTTCTTAAGGCCCCCATACACTAGGGCGACTTGTCCTTAGGACAAGTCGCCCCCGACTTCCCCCTGAGCTTCCCCGGCTGCTCCCCGGGGGAGCATGATTAGATTGGCACTTGATGTGCCATTTTTTACATGTGATAAATCGTCTCGATTTATCACATGTAAAAAACCCGGGGAGCAGGGGGGGGGGGGGGGGGGGCTACAGAGCAGGGCTGCTGGTGGGAGCAGGGGGGGCTGGGGATGCTGCGGGGGACACAGACGGCATAGAGCCGGGCAGAGGGAGCCGGGAGCTGTCTTTTGCTGACTGGCTGAGAGAGCGCTCAGCCAATCACAGGCCGCCCATTCATTATATGGGCTTTTTTTTTTTATTCAGTGCTGACAGCTCCCGGCTCCCCCTGCCCGGCTCTATGCCGCCTGTGTCCCCCGCAGCGTCCCCAGCCCCCCCTGCTCCCTCCACCGCCGCGCCGCCCCACTAGGTCCCAAGCACGGGACCGCGCATCGGATCTGAGGGGACATCAAAACTAGCCGATTGACTGACCAAAATCGGCTAGTGTATGGGGGCCTTTACACCTCCTACACATACCCTTATTCTGCAGTCTAGGGTGTGCTATTTGCTTAGTTTGTCTGGGTCCTATTGTTTATCATGGGGAGAAGATATCGCTAAAGATACAGGCCTCAATGTAATGGCTTTGCAATTAGTGTTAAGACAAAATAAGGTTTGTTTTGACTTAAAACGTATATTGGTGCTTTAAACATAACAGCTATCTCACCTGAATTGTATTGAAGCCCATATATTGTGGGACATAACAATTTGTGCCATGGAATTTCCCTATTTACCCATACCCAAGTTGGGCAAAACTATGGGAGGATGGTGAAAGTGATTGATAGCTTCTTATTGGCTGCCTTTTTCCTCTGTTACACTCTTACATGTAATTGTATGTATGTAGAGTACTGGCCGTGCACCACAATCACTTTGGATGTGCACCATTGCAGGGTGCATTATTCGCCTGCATGTTCTGCTCATTGAGATGCACTTTTTGCTCTGAAGCACGACGTCGCAAAAGACTCCTACCCACGGGTGTTAATATTAAAGGTTTTACTAGTATTGTCACCAGTATAGAGTATATACATGGGTTACGGTGTCACACTAATGACGCTGTCATCCACTAACTCCCTGTCACTCCCATCTCCACAGTCACATACTATCTCCTTGTCATCCATTATCTCTATGTACCATTGGGGGTACTATCGTGCAGCCACAACCCTTCCTTGTGAGACCACATGTTAGGGACAGGGAGATCTCGCCAACCCTAACTCCGTTGTCACCCCTTGGAGTTGGCGGATGCGTGCTAAGCTAACCTTCACCAATAATAGCCGCGTTCGTGGGAGCCCGTTAGTCAGGCTCCCACCCCGATGCCACCTGGTCTTACTAGTGACAACGCAGCCGCCAAGGCCAGGGGTAAACAAGGGGAAATCTACATAACAACAAGGAGGCGAGAACCACCCTGCCCTATGGAGGGGGGTGCCAGTGGATAGCACCCAAAGCTGGAACCCGCTGTGCTAAATGCTGTTGGCAACGGGTAAGACAATATACCGTAGCCAAGCTGACAGGTATAACAATACACGAGGTGCACCCAAATGCTTAACAGGTGTAACAATACACAGTATGCTGACACAATAAGTACTGCTGACGGGTGTAACAATACACGATATGCTGACACAATAAGTACGGCTGACAGGTGTAACAATACACTATATGCTGACACAATAAATCAATGATAAGTAAGGAGACAAAGGATGGGAATCTCCCAACTTATCTGAACACTGAGGGATCAGCAGGCAGACACAGACAAGGATCCTGGAGGCTGCCAGGAACAGGTACTGGAAACAGGAGCCAAGTGTTGAACAGGAGCCTGGAACCGGAAACACTCTGGACGCCAAATCTAGAGCTATAGCCGGCGTCTGAGTGCCCCGGCAATCCAGTTTAAATAGCGCGCCAAGCGCTACCCTGACGCTGCGTGCGGCGTCCTGTACACCCCTTCCTCCCTGCGGCCGCCAGGCGTCCCCCGTCGCCTTGGCAACCGCTGCGGCAGGGGAGGAAGAGGTTGTATGCCGGCAGCCTGACGCCCGCCCTCGTCCGCCGGAAGCTCCCGCCTGATGATGCGGCGGCGTCGAGGTAACCCGGCAACCGCCGGGACGGCTTTAGAGGAGACTGCCGGGCAAGCGGAGGCGCTGCCCGTGCAGCTCCTAACAGTACACCCCCCCTTGAGGAGGGGTCACCGAACCCTTAGACCCAGGTTTGAATGGGAAAGTCTTAAAGAACTCTGCTTTGAGCCTGGGTGCATGTAACAATCGCTCCGGCACCCAAGACCTCTCCTCTTCTCCGAACCCTTTCCAATGGACCAAAAATTTAAGTTGACCCCGAACGACCTTGGAATCCAATATCTGTTCTACAATGAATTCTTTGTGCCTCTGAACGAGGACTGGTTTACGGTTCGAAGCAGGCCCTGATTGGGGAGCCATCGAGGCTGGTTTTAGAAGAGAACAATGAAAGACATTATTGATTCGTAGTGCTCTGGGGAGCTGCAACCTAAATGCCACCGGGTTGACTTGAGCCGTGATAAGAAATGGACCGATGAACCTGGGTCCTAGTTTTGGGCATCTCTGGCGAAGCTTGATGTGGCGAGTTGACAACCACACCTTTTGCCCCACTCGGAATAAACATGGTCTCCTATGTTTGTCAAAAAAAAATTTTAGAACGTGCAGAAGACTGTCTCAGAGCTAAATGAACTTTTTGCCATGACTTCCTAAGGAGGGACACTGTGGAAAAAGGCGACCGAGAGGAATCCCTCGGAACAAAGAAGGAGTTGCACTTGGGATGGAACCCGAAATTACACCGAAAAGGCGAGCTCTTGGAGGCCACATGATAAGAGTTGTTATAAGCAAACTCTGCCAAAGGTACCAGCTCAGCCCAATTGCTCTGACATTTGGAGATGAAGCAGCGTAAATATTGCTCCAGGGCCTGATTGACCCTTTCGGTCTGTCCGTTGGACTGTGGGTGATACCCGGAAGAAAGACTGACCTGTATTCCTAACTCGGAACAAAAACTTCTCCAGAACCTGGCCACAAACTGAGACCCCCTGTCTGAAACTATATCCAAGGGAAGGCCATGGAGTCTGAAAATATGAGCTGTGCCAATTCTTTAGCAGTGGGAAGTTTACGCAAGGGTATAAAATGTGCCATTTTGCTAAAGCGGTCGACCGTGACCCAAATGGTGGTAAAACGAGTAGAAGAAGGAAGGTCGACAATGAAGTCCATAGAAATATGGGACCATGGCCTTTCTGGAATGGACAAAGGCAGGAGTGTACCTACTGGTGATGATCTGGAAGACTTATGTCGAGCACAGACAGGACAAGAAGAGATAAAAAGAGCAACATCTTTTTTTATGGTGGGCCACCAAACCGCTCTGGACAAGTGCTCAAGGGTCTTGGTAACGCCGGGGTGTCCAGTGACCCTACTGGAGTGAAAGTCTTTGAGGACCAATTCTCTGAGATGTTTTGGAACAAACAGTCTATTATGTGGAGTCCCCTGAGGGGCTGAGGGCTGGGAAGCCAGGACACGGGAGGCCAAGTCCTGAGTCAGACCCGCAAAAATGACAGAAGACGGGACAATGGGTGTATCCTCAAGTCCAGCACTCTGACAAGTCTGGAAACTACGAGATAACGCATCAGCTTTGACATTTTTGGGGCCGGGTCTGAATGTAATGATGAACTGAAACCTGGTAAAGAACAACGCCCACCGGGCTTGTCGTGGGTTTAATCGTTTAGCCGATTCGATGTAGGCTAAGTTTTTGTGGTCAGTGATCACAGTGATGATGTGTTTGGCCCCTTCAAGCCAATGACGCCACTCCTCGAAAGCCCACTTAATGGCCAACAATTCACGATTCCCGACATCGTAATTCCTTTCGGCTGTGGAGAATTTTTTTCGGGAGAAGAAGGCGCAAGGATGAATTTTCTGATCTAGAACGTCCTTCTGAGACAGGACAGCTCCAGCCCCTACATCCGAGGCGTCAACCTCCACAAGGAAAGGAATTCTGGGGTCCGGGTGATGTAGGACAGGAGCCGAGCAGAAGGCTTTCTTTAACTTATGAAAGGATTCGATGGCCTGTGGAGACCAAACTTCTGGATTGGCTCCTTTGCGAGTCAATTCCACAATGGGGGCAACAATGTCAGAAAAAGAACGGATAAATCTCCGATAATAATTAGAGAATCCTAAGAATCTTTGGATGGCCTTAAGGTTGGTTGGACGAGCCCAGGACATGATGGCCTGAACCTTGCTGGGGTCCATGGAAAAACCCTTAGGAGAGATGACATAACCCAGAAATGAGACTTGAGAAATTTCGAATTCGCACTTTTCGAGTTTGGCGTATAGTTGATTCTCACGCAACTTCTGAAGGATGAGGCGGACGTGTTGCCGATGTTCAGGAAGTGACTTGGAAAAAATCAAAATGTCGTCTAAGTACACCACAGCAAATACCCCCAGGTAAGGCCGGAGAACCTCATTGATAAAATCCTGAAAGACTGCAGGAGCATTGGCCAAGCCAAACGGCATCACAAGATATTCGTAGTGACCTGAATGCGTGTTAAAGGCCGTCTTCCACTCATCTCCTTTTCTAATCCTGATGAGGTTATATGCTCCTCTAAGATCGATCTTGGAAAACACCATCGCCTCCCGGATTTGGTCAAATAAAACAGAGATGAGTGGTAACGGATAGGAATTTTTTACGGTAATTTTGTTCAAGGCCCTATAGTCTATACAGGGACATAAAGATCCATCTTTTTTTTCAACAAAAAAAACCCCTGCGCCTACGGGGGATTTAGAAGGACGAATGAATCCTTTTTCGAGACTCTCATTTATGTATGAATCCATGGCCTGGGATTCAGGTGCTGAGAGGGCATATAGGCGTCCTGTGGGCAATCTGGCATTGGGAACTGGGAAAGTCTATGGCACAATCAAAGGGACGGTGAGGGGGCAACGTATCTGCTTCCTTCTTGGAAAACACATCGGCAAAGTCTCTGTAGGGTAAGGGTATGGAAGAAAAAACGGGAAGTACAAGACGAAGAGGAAGAGAGAGACAATGGTCAGAACATGAAGAGCCCCAACGTGTGATTTCTCCTGTGGTCCAATCGATACTGGGATTGTGCTTCCTAAGCCATGGTAACCCCAGGACGAGTGGCGTGAGAGGACAGTGAAACAACAAGAAAGAAATCTCTTCCGAATGAAGAGCCCCCACCGAAAGCTGAAGAGAAGGGGTGCATGCGGTAACACTGCCGTTGGAGAGTGGCTGACCATCCAGGCCACAAACCGACAAGGAATTGACCAAGGGAATGGGTTTGAGCCCCAATGAACAAACCAGCCCCCTGTCAATAAAATTGCCGGCTGCACCGCAATCAATAAAGGCAGTGGTATCGACAGTGCAGTTATTACAGGTGACAGAAACCTGAATAATGATCGAGTCTAGGGGAGAAAAACAAGATAGGCCCAAGTGAGTTTCCCCAAACCCACTTAGGCCCTGTCTTTTCCCGCCTTCAACGGACAGACAACTGCACGGTGACCCTGACCTCCACAATACAGACAGAGACCCTTCAGCCTCCTGCGATTCTTTTCTGCGGCAGATAAACGTGTAGCCCCAATCTGCATGGGTTCGTCACAAGCAACCTCCGAGGTTTCCCCCAGTGATGATGAGGGAAATATCCCGGAGTCCCTTTCCCTCTGGCGTTCCCGGAACCTCCGATCTACCTTGATGGCTAATTCCATAATTTCATCAAGGGAGGTCGGGGTAGGGTAGTGAACCAATGCATCTTTTAACGTTTCAGATAGACCAATGCGAAACTGGCTACGGAGTGCTGGATCATTCCAACCCGAATCAATGGCCCACCTCCTAAATTGGGTACAATAAGCCTCTGCATTACTCTGACCCTGCCGTAGTGCCCTCAGGTTGGCTTCGGCTGAGGCAGCACGGTCTGGGTCGTCGTAAAGCAACCCCATGGCAGAAAAAAAAGCATTCACAGAGGTAAGGGCCTCGGACCCTGCGGGAAGGCCGAAAGCCCAGGTCTGTGGGTCCCCTTGTAACAGGGAGATAACCATTCCCACACGCTGGGATTCTAAGCCGGAGGAGGCCGGGCGGAGTTTGAAGTAAAGTTTACATGACTCCCTAAAGTTAAAACACTGGGAACGCTCCCCGGAAAACCGGTCCGGGAGACTCAACTTGGGTTCGGGGTTTCTGGATGAGGATAAGACCCCTTGCACCCGTTCCTCTTGTGAGTTCACCCGGAGGGTCAATTTCTGGAGCTCTTGAGTCAGGGGATGCATCTGCCCCGCCAAAGCGTGACTAGCGGCTTGCTGGGCCGGATCCTTGACAGCTGACTGAAAGCTGGGTGAAGTATGGGCCGGCTATAATGTTAGGGACAGGGAGATCTCGCCAACCCTAACTCCGTTGTCACCCCTTGGAGTTGGCGGATGCGTGCTAAGCTAACCTTCACCAATAATAGCCGCGTTCGTGGGAGCCCGTTAGTCAGGCTCCCACCCCGATGCCACCTGGTCTTACTAGTGACAACGCAGCCGCCAAGGCCAGGGGTAAACAAGGGGAAATCTACCTAACAACAAGGAGGCGAGAACCACCCTGCCCTATGGAGGGGGGTGCCAGTGGATAGCACCCAAAGCTGGAACCCGCTGTGCTAAATGCTGTTGGCAACGGGTAAGACAATATACCGTAGCCAAGCTGACAGGTATAACAATACACGAGGTGCACCCAAATGCTTAACAGGTGTAACAATACACAGTATGCTGACACAATAAGTACTGCTGACGGGTGTAACAATACACTATAGGCTGACACAATAAGTACGGCTGACGGGTGTAACAATACACTATATGCTGACACAATAAATCAATGATAAGTAAGGAGACAAAAGATGGGAATCTCCCAACTTATCTGAACACTGAGGGATCAGCAGGCAGACACAGACAAGGATCCTGGAGGCTGCCAGGAACAGGTACTGGAAACAGGAGCCAAGTGTTGAACAGGAGCCTGGAACCGGAAACACTCTGGACGCCAAATCTAGAGCTATAGCCGGCGTCTGAGTGCCCCGGCAATCCAGTTTAAATAGCGCGCCAAGCGCTACCCTGACGCTGCGTGCGGCGTCCTGTACACCCCTTCCTCCCTGCGGCCGCCAGGCGTCCCCCGTCGCCTTGGCAACCGCTGCGGCAGGGGAGGAAGAGGTTGTATGCCGGCAGCCTGACGCCCGCCCTCGTCCGCCGGAAGCTCCCGGCTGATGACGCGGCGGCGTCGAGGTAACCCGGCAACCGCCGGGACGGCTTTAGAGGAGACTGCCGGGCAAGCGGAGGCGCTGCCCGTGCAGCTCCTAACACCACATCCCTTTTTTTGGAAAGCGCCAAAGTTTATCCCATTAAAGGGCGCCAAAATCTATATTTGCTTCCCAAAAAATGTAATCTTGGGCTGGCCCTGATTGCATGCTACATTTGATATCAGTTCATCTGGACTGTGTTGTTGCCAACAAGCCAGGAACAGTTTGTTAATTTTGTAAAAGTGCTGAGAAGCACTCAGCAATACGACAGGCTGACAAGAACCTCGGCCTTCTCCAGTAGTGCCCAGCCACTTTGTAGCGGCACAGAAACTGTAGGCAAAATTGTGATTCAATTTCACACCATGGTCACATTACCACATGCACTTGCGTCCACCTACTGCACCCTTAATCCTCTGCCACCACCGTGTCAACCAATTACAAAGCCCTACTGTCATTTTGTTCTGCCACTGGGTGTAACTGTATTAAAACAAGACAAACAACAAAGCTTAAATCTAAAAAGCACATCCACAAAGAACCTCAGGCACATGGGGATGATGCAGCGGCGGGACGGAGTGCTAAAACACAAACAACAGGATAACAAAAAGATACAGGCCTCAATGTAATGGCTTTGCAATTAGTGTTAAGACAAAATAAGGTTTGTTTTGACTTAAAACGTATATTGGTGCTTTAAACATAACAGCTATCTCACCTGAATTGTATTGAAGCCCATATATTGTGGGACATAACAATTTGTGCCATGGAATTTCCCTATTTACCCATACCCAAGTTGGGCAAAACTATGGGAGGATGGTGAAAGTGATTGATAGCTTCTTATTGGCTGCCTTTTTCCTCTGTTACACTCTTACATGTAATTGTATGTATGTAGAGTACTGGCCGTGCACCACAATCACTTTGGATGTGCACCATTGCAGGGTGCATTATTCGCCTGCATGTTCTGCTCATTGAGATGCACTTTTTGCTCTGAAGCACGACGTCGCAAAAGACTCCTACCCACGGGTGTTAATATTAAAGGTTTTACTAGTATTGTCACCAGTATAGAGTATATACATGGGTTACGGTGTCACACTAATGACGCTGTCATCCACTAACTCCCTGTCACTCCCATCTCCACAGTCACATACTATCTCCTTGTCATCCATTATCTCTATGTACCATTGGGGGTACTATCGTGCAGCCACAACCCTTCCTTGTGAGACCACATGTTAGGGACAGGGAGATCTCGCCAACCCTAACTCCGTTGTCACCCCTTGGAGTTGGCGGATGCGTGCTAAGCTAACCTTCACCAATAATAGCCGCGTTCGTGGGAGCCCGTTAGTCAGGCTCCCACCCCGATGCCACCTGGTCTTACTAGTGACAACGCAGCCGCCAAGGCCAGGGGTAAACAAGGGGAAATCTACATAACAACAAGGAGGCGAGAACCACCCTGCCCTATGGAGGGGGGTGCCAGTGGATAGCACCCAAAGCTGGAACCCGCTGTGCTAAATGCTGTTGGCAACGGGTAAGACAATATACCGTAGCCAAGCTGACAGGTATAACAATACACGAGGTGCACCCAAATGCTTAACAGGTGTAACAATACACAGTATGCTGACACAATAAGTACTGCTGACGGGTGTAACAATACACGATATGCTGACACAATAAGTACGGCTGACAGGTGTAACAATACACTATATGCTGACACAATAAATCAATGATAAGTAAGGAGACAAAGGATGGGAATCTCCCAACTTATCTGAACACTGAGGGATCAGCAGGCAGACACAGACAAGGATCCTGGAGGCTGCCAGGAACAGGTACTGGAAACAGGAGCCAAGTGTTGAACAGGAGCCTGGAACCGGAAACACTCTGGACGCCAAATCTAGAGCTATAGCCGGCGTCTGAGTGCCCCGGCAATCCAGTTTAAATAGCGCGCCAAGCGCTACCCTGACGCTGCGTGCGGCGTCCTGTACACCCCTTCCTCCCTGCGGCCGCCAGGCGTCCCCCGTCGCCTTGGCAACCGCTGCGGCAGGGGAGGAAGAGGTTGTATGCCGGCAGCCTGACGCCCGCCCTCGTCCGCCGGAAGCTCCCGGCTGATGACGCGGCGGCGTCGAGGTAACCCGGCAACCGCCGGGACGGCTTTAGAGGAGACTGCCGGGCAAGCGGAGGCGCTGCCCGTGCAGCTCCTAACAGTACACCCCCCCTTGAGGAGGGGTCACCGAACCCTTAGACCCAGGTTTGAATGGGAAAGTCTTAAAGAACTCTGCTTTGAGCCTGGGTGCATGTAACAATCGCTCCGGCACCCAAGACCTCTCCTCTTCTCCGAACCCTTTCCAATGGACCAAAAATTTAAGTTGACCCCGAACGACCTTGGAATCCAATATCTGTTCTACAATGAATTCTTTGTGCCCCTGAACGAGGACTGGTTTACGGTTCGAAGCAGGCCCTGATTGGGGAGCCATCGAGGCTGGTTTTAGAAGAGAACAATGAAAGACATTATTGATTCGTAGTGCTCTGGGGAGCTGCAACCTAAATGCCACCGGGTTGACTTGAGCCGTGATAAGAAATGGACCGATGAACCTGGGTCCTAGTTTTGGGCATCTCTGGCGAAGCTTGATGTGGCGAGTTGACAACCACACCTTTTGCCCCACTCGGAATAAACATGGTCTCCTATGTTTGTCAAAAAAAAATTTTAGAACGTGCAGAAGTCTCAGAGCTAAATGAACTTTTTGCCATGACTTCCTAAGGAGGGACACTGTGGAAAAAGGCGACCGAGAGGAATCCCTCGGAACAAAGAAGGAGTTGCACTTGGGATGGAACCCGAAATTACACCGAAAAGGCGAGCTCTTGGAGGCCACATGATAAGAGTTGTTATAAGCAAACTCTGCCAAAGGTACCAGCTCAGCCCAATTGCTCTGACATTTGGAGATGAAGCAGCGTAAATATTGCTCCAGGGCCTGATTGACCCTTTCGGTCTGTCCGTTGGACTGTGGGTGATACCCGGAAGAAAGACTGACCTGTATTCCTAACTCGGAACAAAAACTTCTCCAGAACCTGGCCACAAACTGAGACCCCCTGTCTGAAACTATATCCAAGGGAAGGCCATGGAGTCTGAAAATATGAGCTGTGCCAATTCTTTAGCAGTGGGAAGTTTACGCAAGGGTATAAAATGTGCCATTTTGCTAAAGCGGTCGACCGTGACCCAAATGGTGGTAAAACGAGTAGAAGAAGGAAGGTCGACAATGAAGTCCATAGAAATATGGGACCATGGCCTTTCTGGAATGGACAAAGGCAGGAGTGTACCTACTGGTGATGATCTGGAAGACTTATGTCGAGCACAGACAGGACAAGAAGAGATAAAAAGAGCAACATCTTTTTTTATGGTGGGCCACCAAACCGCTCTGGACAAGTGCTCAAGGGTCTTGGTAACGCCGGGGTGTCCAGTGACCCTACTGGAGTGAAAGTCTTTGAGGACCAATTCTCTGAGATGTTTCGGAACAAACAGTCTATTATGTGGAGTCCCCTGAGGGGCTGAGGGCTGGGAAGCCAGGACACGGGAGGCCAAGTCCTGAGTCAGACCCGCAAAAATGACAGAAGACGGGACAATGGGTGTATCCTCAAGTCCAGCACTCTGACAAGTCTGGAAACTACGAGATAACGCATCAGCTTTGACATTTTTGGGGCCGGGTCTGAATGTAATGATGAACTGAAACCTGGTAAAGAACAACGCCCACCGGGCTTGTCGTGGGTTTAATCGTTTAGCCGATTCGATGTAGGCTAAGTTTTTGTGGTCAGTGATCACAGTGATGATGTGTTTGGCCCCTTCAAGCCAATGACGCCACTCCTCGAAAGCCCACTTAATGGCCAACAATTCACGATTCCCGACATCGTAGTTCCTTTCGGCTGTGGAGAATTTGCGGGAGAAGAAGGCGCAAGGATGAATTTTCTGATCTAGAACGTCCTTCTGAGACAGGACAGCTCCAGCCCCTACATCCGAGGCGTCAACCTCCACAAGGAAAGGAATTCTGGGGTCCGGGTGATGTAGGACAGGAGCCGAGCAGAAGGCTTTCTTTAACTTATGAAAGGATTCGATGGCCTGTGGAGACCAAACTTCTGGATTGGCTCCTTTGCGAGTCAATTCCACAATGGGGGCAACAATGTCAGAAAAAGAACGGATAAATCTCCGATAATAATTAGAGAATCCTAAGAATCTTTGGATGGCCTTAAGGTTGGTTGGACGAGCCCAGGACATGATGGCCTGAACCTTGCTGGGGTCCATGGAAAAACCCTTAGGAGAGATGACATAACCCAGAAATGAGACTTGAGAAATTTCGAATTCGCACTTTTCGAGTTTGGCGTATAGTTGATTCTCACGCAACTTCTGAAGGATGAGGCGGACGTGTTGCCGATGTTCAGGAAGTGACTTGGAAAAAATCAAAATGTCGTCTAAGTACACCACAGCAAATACCCCCAGGTAAGGCCGGAGAACCTCATTGATAAAATCCTGAAAGACTGCAGGAGCATTGGCCAAGCCAAACGGCATCACAAGATATTCGTAGTGACCTGAATGCGTGTTAAAGGCCGTCTTCCACTCATCTCCTTTTCTAATCCTGATGAGGTTATATGCTCCTCTAAGATCGATCTTGGAAAACACCATCGCCTCCCGGATTTGGTCAAATAAAACAGAGATGAGTGGTAACGGATAGGAATTTTTTACGGTAATTTTGTTCAAGGCCCTATAGTCTATACAGGGACATAAAGATCCATCTTTTTTTTCAACAAAAAAAACCCCTGCGCCTACGGGGGATTTAGAAGGACGAATGAATCCTTTTTCGAGACTCTCATTTATGTATGAATCCATGGCCTGGGATTCAGGTGCTGAGAGGGCATATAGGCGTCCTGTGGGCAATCTGGCATTGGGAACTGGGAAAGTCTATGGCACAATCAAAGGGACGGTGAGGGGGCAACGTATCTGCTTCCTTCTTGGAAAACACATCGGCAAAGTCTCTGTAGGGTAAGGGTATGGAAGAAAAAACGGGAAGTACAAGACGAAGAGGAAGAGAGAGACAATGGTCAGAACATGAAGAGCCCCAACGTGTGATTTCTCCTGTGGTCCAATCGATACTGGGATTGTGCTTCCTAAGCCATGGTAACCCCAGGACGAGTGGCGTGAGAGGACAGTGAAACAACAAGAAAGAAATCTCTTCCGAATGAAGAGCCCCCACCGAAAGCTGAAGAGAAGGGGTGCATGCGGTAACACTGCCGTTGGAGAGTGGCTGACCATCCAGGCCACAAACCGACAAGGAATTGACCAAGGGAATGGGTTTGAGCCCCAATGAACAAACCAGCCCCCTGTCAATAAAATTGCCGGCTGCACCGCAATCAATAAAGGCAGTGGTATCGACAGTGCAGTTATTACAGGTGACAGAAACCTGAATAATGATCGAGTCTAGGGGAGAAAAACAAGATAGGCCCAAGTGAGTTTCCCCAAACCCACTTAGGCCCTGTCTTTTCCCGCCTTCAACGGACAGACAACTGCACGGTGACCCTGACCTCCACAATACAGACAGAGACCCTTCAGCCTCCTGCGATTCTTTTCTGCGGCAGATAAACGTGTAGCCCCAATCTGCATGGGTTCGTCACAAGCAACCTCCGAGGTTTCCCCCAGTGATGATGAGGGAAATATCCCGGAGTCCCTTTCCCTCTGGCGTTCCCGGAACCTCCGATCTACCTTGATGGCTAATTCCATAATTTCATCAAGGGAGGTCGGGGTAGGGTAGTGAACCAATGCATCTTTTAACGTTTCAGATAGACCAATGCGAAACTGGCTACGGAGTGCTGGATCATTCCAACCCGAATCAATGGCCCACCTCCTAAATTGGGTACAATAAGCCTCTGCATTACTCTGACCCTGCCGTAGTGCCCTCAGGTTGGCTTCGGCTGAGGCAGCACGGTCTGGGTCGTCGTAAAGCAACCCCATGGCAGAAAAAAAAGCATTCACAGAGGTAAGGGCCTCGGACCCTGCGGGAAGGCCGAAAGCCCAGGTCTGTGGGTCCCCTTGTAACAGGGAGATAACCATTCCCACACGCTGGGATTCTAAGCCGGAGGAGGCCGGGCGGAGTTTGAAGTAAAGTTTACATGACTCCCTAAAGTTAAAACACTGGGAACGCTCCCCGGAAAACCGGTCCGGGAGACTCAACTTGGGTTCGGGGTTTCTGGATGAGGATAAGACCCCTTGCACCCGTTCCTCTTGTGAGTTCACCCGGAGGGTCAATTTCTGGAGCTCTTGAGTCAGGGGATGCATCTGCCCCGCCAAAGCGTGACTAGCGGCTTGCTGGGCCGGATCCTTGACAGCTGACTGAAAGCTGGGTGAAGTATGGGCCGGCTATAATGTTAGGGACAGGGAGATCTCGCCAACCCTAACTCCGTTGTCACCCCTTGGAGTTGGCGGATGCGTGCTAAGCTAACCTTCACCAATAATAGCCGCGTTCGTGGGAGCCCGTTAGTCAGGCTCCCACCCCGATGCCACCTGGTCTTACTAGTGACAACGCAGCCGCCAAGGCCAGGGGTAAACAAGGGGAAATCTACCTAACAACAAGGAGGCGAGAACCACCCTGCCCTATGGAGGGGGGTGCCAGTGGATAGCACCCAAAGCTGGAACCCGCTGTGCTAAATGCTGTTGGCAACGGGTAAGACAATATACCGTAGCCAAGCTGACAGGTATAACAATACACGAGGTGCACCCAAATGCTTAACAGGTGTAACAATACACAGTATGCTGACACAATAAGTACTGCTGACGGGTGTAACAATACACTATAGGCTGACACAATAAGTACGGCTGACGGGTGTAACAATACACTATATGCTGACACAATAAATCAATGATAAGTAAGGAGACAAAGGATGGGAATCTCCCAACTTATCTGAACACTGAGGGATCAGCAGGCAGACACAGACAAGGATCCTGGAGGCTGCCAGGAACAGGTACTGGAAACAGGAGCCAAGTGTTGAACAGGAGCCTGGAACCGGAAACACTCTGGACGCCAAATCTAGAGCTATAGCCGGCGTCTGAGTGCCCCGGCAATCCAGTTTAAATAGCGCGCCAAGCGCTACCCTGACGCTGCGTGCGGCGTCCTGTACACCCCTTCCTCCCTGCGGCCGCCAGGCGTCCCCCGTCGCCTTGGCAACCGCTGCGGCAGGGGAGGAAGAGGTTGTATGCCGGCAGCCTGACGCCCGCCCTCGTCCGCCGGAAGCTCCCGGCTGATGACGCGGCGGCGTCGAGGTAACCCGGCAACCGCCAGGACGGCTTTAGAGGAGACTGCCGGGCAAGCGGAGGCGCTGCCCGTGCAGCTCCTAACACCACATCCCTTTTTTTGGAAAGCGCCAAAGTTTATCCCATTAAAGGGCGCCAAAATCTATATTTGCTTCCCAAAAAATGTAATCTTGGGCTGGCCCTGATTGCATGCTACATCTGATATCAGTTCATCTGGACTGTGTTGTTGCCAACAAGCCAGGAACAGTTTGTTAATTTTGTAAAAGTGCTGAGAAGCACTCAGCAATACGACAGGCTGACAAGAACCTCGGCCTTCTCCAGTAGTGCCCAGCCACTTTGTAGCGGCACAGAAACTGTAGGCAAAATTGTGATTCAATTTCACACCATGGTCACATTACCACATGCACTTGCGTCCACCTACTGCACCCTTAATCCTCTGCCACCACCGTGTCAACCAATTACAAAGCCCTACTGTCATTTTGTTCTGCCACTGGGTGTAACTGTATTAAAACAAGACAAACAACAAAGCTTAAATCTAAAAAGCACATCCACAAAGAACCTCAGGCACATGGGGATGATGCAGCGGCGGGACGGAGTGCTAAAACACAAACAACAGGATAACAAAATGATCTCAAGTGCAAACAAAGGGTAAAACAATCTCCATAGCTTTATGCATATCACTAATACTGACAATGTTCTCTCTGTCACATACACTGCTAATACTGTAATATTTGTTGCAGATTCTTACTACAGTATGAAGGACATTAGCGTCTGTTACAACAAAGTGGAACATGCCCATAAGATAATTAGTAGCATATGTCCGTAAAAATAAAGGCAGCTCTGAGAGGCAGTGGCATACTGGAAGTGTTACCACACTTGGTATCAATAATAAATATGATTCTTATTTATTTCATTGGACCAGCACCCAGAGCAGCAATTAGTGGGTGCTACAGCTTGCTAATTGGTGTGAAGAGATATCAGCAGATGAATAAGTAACAATGAATAAAAACTAGAATACTGTAAAACAAAATGAGGTTAACCTGTGCGAAGGAACAGTGTATCTTGTAGATTCTGATAATATTCTGAGGGGTGCTTTGTAAATGCATATAAAGGTACCCATACACGGTCCGTTAAACGGATCCGTTCGGGTCTTAATTAGCATGCATCGTATCGGATCGCATGCCTAGTGCATGCCTAGTGCATGCAATGCGATCCGATACGATGTTTAGCTAGTACAAAAAGTATGTGCAGCACATACTTTTTGTACCGTACTATCCGATGCGCGGGAGCGCGCATCGCATAGTACAAAACGGACGGTCCGGGAACGGACCGTCTATGGGCTCCTTTAGAACTACAATCTACTTATGAACGAGACATAATTCAAAACCTGGAGCACATTGGGCAACCAATACTAAATGTAGACTAGAGGCTGAGCACTGTTATGGGGAATAAGAAGAGCTGATCAGACAGTACCACATACTTCAGTCATCCAATCACACTCTCAAATACTTCCAACTTCAGCATAGTCCTTCAGCATAGACTATTTACATGAGTCTACTCGATTAGCACATTATGGGGCAGAGGCATTAAGGGGCCCATTTATCAACTAATATTTGCGGCTAAATCCCAGAAAACACCCGTTTTCGGGGGTTAACCGCAAATATTAAGTATCCCCTTAATGTATCACAGGGGACCGCAGCAGGAATCTCCGATCCCTGCTGCGATCCCCCCCTGCAGCGCTGCCGGCCGCATCCCCCATAGGTTTCTATGGGGCATGCGAAGCTGCCCGATGTATCAACATCGGGCAGCCCGGCATCGCACCCCTGGGCTATCGCCATTCTGATATGGCGATAGCCCATTGTAGCCTATGGCTACACATCGCACTGCCGAGCGGGGCAGTGCAGTCACAGGGGTCGGCGGGGGTCAGCGCATGACCGCGCATGCGCAGACCCCCCAGCTTTCGGAGCCCTGTCCCTGCGCACAACAGGTAATACATTCCAGTGATATGATCGCATTTTACAATGCGATCCTGGACGGTAATATTCCGCTCAGATTGCATTGTAAATGCGATCTTGATACATGTGCCCCTAAGCCCGGTGAAGAGATAGGGTCAGATGCATATCTGCACTTAACACTAGTTAACTGTGGGGATTACATTTTTTCAGATGTACTAACAGTGCACCTAATGTGCTCTAGGGACAGCCAGCCGAGTAACGCTCTGTGGGGCTGTCCCTGCAATCCCCCCACTCCAGCAATTAGCGGGCGGGGTGATGTATTAACAGCCACCAAGGCGTTAAATTGCCCCTGCCGCTTCACCAGCCTAGGGCTAGCGTTGTCCTATCCCAACAGCAGGGACAACGCTAGCCCTGCTGCTGGGCTATCCCTGCCCCGTCAACCCTTTCTTTCATGTCTGCATCTTCTTGGTCTACCTTGAAAATACTTGTTATGTTTTTTTATACTAAATGTATATTTTATATAATTTGTATTGATGACTGTATTGTGCTGCAGAGTTCTTCACATTACAAATAAATGTTGATGATATTCTTGAGCATCATATGACTGGGTAAATACTAATAGCACTGACATACATACCTCTGCTACTGCTATCGTATTACTGGGCATTCATGCTGGCTTATAATTGGTTAATTACTGCTGGCATATAACGCAGTGGCAAAACAAACCTATAGTGGCTGCCATTGCCAAGAAGCCTGAAGGTTTATAGGCCGAATGCCCAGCGTATTCACAGCCTACTGTATCAGTGTTTTGGAACCATTATATCACGTGCTCGATGATTCCATGTAAAGCTATTGCTCTATCATTGTCTTCTGAATCCCATTGTCGCATACCTCCCAACATGACCCCATCCAGGAGGGACACAATGCTCTGTTCCTGGACTTCCCTCTTAATGTATCATTGTCATCACCTGTTTCACACAGGTTAATTGATAAGAAAGGTGCTTCAACACAGGTGAACGCAATTATAAATTAAGTGAGAAGTCCAGAAATAGAGCAATGTGTCCCTTCTGGGGAGGGTCATGTTGGGAGGTATGTTGTCGCACTGAGGAAAGCAACCAGGGGCCAAGTAGCACATCTGTTTTAACTACTACTATAAGGAGCAGAAAGGGGAATGGCTAAAAAGGAATGGGGAGCGGAATTAATAATAAGCAGGGTGAGGGATAGTTTTGTAAACATATAGACCATTTATTATGCTATATTTAACAGTATTTGTTGCTATTCTTCGGCCTCTCCTGTCTGAACCCTTCAGAATGCTATTCTGAAGCCTACAAAGCTCTAGCTAAGTTACTGATATGACTACTACTGCTTTCTGCTGGCATGTTACATACCATCCAACATGACCCATTCCGTTAAGTACAAAATTCTCTGGTCATCGATTTTGTTGCTTGCTGTCACCTGTGTTTAAACACAGTTCTCAACAATCAACTAGTTCAACACAGGTGACAGCAATCAGACAGTAAGAGGGAGGTCCAGGAGCAGAACATTTTGTACCTACTGGAATGAGTCATGTTGGAAGGTATGATGTTACTGCACAGTACCTACAACCTGTGTAAAATTGCATAGTTATACAGAATACTAGTGGGTATTACTCTAGAATATACTAGAAACCTACTGTAAACATACAACTACTGCTGGGACATAGATTAAACAATTTTACACTTTGCTTTAGATGCAGGAGGACTTGAATCAAACCTGGCTATAATGTATATTCTGAAATATAACTATATCTTATAGAATATATATATATATATATATATATATATATATGTTTTAATAAGCATAAGAAGGTCCATATGAGTAGTACAGTAACAAGTGTAAAGTCCTTTACAAAAGCTAGTTTTCAGAGCATTATGCAGAGTCTGCTAACGCCTGAAAGCGTAAAAGTTTATTTTCATGTGCAGATTGCAGAGCGCTGCCACCAACACAATTGGGGGTAATTTTCTACAGGGCAGGAGTTCTTAACACAGCTGTTACATATATAAATCCTATTCATCTCAATGAGCATGACATCCGGGACAGCTTGTTATGAGCTATGAAACCTTTGTGTGTTGCTGCCTGTATTTTGTTTGTATTGTGCAGCCTACAGAAACGCCATGGATGTGTCAATACACAGGAGAAAATGATGTCTGTCCATTAGCTGGTATTTCAGCCTGCAACAAAACAACAGTCATTTTCCAATTATTGAAATGGTAATATGGTATTACTGTCTTGAGAGGACTTAATACATAGCACATGCCTATCAAGACAACAATAACAAGCAATTTATCTC
Organism: Crinia signifera; assembly: GCF_055691185.1. Lineage (NCBI taxonomy): Eukaryota > Metazoa > Chordata > Amphibia > Anura > Myobatrachidae > Crinia > Crinia signifera. Next base: position 329,461,112 of record NC_139218.1, on the reverse strand, counting down.
AGCAGACGAGCTACAGTACAAGTATGATTCACATCTGAGTATTAGTGGAAAGGCTTCCATGATTTGTGTCCTTTGTTAAATTCAAATGTGACTTATGCTAATTATATTTTGGAACAAGTCAATCTCTAAAAAGGTTTAAAAGGTTTAAATAGCATACCTCCCAACTGTCCCAATTACAATGGGACAGTTTAGCTATTTGGAGACTCTCCCGCTGTCCCTCCGGCAGGTGGCAATGTCCCGTGGGCAGGGGGGTCAGTTGGGGGATCTGGCGATCATTGCTACCCTCTAGAGCAGCCGGTGGTTGTTAAACAGATGCCGTATGCATGCGCTTGGCATCTCTACATTGCCGGGAGGGAGGTGAGGGCTTCCCAGCACCTCCGGCAGCACTGGGCATGCACCAAATTGCCGATAACGGGGTCTCGGCGCAAGGCCACGCCCTATAATAGAGGCCACGTCCACTTGGCAGCTGGTCCCAATTAAGAAATAAAGAAAGTTGGGTGGCATGTATTAGCAGTGGATACCTGAATTCTATCAATTTGGCCCCTATTTTTGTAAATTAAAAAAAAAAATACAAAGGATCGCGAAAAACTTTGGACCCATTATTGCCCCTGTCACTCTTTCTGTCACCCACTTTCTTTCCCTGTCACTCTCTGCCTTTCCTGCCTCTCCCGGTCACCTTCTGCCTCTCCCTGTCACCCAGTGCCATGTTGCATATTGTGTACTTGGGTCTGGGCGGAGGAGGGGGGTGCAAATTATATTTTTGCACTTGGGCCAACCACTCACAAGTTCCATCACTGCTTGGACCTATGTATTTTCGTGGCACTTTTTACAGAAAAATGGCACTTATCATAGATTTAGTTTTGCCTGCCTGAGGCAGCTGAAACCAAATTCCCCAAAAGTCACCTGTACAGGTGTAAAGAAATCCCGAAAACATGGTTTTCTTGGGATGTTTGAGGATCATATACAGCTCAATGCAAAGCGCAAAAATTTTGAATATTCTGTTATTATTCCCAATCATAGTCCATATGGATAAATTATGAAAAAGAAATATATATATATATATATATATATCTTTTTTTTTTTTAATTAGTCTTAAGGAGCCCATAGACGCTCCGTTTTTGCCGGCTCCGTTCTGTACTATGCGATGCGCGCTCTTGCGCATCACATAGTACGGTACAAAAAGTATGTGCTGCACATACTTTTTGTACTAGGTACACATCGTATCGGATCGCAGTGCATGCACAATGCATGCACAAGGGATGCGATCCGATACGATGTGTACTTTAAAAGTACAGAATGGACCGCAAAAACGGACCCTGTATGGGGGGCATTATTGTGGTCACATTCTCTCATGCACCCTGTTTTAACCTATATTTCAAAGCTTATGTTAACCACTTCCCTAGATGATTAGTGACAGGTGTGTTGGTAACTGCTCACCTATAAAAGCATAGTCTGCTGTGAGCTTTAGACCAGATAGCATGCCTGGAATCAAACATTGATGTGATAGCTATGTGTATTGTAGCCATTTTGAGCAATAGTGTTAGGACCTGCAGAAAAGTGGGGTCCCGTGAAGGGGGCTGCAGGCTTAAATGCATTGATCAATTCATGAACCAAATCACCACTATTTATTAATATCAGTTAATTTAGTGAGTGCAGAGCCCCTACAATTTATATATATATATATATATATATATATATATATATATATATATATATATATATATATATATATATGCAATGTTCATTGAATATTCACCAGTAATATACTTCTAGCATTTTACAGCGATTGTATGTCACACTCACCACCCACATTTTTAATTGATACTATGAAATGTATTTGTTCTTTGTTGATGTGAATGCATTAGGCAGTTATGCACTGATCATTTCGGTGTAGAACACCAGGAAAAATAACAGGAGAACATCAGTGCAAATCATTTAGCACAGCAATCAAATAATAACAACAAAACCAGAACATATTTCTCACCAGCAGGAGGCAGGCACGCTGTGCACTGAGAGGTATAGCAGCAAAACAAATCATTGCAAAATGTATCCCAGAATTTACATAAAGGATTCCAAAACAAGTAACAAAGGGGAATACTTCACATGGCAGTGATATCATTTCTTCTTAGCAGTTCGAAGCAATGTAATGACTTAATAATGACAATTACAACTCTCTAAACTGTATTTGTGTGTAAAAAAAAAGGGAGACTGAATCTCAATGCTGGTACTGGAATGATTTCCATAATCAATACAATATATATTGAATGTGTAATGAGGAAAATCCAGTTTCCTGGTAGAGTACAAACACAATGAAATGATCTCATCTATCTCGGAAATCTTGGGACATATCCAGGCAGAGAATATACTGTAGTACACGGTGCACAACACTAATCACAATCATTACCCCGCAGCTAAGAATTGTATTGAAAAAACTGCGCAACTGCGTTTGCTATAACATCGGGTATATTTTAGGCAAAAACTTAATAAACTATGGCTTTTAGGGCTTATTTTACTGTGACTAGATGCTCAGCTAAATACAGGACAGAAGCCAAGAAGAAGCCTGTTAGATCGTCCAGGATCTCATGTCACATTTTGCCCAAGCTAAACATGTAGCCAGTTAAATATACACAGTATGGAAGTCTATTTAAAAAATGTATCTGTCTACACAGTTTAGGCAGTTTTATAGAAGTAGATGAAATGGTTAACAGCAGTGTAGTGAAAAGGATAGCAACATAGAGAGCAGCCATCAGGGAGGGGCTGCGGGGATTCCAGTCACAGACAGAAAGGGGTATGGATCATTAGGTCACCAGCATTATGGTAGACAAGCATTAGGTCGACATGAGTTAATGTCGACATGCAGGAAGGTAGACGTGACTTTAGGTCGACAGGGTCATTAGGGCGACATAGGTAAGGTCGACAGGGTCATTAGGTCGACATGGGTAAGGTCGGCAGGTTCATTAGGTCGACATGGGTAAGGTCGACAGGGTCATTAGGTCGACATGGGTAAGGTCGATAATGAAAAAGTAGATTTTTTTTCTAAAAGCGTAATGCCAACACAGTCCACATAAACACTAAAACATAGCACCACCTCCCATCGTATGGCTCGCTGCGCTCGTCATGCTTCTCGCTACACTCGGCACACTATTTTATTCTCCCGACATGCCCTAGGGCATGAAATGCCTCTTGTCGGCACATTTTTGCTAAATAACAGTAAAAAACTCATGTTGACCTAATGACCCTGTCGACCTAACCCATGTTGACCTTAAGTCATGTCTACCTTAAGTCATGACGACCTAAATGCATGTCGACCTAATGGTGTCGACCTAATGCTTGTCTACCATCATGCTGGTGACCCAATGACCATATCCCAGAGAAAGGGGAACCAGGGCTAGAGTTTATAAAGTATAATTTGGGTACTTGTTTCCTAGCACGGCCACACCGATTAGCATCGGGGTGGTCGTGTCGGAAAAATCGCGTTGGTCGCATCGCATGCGACCAACGTGATTTTTACATTGAATCAAATGTGAATAGGGTCCCTGGGACCCTATTTTACATTGGATTAAATGTAAAATATTCCCCAGACCCCCAATTTTACCCCCTCAACGCCACCCCATGATTTAAGCCAACCCGAAGCGTGGCAAGCGGCGGCGGTGCGCGTCCTCCGACCTTTTCATACCCCTACTATCCACGTCGGCGTGGAGTTGAGAATGTAAAGCGTGGTGAGCGCAGCGAGCCCCGCGAGGGGACGCGTATAATTTCACAGGTATACGCGTCCCCTCGCGGGGCGCGCTGCGCTCGCCACGCTTCGGGTTGGCGTCAATCGTGGGGTGACGACGGGCCCATATACAATGTGAAATGGGTCATATTGGCCCATTTCACATTGTTTCCTATGTGAGATGGACTTAATCAAGTCCATCTCATCTTGTGCCATTATAATGGCACAAGACCGACACGATGCTCCCGATTTCAATGTTAAAAATAATTTAACATTGAAGCCTATGGCAAAATCGCGGGCATCGCGTCGGTCGCGTCGGGGACCATGTTAATGCACGCGACCGACGCGATGCCCCCGATTTTGCCTTTGCCGGCAAAATGGACCTGATTTCAAAGGAAATCGGGTCCATCGCGGGCATCGTGTACCTTAACTTTAAGGTACACGATGCCCACGATTGTGGCCGTTCTAGGAAACAAGTACCATAATTTGTCACACACAAGTTCACATATTCCATGAAGCAATGTAGAGGTTGAGTAGTGCGACCAGTGTTGCAGACACCGAAAGTCTCACCAGGCATTCCAGTTTTTAAAGAAAGGGAAGGGGGGTCCTTCCTATTTTGTTAGTCCCGGGACCCACAATTTCTGATGGCAACATAACAACACATTGCTAAACGAATCCAACAATTGACATAGAGATTTGCAAAGCAAGTAATAAAGGGGAACACTTAATATTGCAATGCAGAGATATCGGGTGAGATTTAATAGGATGAGAGATCCAGAAAGTGAGAGATTTGAGAAGCAATCTCCAGGTTTTTTTAAAGCAGCAATCATTTACACTGCAAAACCAGTTTGAAGTGTAAATGATTGCCGCTTTAAAAAAAACTGGAGATTTCTTCCCAAATCTCTCACTTTCTGAATCTCTCATCCTATTAAATCTCACCCATCATTTCTTCTAATGCTAGGAACACAACAGAATGATCATGATTGTGAGCAGATCGTGAGACAATCATACGATGGTCGCACGATCTGTTGGAGCACACGATCTGCATACGATCCAATCACGAGCTGCACCGAGTTGAAGGGATCTTTTACAAATCCTGACTGCAGCAGGTAGGATCTCCAAAAACGAGCCAACGACCAGCGGGGACCCGCATCGAATCGGATCTAAAATATGCCAAAATTTACATACAATCGGTCGAAATTGCATCGAAATTGGGGGAATTGAGGCCAAATCGTTCTGGTGTGTACCCAGCATTACACACAAGGCAGAAAGATTATTTTATAAAAGTGCCCACTTAAAAGTTACTTACAGACAAAATAATGACAATTACAAAACCACAGCTTGCTGTCCAATCTATGGCAAGATAACCAAGCCCCTGATGTGATCAGCAATAATTCACCAATTAAACCCAACATCTGCATTGAGAGATATTAGGCAAGGAGATACATTAATGACCTAATACAATGGCCCTTATTCAATGCGGCCGGTGAGGGGGTTAAATGGCGGGGATCGCATAAAACAAGCGATCCTTGCTGTTTAACCCCCGCGCCGGCTGCTCTCTGTATTCAACTTTCCGGGGGAATCCTCGCCGTCAGAGGAGAGCGAGGATTCCGCCAAACAGCGAGGTATGCAGCTAATGCAGGGAGCCCGCTGTATTTAGCCGCGAGTGTCGCTGTTTCAGCAGCCCAATACGCCGATTCCCCCTCGCTACAAAAACGGAGCGAAGGGGAATTGGCGAATGCAGGGGGCCAGTTGAATACTTATAGGGCGAGCTGGGATAGAGAGCAGGCAGCACTGCTAGCTGTCACAGCTCTCCCCGCGCATTAAATACTTCCCAATATCTCCTCGCCTCTCCATCACAAATATATATACCACCCAAAATGTCTGGCTTTTTAGCTGCATCTGACACAGGTGGCCTTGAATCTGTAAAGGGTACAATGAAATCTCAAGATGAACAAGGCATTCTGGAGCATAACATACTAACTGCCCAGTGCCAGAAAGCTCTATATCAGTGGCAGTTTAAGGGTCCTCCAAAAGGGTAATGACCCAAAACCCAGCTAATAGTAAATGGATGAGAACAAAATATTGGGCTATTCTGAAGTGGACTTCTGTGGTCTAGAACGGGCTGCAGTCTGGAGAAGGGTAGTTTGCCTAGGAAGAGTGAGCCACTACCCGCTGTCAGACAGAAGTCTCACAATGCCATTCTAATTTTTTATTATTCAAAGCATTCTGTCAAAAGTCAAAGGCTAAGTTCTTTTTAATATTTAATAAATAATGATAAATGCCTTATGTCACATTTCATGTTAGTGAAAATCAAGGTACCAACAAATTTGGTGTGGGTGGGTGTGTGTATGTCCGTGTGTGTGTCAGAACTTAACTCTAGAATTCATGTAAAGTACCTGCTTCTGATTCTGACATATGGCGAATGTTTTCTGCAAACCATGAACGGAAGTCAGACAGACGCCGTGTTCTCCCAATGATGGGACATGTGCTTTCAGCAGGTGATGGCTGACTCCCAGCTGTATCTGACAACACATTGTTTTGTCCTTCTTCCACATCAAGGGTACCCGGCTCCTCCATATTCTCCTCATTACTGCTGTGCTCTGGTGCAGAAGAGTCCTCTGAGCAAGTCTGTGCAGAAAAAGGCAGAAAATGGGAATATTTAATTTATACACATTTAATAACACCACAAACAGTTGGACCAGATAGTACAGGTGTCACCATTCCAGTGTCACACTAAAATGCTGGCTCCTCCTTCAGTGACTGGTAGCCAGCGAGTCAATGTGACATTATCATTTAGTGCCAGAGGTGTAACTCTGGGAGGCAATGGAGTCATCAGCCGCCGGGCTCCTGCTCTCAAGGGGGCACCTCTCCTCCCCTGCAAGTTTGAATCAGTTAATTGAAAGCTGTCTATATCGCTTCTATGGCTGACTCCCCCTCCTCGCAGGATAATAGATGCCAGTCTCTTTATTTTAAAACATAAAATATATATAACATACATACATACATACATGCATGCACATGTGTGTGTTTGTGTGTGTGTGTGTGCCTACGGGCAACTGGGACGAACTTACGCCACTGTTTAGTGCCCAGCTTCTGTCACTGTGGATAAGCAGGCAGTACAGTAGAGTCTCTAGGGGCAGCCTTGCACCTCTGGGAATGCTGTTAATGCTCCCAGAGTGATGAAAACAGGGGCATGCGGCATGCTGCAAGGCCGTGGTCCCTTACAGCAAAGCCACTGGCCCTTTTTGGGCGCTGGCTGGGCAGTAGAGAGCCTGGCTGAGCCCAGGAAGTTTCACGGGGCATGGTCTAATCGCAGGAGGTGTGGTCATGCACCCTTAGGAAAAAATACAGAAAAAATTGCACTTTTAGCACCTCCCTATCCACACTGCAGCCCAGCACACAGCAGCATGTGCGGTATTGAGAAGAGCTGCTGCCAGATAACTGGGCCTCGCTGGGCCCATCCATGAAACCTGGGCCCTGGTCATTAGTTCCCCCTAACCCCTATTCTCTTGGAACTACTAGGTGCTAGTACTATTTGGTGCACTGCATGTCCCTGACCAATGACACCACTGCCAGACAAGGGGAGTGTGGGGCTGCACCTGGGTGTCAACCACCAAATACCAGCTACTGCTCAGTGACAGGAGCCAGGTGCTGCACTACAACATTACATGCGGCACCCAGCTCCTATCACAGTGTGGGAGCTGGCACTGCAGCCACAGCATTCTACAAAAACAGCCTCTGTATCCAGTGCTGTCTTTCCCATTGGGCTTAATGCGCAAGGGCCCAAGGATTCTGGGGACCCATCCCAATGGGGAAGATGGCACTGCAGTGGTGGGTGGTGGGCAGCCGGGTCCGGGCAGCAGTGGCTGGAAGCTTGTAGCACTGTGCTATTTGCTGGGCGGAGGGCGGGAAGCTAATTTTGAAAAGACTGGGCAGACGCTGATTGGCTGAATTCTCTCAGCCAATCAGCATCTGGACAGTCTTTTCAAAATAAGCAGCGCTTCCCATCCCGCCACTCGGCAAATAGCGCTACAGGCTCCCAGCCGTTGTTGCCCGGAACCCCCCTACACACAGTGATGTGTAGCAGTGTGTGTTGAGCATTCTGTCAGTTCCAGTGTTCCAGTGAGAAACACGAAACACTGCTGATTAGGAGATTTATGGTCCCTGCTCATTCTTTATTCTACAGGCGATAACGCTGTGCTATCGCTGGCCCCTATATACACATCGATAGGGTAATTTTCTAACTGATCTCATTAGATCACTTAAGCCCTGTACACATGGGGGAGATATATTGCTCAGCAATATATTGCTGAGCAATATATTGCTCAGTGTCTCCTTTTCATCAGCGACCAGAGATGGTCGCTGATGAGAAGGAACCTCTGCCGGGGGAGCCGCAGAGGTAATCAGCTGGTCGCAGGAGCAAGCTCCTCCGACCAGCGGTTAGAATGGGGATTAAAACGAAAGCGCGCACCCGGCGATTTATCGCCGGGGCACACTCCCATCACTGGCAATATGGTCGCCAGCGACTATATTTCCAGCGATTTCAGCCCCTATCGCCTCTGTGTGTACACAACTTTAGAAAATGGCTAAAAATGGCTATGTGTGTAGGCCCCATTACATAGCCAATTCTGGTTGATGGCATATTGACCTTCTCCAGCTGATGATACTTAAATCATTAACACAAAAATTATATTTTTTTAAGTTGTAGACATCTATGTAGACATCTATTTATATTAATTACTTAATGATATTTCTGTTTAGACTACAACAGGAACAAAGGGTACCAATTGATTTTTAATGAAGAAAGCAATAGATTTTTGTATTTAATTTAATTGGTATTTGAGCTTGTTTATTGTTACATTTTCACCATGTTGCACAAGCACAGTAGTGACTGCTCTTTCAGTTGATCACAAAGTTTGTGATAGGAGACCTACACTGCAGACCCACTTCCCTCTTTATATAATAAAAAGACACAGCTGGTTATAAACTTGCCCAGATAGTATATCTGTTAAGCCCTGTACACATGCATCGATTTTTTCCAGATTTTCAATTCGATTTTGCTTATAGAAGCAAAATCGAATCAAATCCTAAACGAAATCGAATGTTTTTTGTGTCACTTTCGATCTACATTCGATTCCGTTTTCACAAAATCGAACAGAAAAATCTACTGTGCAGCCAAGAAAATATTGAATTTGATCTAGTAAATCGAATGTGTACAATGTACCGTGAATGTATATCGAATTCGATATCGAATTTAATATCTAATGCAAAAATACAGATCTATTGCCAAATCGAATGGAACGATCTAATGCCAGATCTAATAGAAAATCGAATCCAACATCAAATCAAAAGCAAATTGATGTGTGTGTACAGGGCTTAAGACTACTGCACTAATCAGGAAATTGTCCCAAAATAAATAAAACTTAAATTTTACAGGAAATGCATTCTTCCATTGATGTACTGTATGTACCGCTTATCATACAGAATGGTCATCAGGGAGCAAACCGGGTGCCAGTCGGGATCCCGACAGTCCTTTTCCCCTACGTCGGGATCCTGTCACATCACACTGAGCGATTTTCACATTATCGCTCCTCATACACGCCAGGCAAAAACATCCAGTGACCATCCTTGTGGATGGTCAGTGCAGACGCCATTGATGGTTGCCATCGATGACGAGTCTGCACCCAGCCATCAATAGTAGTAAACTACTTGATAGATAACTATCGATAGTTTTAGCTATCCATGGTCATACATTATATATGATTGAATGGACCATGGGCCAATCGATACCTGGGGGCGGGACTTCCGGATGTTTGGGGCAGAGCTATGCTCCGTGTCCCGGCACCTTGAGAAAAAAAAAACCCATCTGGTTATCCCACATCGATGGCAAAAGTATTCAACATCGGCCATAAGCCATCAATGATTTTAAATCATCGATGGTCGATGGCCATCCCTAATTTGCACCTTAACATAAGATTAACTATGACACAATAAATTTACCTTAACCCCTTACCGCCGCAGCCTGTTTTTGCCTTCCTGACAGAGCCCTTTTTTTCAAATCTGACGTGTATCACTTTATGTGGGGATAACTTTTTTTTGCTTTTACTTATCCCAGTGATTTTGAGATTGTTTTCTCGTGACACATTGTACTTCAAGTTATTGGTAAATTTTGGTCGATACAGTCTGTGTTTTTTTGTGAAAAATACCAAAATGTCGTAAAAAAAATGAAAATTTAGCAATTTGCAAAATGTTAAATTTTCTGCTTGTGAGACAAATAATCATACCACTCAAAATAGTTAATAACTAACAAAGACGATATGTCTACTTTATGTTGCCATCATTATTTCAACCTCCTTTTAATTTTTTTGGACACTAGGAGGCTTAAAATATGAATAGCAAATTCTCAAATTTTCAAGAAAATTTCAAACACTGATTTTTTTAGGGACCAGTTCAGTTCTGATGTGACTTTGAGGGACATTTTTATGTGACACCCCCATAAATGATGCCATTTCAAAAACTGCACCCCTCACAGTATTCAAAACAGCATTTTGGAAGTTTGTTAACCCTTTAGGTGTTTCACAGGAATTAAAACAAAGTGTAGGTGAAATTTCAAAATTTCATTTTTTTTTGCAGATTTTCAATTTTAATACTTTTTTCTAAGGAACACAGTAGATTTTACTAGAGAAATGTGACTAAAAATTGATTCCCCCAATTCTTTTGTTTTCATAAATATCCTATATGTGGCCCTAGTGTGCACGTTGACCAAACCACAGGCTTCATAATAGAAGGAGCACCTACTTGATTTTGGAGCCTCCTTTTTATGAGATTATTTTTTAGGCACCATGTAGGTTTCTAGGCACCATAAGATGCTAAAAGTTAGGAACCCCCCCCACAAGTGACCCCATTTTGCAAACTACACCCCTCAGGGAATTCATCTAGGGGTATAGTGTACATTTCAAACCCCAAGGGGTTTCACCAATTTTGGTACAACTGGGCTGTGAAAATGAAAAATTACATTTTTTTACACAAAAATGCAGTTCTGGCTCAAAATTTTTCATTTTCACAAGGAATGAAGGAGACAAAGCACCCCAAAATCTGTGCCGCAATTTCTCCCGAGTACGGCAATGCCTCATATGTGACCAAAAAATACCATTTGGGTGACCAAAAAATACCATTTGGGTGACCAAAAAATACCATTTGGGTGCATGGCAGGACTCAGAAGGGAAGGAGTGATATTTGGATTTTGCAGCACAGATTCTGGTGGAATGAATGGTGGGTGCTATGTCGCATTAGCAAGACCCCCGAAGCACCTATACAGTGGAACCCCCCCACAAGTGACCCCATTTTGCAAACTACACCCCTCAGGGAATTCATCTAGGGGTATAGTGTACATTTCAAACCCCCAGGGGTTTCACCAATTTTGGTACAACTGGGCTGTGAAAATGAAAAATTACATTTTTTTACACAAAAATGCAGTTCTGGCTCAAAATTTTTCATTTTCACAAGGAATGAAGGAGACAAAGCACCCCAAAATCTGTGCCGCAATTTCTCCCGAGTACGGCAATGCCTCATATGTGACCAAAAAAGACCATTTGGGTGCATGGCAGGACTCAGAAGGGAAGGAGTGATATTTGGATTTTGCAGCACAGATTCTGGTGGAATGAATGGTGGATGCTATGTCGCATTAGCAAGACCCCCGAAGCACCGATACAGTGGAACCCCCCCACAAGTGACCCCATTTTGCAAACTACACCCCTCAGGGAATTCATCTAGGGGTATAGTGTACATTTCAAACCCCCAGGGGTTTCACCAATTTGGTACAACTGGGCTGTGAAAATGAAAAATTTAATTTTTTTACACAAAAATGCAGTTCTGGCTCAAAATTTTTCATTTTCACAAGGAATGAAGGAGACAAAGCACCCCAAAATCTGTGCCGCAATTTCTCCCGAGTACGGCAATGCCTCATATGTGACCAAAAAATACCATTTGGGTGCATGGCAGGACTCAGAAGGGAAGGAGTGATATTTGGATTTTGCAGCACAGATTCTGGTGGAATGAATGGTGGGTGCTATGTCGCATTAGCAAGACCCCCGAAGCACCTATACAGTGGAACCCCCCCACAAGTGACCCCATTTTGCAAACTACACCCCTCAGGGAATTCATCTAGGGGTATAGTGTACATTTCAAACCCCCAGGGGTTTCACCAATTTTGGTACAACTGGGCTGTGAAAATGAAAAATTACATTTTTTTACACAAAAATGCAGTTCTGGCTCAAAATTTTTCATTTTCACAAGGAATGAAGGAGACAAAGCACCCCAAAATCTGTGCCGCAATTTCTCCCGAGTACGGCAATGCCTCATATGTGACCAAAAAATACCATTTGGGTGCATGGCAGGACTCAGAAGGGAAGGAGTGATATTTGGATTTTGCAGCACAGATTCTGGTGGAATGAATGGTGGATGCTATGTCGCATTAGCAAGACCCCCGAAGCACCGATACAGTGGAACCCCCCCACAAGTGACCCCATTTTGCAAACTACACCCCTCAGGGAATTCATCTAGGGGTATAGTGTACATTTCAAACCCCCAGGGGTTTCACCAATTTGGTACAACTGGGCTGTGAAAATGAAAAATTTAATTTTTTTACACAAAAATGCAGTTCTGGCTCAAAATTTTTCATTTTCACAAGGAATGAAGGAGACAAAGCACCCCAAAATCTGTGCCGCAATTTCTCCCGAGTACGGCAATGCCTCATATGTGACCAAAAAATACCATTTGGGTGCATGGCAGGACTCAGAAGGGAAGGAGTGATATTTGGATTTTGCAGCACAGATTCTGGTGGAATGAATGGTGGGTGCTATGTCGCATTAGCAAGACCCCCGAAGCACCAATACAGTGGAACCCCCCCACAAGTGACCCCATTTTGCAAACTGCACCCCTCAGGGAATTCATCTAGGGGTATAGTGTACATTTCAAACCCCCAGGGGTTTCACCAATTTTGGTACAACTGGGCTGTGAAAATGAAAAATTACATTTTTTTACACAAAAATGCAGTTCTGGCTCAAAATTTTTCATTTTCACAAGGAATGAAGGAGACAAAGCACCCCAAAATCTGTGCCGCAATTTCTCCCGAGTACGGCAATGCCTCATATGTGACCAAAAAATACCATTTGGGTGCATGGCAGGACTCAGAAGGGAAGGAGTGATATTTGGATTTTGCAGCACAGATTCTGGTGGAATGAATGGTGGGTGCTATGTCGCATTAGCAAGACCCCCGAAGCACGGTGAAATGATGAACCTAATAATCCATAGATATTTTAAAACACTCCTTCATACATAGGCCGGGTTTGTCGGGGCAAGTTTCACAGTGGAAAATAGTTTGCTTTCTTATTCCCTTTTTATAGCAAACTTTGCACCTTTTTTGTGTCCTGCCCTTTTTTCCAGTGGATGGGATTTCGTTAGGAAAATGCTGCCCTGATACAATACGGGGGCCAGTACTAGAAGTACTGGGGCCAGTACTAGAAGTACTGGGGCCCTCTGCCTGCTGGTTCCCAAATATTAGGCCCTTTATGACTTCCTCTTGAAAGTGCATAAATGTCCCCGTCTGGCTGGTAGAACGGAATAGTACGTAAGCGTTATACAGTGCCATCTGGATGATATACACGGCCAGCTTCTTATACCATATTTTTGTTTACCGCAGGGCACTGTACGGCTTCAGTACCTGATCTGAAAGATCCACTCCGCCCATGTACTTATTGTAATCTAGGATACAAATAGGTTTTGAGGTGTGGGTACTGGTACCTCGTACAGGGACGGAGGTGGTACTGTCTCCGTGAATTGTTGTCAGTATAAGGACATCCCTCTTGTCCTTATATTTGACCAACAACATATTTTCGGTGGATTGTGCCCTGCTTTCACCCTTTCTCAGTAATTGGGCAACGTGCGTTTTTGGGAGGCCTCTTTGGTTCTTGCGCACAGTACCGCAAGCTGCTGTACCTCTTGAACCAAGGGCCTTAAACAGGGGGATACTGGTGTAAAAGTTATCCACATAGAGGTGATAACCCTTATCCAGGAAGGGGTGCACTAAATCCCAGACAATCTTTCCACTAACACTACGAGGGAGGGGGGGCATTCTGGCGGTTCAATTCTTGTGTCCTTCCCTTCATATACCCTAAACCTGTGGGTGTACCCTGAGGTACTTTCGCACAGCTTATACATTTTTATGCCATACCTTGCCCTCTTATTGGGAAGGTACTGGCGGAATTTAACCCTTCCTTTAAAATGTATAAGTGACTCGTCTACACAAATGAATTTTTCGGGGATGTACATCTCAGCAAATTTGGCGCTGAAATGATCAATGACCGGCCTGACTTTGAATAGCCGGTCAAAGGTGGGATCATCTCTGGGTGGGCACTGTGCATTATCGTTGTAATGCAAAAATTTAAGGATCGTCTCAAAACGAGTCCGGGTCATGGCCATACGATGAAGTGGGGTGCTGTACAGAACATCTGTACTCCAATATTGTCTAATTTCTGGCTTTTTAACTATGCCCATATGTAACACCAGACCCCAAAACGTCATCATCTCTACTGCATCTACAGGGGTCCACCTAGCAAATGATGACGTGGGGTTTTGGGCAATAAACTGCTGGGCATATAAATTACTTTGGTCCACCATTAAATTTATAAAATCATCAGAGAAAAAGACTTTGAAAAAGTCAATTTCTTTGAGGCCTGTAGTATCAAATTGGATTCCTGGGTTGGCCAAAAACTCAGAAACCTGGGGCTCAAAATTGTCTGGTGGTGGGGTCCATACGAGATCAATCATTGGGGGGGGGGGGGTCTCAGCTGCTCTACGGGGGCGTCTTTGAGGGGGTCCCTCATCACTAGAGGAGGAAGAGGAGCTTAAGACGAATGCAAATTCATCGCTTACTTCACTGGCTGTGTCAGTGTCAGAGGCAATAAGGGCATATGCCTCCTCCGCTGAAAACAGTCTTTGCGATGATTGGGACATTTTTATTATTTTTGTGTTTGTGTAAGTGTAGTGTTTCAACACGTGTATAGTGTAGGGGGGGTACAAACTTTATTTCAACACGGGGGGTATGTAGTGTGTATGTAGTGCTTTAACACGTGTAAGTTAAAAGAAAAAAAAAAGCTCCTGCGCCAAAAATTGAGCACAGATGTTGGTCAGTAACGTCCATCACTGATCAGCGCTCAGCGGCCACAGGACACCCACAAAATCACCGTGGGTGTAAAAAAATTTAAAAAAAAAAAACCCACAGCACCCTCCAAAAAAAATAAATAAAAAATAAACTGCTGATGAGTCAAAGGCAACAGGAATTTGATCCCAAAAAAAAAAATTAGATCAACCCTGTGCCAAAAATGCTGATCAGTGATGTACGTCACTGATCAGCGCTCAGCGGCCACAGGACACCCACAAAATCACTGTGGGTGTAAAAAAAAATTAAAAAAAAAAACCCACAGCACCCTCCAAAAAAATAAAATAAAAAAAACTGCTGATGAGTCAAAGGCAACAGGAATTTGATCCAAAAAAAAAAATTAGATCAACCCTGTGCCAAAAATGCTGATCAGTGATGTACGTCACTGATCAGCGCTCAGCGGCCACAGGACACCCACAAAATCACCGTGGGTGTAAAAAAAAAAAGAAAAAAAACCCACAACACCCTCAAAAAAAAAAAAATGCTGATCAGTGATGCAACACTGATTAGCAGTGAGGGGCAGCAGGCACACAACTTTTGGTGCAACCTGACGGGGTATATATAAAAAAAAAAAAACCTGCACCCCAAAAAAGTTGCTGATCAGTTAATTTATACTGATCAGCACAAAAGGGGGGCAGCAGGGGGCAGCAGAGACAAAATTATATTATACAATATTATGTTCTATGACACAATGACGCTGCAGCAGCAGCAGCACAAGCACCAGGAAGCAACAGCAACCAGGAAGCACCAGCAGCTGGCAGCACGGATGCCACCAACGCTGATCAGGTCAGTATAAGGGGACAGATGGGCACGGAGACCGCTCTGCACGCTGTTCCTGACCGGAATGGCGGCTGCAGGGCTGTCTCCGTTATTTTCTGTGAGGTGTAATGGCTGTGATTGGTCCGTCGGTCCGACGGACCAATCACAGCCTTGGGGGCAGGTGGGGTGAGGTGGGGTGACCACCAGTGACCCCTTTACACCCAGTGGTGATTGGTGCTGTACTTAACAGCACCAATCACCACCGAACCCTGTGTTACCGAGCGACGTTATTCGCCGGTACACAGAAAACGCTGTAATTGGCTGTTCACATTTGAACAGCCAATCACAGCGATCGCCGATGGGGGGGGGCATCGCTGCCCCCCCTGGGCAATGAGGGAAGATGTCTGCTGTCAGGGACAGCAGCCATCGTCCCTCTGTCACCGCGTCTATAGACGCGGTGACAGTTTACAGTCATGACGTACATTTATGCCATGTGTCGGGAAGTACATCCCGACCATGACGTAAATGTACGTCAAATGTCGGGAAGGGGTTAATAGATAACTTTTCCACTCAGTCTTTCTATAATGGCCACATTTGGAAAAAGTACTATTAGTTAACATTGCCCAGTAAGCATTTTGAGGTATTCTGTGTCAGCAGAACTGTGCTGGACTTTATATACAGTACAGTATGCAGCAGTTTGGAATGTTACTTGCCCCATGCTGAGAAATGTCCTGTCTTGTGTCTTCTCCCTGCCAGAGATATGCATATTCTCTAACACAGAAATGTACAACTTGTGGTTCGGAAGCTCAAATGGGATCTCAGAATATGTATCCCTTTTTGGGGGGAATTGGGGTTGATACTTTTTTGGATCCCAAATCAATATCACTCTGACACACAAAAAATGTCACAACTAACATAACAAAGGGATTGAGCAGTACCAAAACCACATATAGTGTACTGCAAGACCCCTGTGGGGTCAATCCAATTAACTGGCGTCCAAACTCACCCCATTTGCAGCCCTAACTCGCCCCAGATTCACAAGTTTTTGTACGCATAACTATGGGGCTATGGACAAAAATTCACAGGGCAACACTGCTGAGTGTAGCTGAGAGGAGCCTTCTCTTCCTGTACAGTGTTGGGAATGTCAGGCTTAGACATCGCAACCGCGGACACACTTGGGCTCTCTTTGGGGATTTGCCATATCTGTGCTTTAACCAGTTTTATTTTCGTAATTTTTTGGAGGGGAAGATGGATTCCATTTTCATGAGAAGCTGAACCACCAGTCATGAACAAAGTTCAGGGCCTTAGCCTTTCCTGGCCACTTTGTATCTAAAATGTGCATGCCCTCTAGACAGTACATTGATTATCGGCCTTAGCAGACAGCATTGATGAACTTGCATTTTCAGGAGCTTCAGAATTAGTGGTATGAAGTGATTCCTGATCTTTAAATTGTGTTTCCTCCATTTCTCTAGCAACATGCACCACCACTGAACTCAGGGGCGGATTGGCCATTGAAGTCACCGGGACTTTTCCCGGGAGGCCGGCCGACCCTGAGGCCGAAAGCTGCTGGAAACTGGTGACACTGAATCAAGGGGCCGGCCACCGCGGAGTTATGGGTAGCAGTGGCCGTGCACGGAAGTGATTCAGTCTCCAGTCCAGCTTTGTCCGGCGTTTGTACAGATGAGGCCAGCCGCAGCGAACACCAGCAGGTCAGGTGGTGGAGCTGCGGCTGGGAAGACAGCGGGGCCGGGGTACGGAGCAGAGAACCCCCTCCCCCTGTGCTGCTGCTGCAGCTTCTGCTGCTGCTCCGGCTCTCAGTGGCTGCTGCTGCCTGTCACACTGCAGGCAGCAGCGCCAGCAACATGAAGACCAGCCGGCTAAGCTCCTTCACAGCTCCCATATCCCCCAGCCACCCTAACAAGTGTACATCAGTGACTGTCAGCACTGGACAGGGGGCGGAGCTACACGTAATGGATGGGCGGAGCCACACGGGGTGAGGGGGCGGAGCTACACGGGAGCACAGCAGGGCTGATGAAAGCAGAGGATGAGCTGCCACACAGATTTTAAGGTAAAAAAAAGTGTGTGAGAGAAAGCAGTACTGTCAGCAAACTATGTCCAGGTGGAGCCATCCTCATTGTATCTGTCCCCCACACACCAATCGCCACGGTTCGCTGGGGATTCTGGCATGTGTGCATCTCCGATGCTTGCCTACCCCATTCCCAGCAATGAACATGCGAGCGTCCGAGACGATTGCGTGTCCGTTTATGCTGGCGGGCCACCCACCAGATCAGAGCATCTGGCGCACCAGCGACAACAATGAGGCTGGCTCCATCTGTAAAAGCAGTACTGTCGGCAACTGATGTGGATGTTATTTACAGAATAAGCAGCGCTACTACTGACGGCAACTGGTGTGGGCGTTACATATAGGCAGCGCTTCTATTGATGGTAACTGGTGTGGGTGTTACATATAGGCAGCGCTACTACTGACGGCACTCTCTGTGCTCTCCTCTCTCTGCGCTCTCCTCGTCTCTCTCTCTGCGCTCTCCTCGTCTCTCTGTCTTGGCGCTATCCTCGTCTCTCTCTCTCGGCGCTCTCCTCATCTCTCTCTCTCTGTGCTCTCCTTGTCTCTCTCTGTGCTCTCCTTCTCTCTCTCTCTGCGCTCTCCTTGTCTCACTCTCTGCGCTCTCCTTGTCTCTCTCTCTGTGCTCTCCTTGTCTCGCTCTCTCTGCGCTATCCTTGTCTCGCTCTCTCTGCACTCTCCTTGCCTCTCTCTCTGCGCTCTCCTTGCCTCTCTCTCTCTCTCTCTGCGCTCTCCTTGCCTCTCTCTGCACTCTCCTTGTGTGTCTCTCTCTCTCTGTTCTCTCCTTCTCTCTCTCACCGGACTCACAGCCTCATCTTCTATGGTCTTCTCCACATGACCCACTGCTGCCCGATCTCCCTCCACACAGAACCTGCCGCCTCTGCCTGCCTCTTCCACAGGACCTGCCGCCTCTGCCTCCTCTACGGGACCTGCCGCCTCTGCCTCCATCAATGGACCTGCCTCCTCTATGGTACTCACTGTTGCCCCCCTGACCAGGTACACTATTTGCCTTGCATATTGAAAGTGAAGAAGGAAGAGGGGGGGGGGGGGGGAGGAGACACATACCATTTTCAATTCTCTCCTCTCCCTTTCCTCCACTCTTCCCTCTCTTTCTTTCTCTCCTTCTCTGCTCTATGTCCTCCCCTCCTCTTTTTCTCACTTTGCTCTCTTCTCTCTCTCCTATCCTTGTCTCTCTCTCTCTGTGCTTTCCTTGTCCCCCTCTGCGCTCTCTCTCTCTATGCTCTCTTCGTCTCTCTCTCCCTGTGCTCTCCTCGTCTCTCTCTCTGCGCTCTCCTCGTCTCTCTCTCTCTCTGCGCTCTCCTCATCTCTCTCTCTTCGCTCTCCTCATCTCTCTCTCTCTGCACTCTCCTTGTCTCTCTCTCTCTCTCTGCGCTCTCCTTGTCTCTCTCTCTCTGCGCTCTCCTTGTCACTCTCTCTCTGCGCTCTCCTCATCTCTCTCTTTCTCTCTGCGCCCTACTTAGTCTCTCTCTCTCTGCACTCTCCTTGTCTCTCTCTCTGCGCTATCCTTGTCTCTCTCTGCGCTCTCCTTGTCTCTCTCTCTGCGCTCTCCTTCTCTCTCTGCGCTCTGCTTCTCTCTCTGCGCTCTATTTCTCTCTCTCTCTCTCTCTGCACTCTCCTTGTCTCTCTCTCTCTGTCTCTGCACTCTCCTTGTCTCTTTCTCTCTCTGCGCTCTCCTTGTCTCTCACTCTCTGCACTCTCCTTGTCTCTCGCTCTCTGCGCTCTCCTTGCCTCTCTCTCTCGCTCTGCGCTCTCCTTGCCTCTCTCTCTCTCTGCGCTCTCCTTGCCTCTCTCTCTCTGTGTGCTCTCCTCGTCTCTCTCTCTCTGCGCTCTCCTTGTCTCTCTCTCTCTCCTCCTTGTCTATCTCTCTCTTTGTGCTCTCCTTGTCTCTCTCTGCGCTCTCCTTCTCTCTCTCTCTCTGCGCTCTCCTTGTCTCTCTCTCTGCCCTCTCCTTGTCTCTCTCTCTGCGCTCTCCTTCTCTCTCTCTCTCTCTGTGCTCTCCTTGTCTCTCTCTCTGTGCTCTCCTTGCCTTTCTACAGGATCTCCCACAAAGCAGTAAGTTGCTTTGTTGTCTAGCATTAAAATCATAGGTAACCCTAACAACGGTTCTTGTACGGCACTAGCCATAGTGCCATAGTGTAGCCGTTAGTTGGGGGGGCCGGGGGCCCAAGCCTGGCAGGCCATCGTTGCATGTGGTATACTATGTAATGGGTGTGTGACACCTAATAGGCATTACGGTGTGGATTTTTGGCGCGCGCCTGCGGCGCGCACTATCCCTGGTGTCCTATTTTACCAAAATGGTGGCATTAGTTTTGCCTGTCAACGATGTATCTAAGTATAGTGATGTAATAATCCTGCTACTGTAATGCTGGCTCCGCCCTTTATTGATTTGTTGCCACCCACATGAGGCCACTTTCAGAAATTTTCCAGGGCCACTTTTAGTCCCCAATCCGCCCCTGACTGAACTTATTTACAGCATCTCAGGACAGCACTACTGCAATTATATATGGCCGCACAAGGCAGCACTACTGGACTTATATATGGCCGCATAGGGCAGTGCTGCTGGATTTATTTCCAGTAGCACAGGGCAGCACTACTGGACTTATATACAGCAGCACAGGTCAGTACTATTGCACTGTATATGACCACACAGGGCAGCACCACTGGACTTATATATGGCTGCACAGAGCAGAGCCACTGGACTTATATACAGCTGCACAGGACAGCACTACTGGACTTATATAATGCAGCAGAGGACAGCACTACTGGACTTATATATGGCTGCGCAGGGCGGCGCTACTGGACTTATATATGGCCGCATAGGGCAGTGCTGCTGGATTTATTTCCAGCAGCACAGGGCAGCACTACTGGACTTATATACAGCTGCTAAGGACAGCACTACTGGACTTATATACAGTTATACAGCTGCACAGGACAGCACTATTGGACTTATATACAGCAGCACCAGACAGCACTACTGCACTTATATATGGCTGCATAGGGCAGAGCCACTGGATTTATATACAGCAGCACAGATCAGCACTACTGCACTTATATATGGCTGCCCAGGACAGCGCCACTGGACATATATGGCCGCACAAGGCAGCTCTACTGGACTTATATACAGCTGCACACGACAGCATTACTGTCATAGGAGTGCGCAGCCCATTTTATTAGGGGGTGCACCATCAAAGGGGTGTGTCTAGCATTGCCCATTTGGGAGTGTCTAACACTGCCAATCATGCATGTTCACCATGATCTATTGGTACTCGCTAATATATAAAATGTCTCTCAGCCAGAACATAATTTCCGGCCTATTTCAGTTTTAATATTCTTATTACTCTGTATAACAGTACATGCATATAAAGTAAAAAGAATATATGGATTTTGCAGGTATATAGTGATATGACAACGGTCTAGTACAATTAACAATGCAAAACACACAATTGATGGGCACTAATTTGAATAGAATACAGGTCTAAAAAGCAAAAGACTTTGGTAAAAGGTATTGCTGGTATTGCTAGTGGCAGGGAGTTGTTCATAAGGGTGGGCACAGCATTTGGGGGTGCCTGTGCACCCCTAACACTCAATGTGCGCACACCTATTATTACTGTACTTAAATACAGCAGCACAGGATATCACTACTGCTCATCTACATGGCCCTACATGGCAGCACCACTAGACTTATATATGGCCATGCAGGGCAGCGCTACTGGACTTATATTCAGCAGCACAGGACAACACTACTGGACTTATATACAGCAGCACTACTGCACTTCTATATGGCAGCACAATACAGCACCACTCAACATATTTATGGCCGCATGGGGTAGCACTACTGGACTTATTTGCAGCAGCAGAGGTCAGCACTACTGGACTTATATACTCACGAGAGAAAGATTTTTTTTAGAAATTATATTTATTAATCATATGAGGGTGTGCGACCATCGGACAGTAGAGTTCAGGCAAAAAAAAAACAGAAAGAGAAGAATTGTCCTTTTCTAGGTGCACCAAATAGTAATAAAATTTAACTTTTAATCAACTGTTTTAAAAGCTGCGAATTTATTAACAAATACACATAAACAGTGAGCGGGAATCAGACAGTGTGGGTATTTAAAACACAGGTGGCAAACAGACAGCACACTAATTCTATTGGTAATATACTACAGGTGTGTCACTTAAGTAGCGTTATGTATCAGGTCCCTGATGAAGCTAATGTGCGAATCGCGTGTCAGCTAGCGGTGCGCAAGCAGATCAGCACTCTTTTGTTATTTTTCTTACTCTATGCATTTTGATTATGTGTTCACTTGCGCTATAATACCGCAGCCCTTGTAAGGGCTCTGAATGTGCCCTGTACAGTGTACCTTCCCTCCCTTAATGGGGCAGCACCACACATAGTGCTACGGCACAGGTGTTTGCACGGAGTCCGCAGACTCACGGTAGCCCACACACAGGCTTATAGTGGGACACCGTGGTGGACAGGGGAGTATCTGTATCCCAATTTATGCCCACTGACCATACCCCATTGTAGGATAATTAATTAACTCACTCAAGTCAGCTCATGCAGAGGGATTTATTCAACTGAGAAGGGTACTGCAATTCAGGGCACAATCTTTAGTGTATATCCAATGAACTGTCTCACTCATAACCGCATTACCATTAGGTCTATTGTCCAGGGTAATCAATTACCTGCAGGCTTGCAGTGAGATACCCTGGATTGACCACTATTGGGATACACTTGAGAGGATACCCCTTATATTGGGAGGTATTCATTAAAGAGGGACCACTCCGACCGATCTATATTTAGCACTGCTAATACTGATATTCATTAATATCGGTCCATAAATAACGCTACTTAAGTGACACACCTGTAATATATTACCAATAGAATTAGTGTGCTGCCTGTTTGCCACCTGTGTTTTAAATACCCACACTGTCTGATTCCCACTCACTGTTTATGTGTATTTTTTAATAAATTTGCAGCTTTTAAAACAGTTGATTAAAAGTTAAATTTTATTACTATTTGGTGCACCTAGAAAAGGACAATTCTCTTTCTGTTTTTTTTTGCCTGGACTTCACCTGCAGCAAGTGCCCCTGTATCAACTGCAGTAACTGCCCCCCACACCCCTCCCTGACTTTAGTGGTGGATCATTAACTCCTTGTTGGTCGTCAGGGGCCGCTAGTCTCAGTTTATGGTGTTACGTTCTGGAAGAGCTTGACCACTAGGGTAAATTGCAAGTGGGCAGTGGTCTTTTCATGGACAGCTTCACTTAGTCCGCCTCGTCCTCCTTCTCACAAGCTGTAGCTGCCGTATACAGCAAAATATCTGAGTCTGGGGTCCTTCTCCTCTTTCCCGCTGCCATGTTGCTGCTGCTAGCTGTGTCCAAACACATAACACTGTGTCCACCAAAGCACAGCAGTGGTTGTAGTGCTGCAGATGTACTGGCCCAAGGGGCATATGGCACCTTGCCCCCGGCCCAGCCAGACACTGGTGAGCCTGTGGCTCATAAATAAAAATGTCTATTAACCATTTGGTTGGTGGTCTATGCGCTTGTGTAGTTGATGGGCTGCCCTGTCTTGTAGGCCATATAAGAAGCAGGTGGAGGTCTGATGACGAAGCTCAGAGAGGAAACTGGGTGTGGGGCAGCTGGCACCATCTGGGCACCGCTGAATTCTCTTAGCCAATCAGTGGCCAGTCAGTCTTAAAAATATGTTTTTAAATTCTGCTGCCGCTTTCCATCCCACCACCCGGCACCTGCCTCTGTTAGCTGCCCGGCACTCACTGCTACATGACCCAAAAATCAATGCTGCCCATCTCTCTTGCTTCCCACCATTGCAGCTCCCCGGGAGTTTAAATGCGATAAATCGCATGCAATTTATTGCATGTGAAAATGGCACATCAAGTGCCAAATTGGAAGTGAGCCTCCCGGGAGTTTAAGGGCAATTTGATCCGATTGTGCTTAGGACAAGTCAGATTAGTGTATGGGTTCCTTTAGTGGCTGCCAGTCATAGAAGATGTGGACAATCAGAAGCACAACTTACACCACCATGTTACTGACACTACAGTTGACATGTAGGTGCATTTAATATTTCTCCCCAAATTGATCAATATATAGGGGGAAATTTACTAATATCAAAAACCTAGTTTTTCGTATTAGTATTTTTCCTACAACTGCATACGACTGTTTCAGCCATATGCAAAGTCGTGTTCCGGAGGGGGATTAACAAAGCAGTCATATACGACTGCTTTGTAACCCTCCGATGTCGTATTAATTCGTATTAGCTGGCCGTATATACGGCCGCTAATACGAATTAGTGTAGGCAGTCTGCACAGATCAGTCAGATCCGTGCAGACTGCAAGGTATAAAAAAATTGAAAAATAAATTAATTTAAAAAAAAACAGCGTGGGGTCCCCCCCACAGCTGTAACCAGCACCAGGCTGAAAGAGCCGGGGCCGGTAATTAAAAATCAGGGAACCCGACAAATAGGGGTTCCCTGATTTTTAACAACCAGCCCCAGGCTCCAGGTCCGGGGCTGGTTCCCAAAATACGGGGGACAAAATGACTAGGGGTCCCCCGTATTTTAAGAACCAACCCCAGGCCAAACCAGCCAGCAGGGTAATGCCACAGCCGGGGGGGAGACTTTTTATACAAGTCCCCCCGGCCAAAGCATTAACCCTACCAACCAGTCAGCCTGGCCAGGGGCCCTGGGGGAGTGGGGACCCCCCCAATAAAGGGGTCCCCCCCCCTCTAGGACTTACCTGACCAGGCTGAAGCCTGGTGCTGTCCTCAATACCCCTGGGCGGTGGGCATCGAGCTGATACTCAGCACCGCTGAGCAGCCAATAGAATTCATTCTGATGAGAGGCGCAGAGGATGAAACATCTCTGTGCCTCTCAGTCTGCTGCGGGGAGCTTGCCGGAGTCGCCGGCAGCTTTAAGAAGATGGAAGAAAACCTGGACTACATCGGATCAAGAATGAAGAGCTCCCATGGAGGACATGGGTGAGTTGGATTTCCTTCCACAGGTCCACCATGGATTTCTTCGGACCCCGAACCGGACGCCGACGCCGACATGGAGATCAACATGGTGAAGAATGCCGACATGGATCCGGAACCAGGACAAGGCACCGGATCAAGACCCTGGGACCTACCTACGGGATCAAGATAGGTAAGTATCAGTATGTGTGTAATATATGTATTAAAGTTTTATTTTTCTAATGATGTGTCAGTGTGTATTTATTTAACTATTTTTTTTACTGTGGAACTACAAGACCCAGCGGGCCCTTTAATGCCCCGCAGGCTGGGACTTGTGGTTCTCCAAGTCCCAGCTTGCAGGGGAGGCTTGCTGGGACTCATAGTTCCACAGTTTAAAACAATAGTTTTTTCATCTATTTTTTTACACCAGTATCAGCTCGATGCCCATCGCCCAGGGGCATCGAGGACAGCACCAGGCTTCAGCCTGGTCAGGTAAGTCCTGGAGGGGGGGACCCCTTTATTGGGGGGGTCCCCACTCCCCCAGGGCCCCTGGCCAGGCTGACTGGTTGGTAGGGTTAATGCTTTGGCCGGGGGGACTTGTATAAAAAGTCTCTCCCCCGGCTGTGGCATTACCCTGCTGGCTGGTTTGGCCTGGGGTTGGTTCTTAAAATACGGGGGACCCCTAGTCATTTTGTCCCCCGTATTTTGGGAACCAGCCCCGGACCTGGAGCCTGGGGCTGGTTGTTAAAAATCGGGGAACCCCTATTTGTCGGGTTCCCTGATTTTTAATTACCAGCTCCGGCTCTTTCAGCCTGGTGCTGGTTACAGCTGTGGGGGGGACCCCACGCTGTTTTTTTTTCAATTTTTTTACACTAAAGCCTGCACGGATCTGACTGATCCATGCAGGCTTAAAGCAAATACGACAGGAAAATCAAGGAGTATTTTCCTGCCGTATTTTCATGGCTGTTTTACGCCAATTATCAATACGGCTGCTTAGTAAATCAGGAACCACCATTCTTTTGAATGGTGATTCCTGTCGTATTCTATCGATGGTGTAGACATTCGTATTTGTAAATACAAATACGAATGTGCCATCTTTAGGAATACGAATTGCTGTATCTTCGGGATAGTAAATCCCGAAAATACAAATGTGTAAAAAATAGGTGTATTTCTGCCTACGAATACACCTATTGTTTACGAATTCATATTAGTAAATTTCCCCCATAATGTTAATCCTAGGAGTACTGCAATAAACTGTTGATGATCTGTTGTGCTGTGATTGAAGAAAGTTTGGGAACCACTGCACTGGGCAAAGACAGAGTTTCCTTATTTCCACTCAGTCACATGCTTCTAATTCAGCATTTTCCCTGTGACTTTCCTTGTGTCCTTTTCATCTGTAAAATAGACGGGATGGGCTCTAGACTGCATGTCCTAACTATGGGGCCCGATTGAGGATCACTGCGCATGTGACCATGGGAACGCCCAGCGTTTTATGGGCGTTCCCATGAAAACGCTTGCTTTTCTCATGGGCACGCAGGTACGCAAGCTGCCCACCCTGTCTTCTTCCCGGCACTTGGAAATAAAAGTCAGTTGCAGAGCCGGCCCTAGCCTAAATGATGCCCTAGGCAAGATTTTGGCTGGTGCCCCCTAGCACCGCCACTAGTTCCGCCTCTGACCCTGCTCCCCTTTCCCAGCACCATCAACCCTCATCATAGCAGTCATCATTTTGGTGCTCCTACCTGCAATATTTTAAATAGAAACAGTGCACACATTCGGTGCGCAGCCCAAACAGGGGTGTGTTCTTGCTGGGAAGGGGCATGGCCACACAATTTTACCCCCAATTCAAATTATGCCACACAGTAGTGCAACTTTATTCACATTATATCATGCGATGGTGTCCTTTATTCACATTACATCACACTTTAGTACTACTTTACCTTATATACATTGCTCCTCACATTATACCTTTAGAAAAAAATCCTGATAAAATATTGTATTTTAACCACCTCCATGGCCACACTGCAACCCAGCACAAAGCAGTGTGTGCTGGGCAGAGGAGAAGAGCTGCAGCTGCTGCTGTCACTTAAGGGGAGGGGGCCCAGGGCCCCCACTGGGCCCTCCCATCAGGCTTTGGCCTGGGTAATTTGTACCCCCTACCCCTTTCTCTCGGCACCCCTGATACTACCACACAGTAATGCCCCTTACACATGACACACATTATTAATGTCCTTATACCCATAATGCCCCTTACACATTATGCCAACCTTTATTAATGCCCTTCATACACATAATGACACACATAATGCCCCTTACACATATGTTGCACATTATTAATGCCCTTATACACATGACACACATAATGCCCATTACACATATGTTGCACATTATTAATGCCCTTATACACATGACACACATAATGCCTGTTACACATATGTTGCACATTATTAATGCATTTATACATGACACACATAATGCCCCTTACACATATGCCGAACACTATTGCACAACCAACCCACCCGCAGACAGCACTCGCACAGCCGCTAACACTGTGACCTCTGCCTCTGCTTGGATACAGATGTTTCCTCATATATCTTATCTCAATAGGCCATGCAGCTCCTGGCCAGTTTTGCTAACGTTGGGTGCCTTTTTTGCTGAAAATTCGTCTTATTTGCATTGTTATGACCAGCACACACAAGGAGCTTCCAATGATTAAAATGATATGCAGCATGCCTATATTCTATGTGCGACTGTGGCTGTACCTGCATACGGAATGCTATGTTACAGTGATTTCAGTGAATACACTATTTCCTATGCAGATACAGCCTCACTCACATACAGAATTTAGGCATGCTGCATATAATTTTAATCAGCAGAAGCTGCTGATGCCCCTAGGCATTCCAAATGCCCTAGGCAATTGCCTAGTTTGCCTATGCCTAAGGCCGGCCCTGGTCAGTTGTGACTTTTATTTTGCGATGGCAGGACAAATCATTGGATGGCCGGGCGGTGTCTCAGGTGCTCGGTAAGCTACAATGATTATAATATTTTGTAATACATTTTGCATTTAAATAGAGGTTTCTGGCATAAACGTGGCCAAATCCATGGGCTTTCCCACCACGTCCAGGTAAGCTCATTATAGGGTATATCCCTAGCATTCTATGGGTTTAAGACATTTTCACATGGGCAGAGGTTTTGTAAAGCACCATGACACGACATCTAATAATAAAAGAAAACCAACCCTGTTCAAAAAATAAATGCACACACACTGCTATACCCTAATGGCTTTATATATATATATATATATATATATATATATATATATATATATATATATATATACACTAACTTTGATCAGTTATAAATTCTAATAGATTCATAATCATAACGGATATTACAAAAATAATTTTCAAAGAAAAAACTTTCTGATCAAGCAGCTCTTTAAAAACAGCTTCATAAACAAAGGATTCTCTTCTATTAAGACACTGTGTTCTTTTCATGTATTATTCACTGGTAGCCGCTATGAGCAGCTTTGAAAACATCAGCATTCCAAATGGGTGAGCAGACTTACCCGCTGAAGATCGTGCTCAGTGTGCATGAGTACAGTATGTATTTTCTGAATGTGAATCATATATTGTTAACAGATCTGTTGCGCAATCATTTCATGTGTAATTGTTTTTCTGGGTTTAATTTATTTTTGGTACTAAAACTAATGTATTGTAGAGTTTCCCAACGCACACTAGCATTATTTATTATGTGATGACTTTTAATTTTGAAAGTGCAATTGTAACTATTATTTAAATGTCTTCATTAAGCCCAGCACAATTAACGGAATACTGAGGGTATTGACAGATCCTAAATTACCCTGTTTAGGGGTATTGGCTACAGACACTGTAGACATTATTTCACACAGTAGATTAACTGCACTACTGACCCTGTGGGTATAGGATGGGCTAGATTACTCAAATTATGATGGTGTAATGGTTAGCATTACTGCCTCACAGCACTGAGGTCATGGGTTCGATTCCCACCATGACCCTAACTGTGCAGAGTTTTTATATTGTCCCCGTACTTGCGTGGGTTTCCTCTGGGTACTCCGGCTTCCTCCCACAATCCAAAAAATACTTATAGGCTAATTGTCTTCCAACAAAAATTAACCCTAGAATGTTTGTGTGTACATGTACATGTGGTAGGGGATATAGATTGTAAGCTCCACTGGGGCAGGGACTGATGTGAATGTTTAAATACATACTGCGGAATAAGTGTGCGTTATATAAGAAAATGTTAATAAATAATAATAAGTAATAATACTGATAGATTCTAAAGGTGTGTGAGAGGCTTTCAGTTACTGTATATGCTTGTAAAAAACTCATACATTAGATTGGTGATGTTTATATTTGTCTCTAGTACCATACTTGATATTTTGCTTAGTTCCACTTTGGGAGGGAAGATCCGGAAGATACTGTAGGTGCGACAAATTGTGTGGCAAATTGTGGCATTTTGGTGGGACTAGAATGAGCAACAGTATAGACTATAAGTTTGTGAGCAGGGCCGCTTTGTTACTACCAACTGTGGAGAGGTGTAGCCACACTCCCTAAGAATAATTAGAAAAAATATTATACAGATGGAGCAGCTCTCTATCCATCCGCCAATCGACGGCTCTCTATCCACCAGAAGGGGGCATGCACGCATGACATGCTTGCGCGCCCTGTTCTGATGGAGCCTACTGCCACCTCCCCGCTGCTCCCCCATCCTCCCCGTAGCTGCTCGCACTCCCCCCTAACCGTGCCCCTCTCCCTGAAGCGGAGAAGGCAAGGATTCCGCTCCCAGCCGCCGAGTGTCAGGGACGGCGAGCGTGTGAGCGTGTGGCACATCCTCGTCAGACATCCCTCTCCACCAGCCTGGGCCAGCTCAGGCAATCTGGCAATTCCCTGAGCTGGCTGAGAGCCACTCCATCTGTACGTGGTGCACAGAGGGGACAGATCGCAGCACCGGGAGACATTTTTTCCCCTCAGCAGTGCTGAAAAGAGAACAATGGCCCAGGCACCTTTTGAAAAGGGTTTATTAGTACTATCTTTCATCACCAATGCTATCACTGCTTGAAGGGAAGTTACACAAGGGAAATGTGATGTACAGATGGGGCACTTCCCATCCTGGCTGGCGGATCGCCAGAACGTCCCCGCTGGCGACCTGCCAGCAGCCTCGCCAGCGAATATACTGAGACGCGCGTGCGTCTCACGCGCACGCGCGTCTCAGTCTCCGTCGCCAGCGCGACGGAAACCCTGTCCGTCTCCGCCTCAGGGAGACGGACAGGGTTAGGGGGGGTTAGGGGGGGGGGTGCGGGCAGGCGGCGGAGACCCCGGGTTACTGCCGGCAAGCCTGCGGGGACCCGGGGGAACGGATGGAAGCGCCGTCGGAAGGGGACGCGTGCGCCTCTCGTGCGCGCGCGTCCCCTTCTCGCCATAGCCATGGCGCTGGCGGGGGATGGCGGCTGGCGACACCAGCGC
Organism: Crinia signifera; assembly: GCF_055691185.1. Classification (NCBI taxonomy): domain Eukaryota; kingdom Metazoa; phylum Chordata; class Amphibia; order Anura; family Myobatrachidae; genus Crinia; species Crinia signifera. Next base: position 329,430,844 of record NC_139218.1, on the reverse strand, counting down.
CATCCCCTGCCAGGATGAGACCTGCTCCATCTGTATCTGGTAAATCTGCACAAAGAGCATAAAATACACGTGAAATATAAAGCTTTCCATACAAATTGTGTGCATCTACAGAAATTTGCCCACCGGGTTGTAGATGCACTATTTTTAAGCAGAAGAGCCAAAAAATACAATACCAATGCATACTATGGCCAATGCAATTATCGCAACTACACAGTCACATGATGTAGCGAGATGAGAGGCTTTGAAACCTTCCTCTCAGTTCTCTGTTTTGCTACTTCCCTTCTGCCTTCATATAACATACTGACAGCTGGGAGCCTTATCTCCTACCTTCTCTGGCATCATTTATAACTATTTCAACATCCAGAGAAATTTTGAAAAGGCTATAATGATTTGTTGATTTCTGTTTCAATTAAATAAAAGTGGAATGGCTTGGCATCAGTGTGCAAGAGGCAAAAACATATTATTTATATTGCGCCACTAATTTGCACAGAATTGTACAAGTTATATTTGTTGTTCATTTCAGTCCCAGCCTCAGTGGGGCTTACGGTCTATATTCCCTTAAAATTGACACATTGGAGTTAATTTTGTCAGGAGTGAAACTGGAGCACCCAGTGGAAATAAACACAATGACGTGGGGAACATACAAACTCCACACTGGTGAGCTGTGTCTGGGAACTGAACTATATGACCTCAGCGATATGAGGCAGAAATGCTAACCACTATGACACCCAAGCTGCCCATTGGTTAGACATGTAGAAAAATGGTTAGCGGCCAACACAAACTTATCTAATACACATAATGGAATAAAGAATATTTTCCTCATCTACATAACTTGTAGCAAATGTTACTGAATACATCATGCACATGATGTATGGTCCTTTCATGTTAGCGAAGAAAAGCTGTGTGGATGTCACTGTGGCCTGTTATACCGCTTTCAGATCGCACTCTAGACCCGGGTTATTGCCGTGTTCTTGCGGCCCCAACACGGGTCAAGGTGCGGTCTGAAAAGGCCACCACGGGTCGAGCAACACGGGTGTCCAACCCTGGTAATGACCAGGGTTGAACACAGCTATGACCCGTGTCAAGTGCAATGTGAATGGGTGCCTGTGTCGAGCGACCCGTGTCCCGTTCACAGTATGGAGGAGGCAGCACTGTCAGCTCCAAGTACTGCCTCCTCCCGAGTCCCCGATGACGCGCTGCCGCCCAGCTCCGCCCCCTGTGACGTCACTGACTCGGCAATATGCCGTGTCGGTGTCAGAACTTTCAGACCACATTGCCGTGTTGCTCTGGGGATGGGACACATGTCCTAATCCCGTGTGTGACACGGCATTTGCGGTCTGAAAGTAGTATTAGTCTCTTTGGAAAATGACTGCACATGCAGGCCAATAGAGGTCATCTTCCACCCATATTTATCCAAATGATTAGTAATGGTCCAACAGATTAGATTACTAGAAGGCATGGGGTCATTGTGGGACCACACACACACACACACACACACACACACACACACACCCACACCCACATGCTATGTTGTAGGGACAGTTGCTTCACAGAGCTGTAGATAGTCCAGTGTCTCTAATATATACAATGCAGAGATGACATCAAAGCTCTGTCATAACCTTTGGCATCTAAACTAAACAACTATGCTTAATGTTTGGCAAGAGGGGAACAAATACAAAGCAATGCATGTAATGGTTCTGGAGGACATATACAATCAGGGGTATAACTCAAACTTTGTGGGCCCCATAGTAACACACTGACGGGTTCCCAGTCCCAAAGCTTCTACTAAGATGCCTCTCTGCAGCAGTTGTTATTTTTTTGCCCAATTATAGTGACCTAGTTCATTTTCTCAACCCTAGTAGTGCCCTAGTTAATGATATGCCCTATAAGTAGCGTTTTGAAAAGTCAGAGATCCCTAGTTTACACTGGTTTACACAATGACACTATATTGTAGGGATGTCAGTTCACATTATGCCACACAGTGGGGCAGATGTATGAACCAGTGTTAAGTGCAAAAATGCAGGGCTGTCCCTTGCAATCCCCCCCAGGGATTAACGGCCGGGGTGATGTATTAACAGCCTTCAAGGCGTTAATTCTCCCCGGCCGCTTCGCCAGCTCAGGGCTAGCGTTGTCTTATCCCCCACTGTGGGGACAATGCTAGCCCTGCAACTGGCTTGGGCTGCGCTGGAGATATCGCGGTTTTAGCGAGATCTCGCACATGCCCAGAAAGCCGGCCAGGTCGGGGGACTGCGAGTGCGCATGTGCAGGGTGGCGAGGGAGCCGATAAGGAGAGCCGTTCACGCTGGGGATAATGGCTCTCCTTATCTGCTTCATACATCTGCCTATAACGTTTGCCCGCTTCTCCATGTTATGCTGGAGAAGTGGGACTCGTTATTCGCCAAACGTTATAGGCAGATTAATACATCTGCCCCAGTGTCCACAATCCACAGTATGACATAAACTTTACCCAGTTCATATTATGCCACATTATTGCACCTCCTGTTCATACTGTGCAACATTACTCAGGGTCAAATTATGCCACGTTATAGTGCCACAGTTCATATTATTCCAGACTATAATGCCTCCATTTCAGATTGTGCCACATTATAGGACCTCCTGTTCATATTGTGCCACATTACTCCAGGCCAAATTATACAATGTTATAGTGCCACAGTTTATATTATGCCAGATTGAAGTGACCCAGTCCTTATCATGTAACATTATGATGCTATACACATTAAAATAATCAGATCAGTATAGAACACATTAAAGTGCCCTCCAGTTCATATTGTGCCACATTACCATTAGCCATACTTGACTACCCTCCCGGAATGGCCGGGAGGGTCCGGCAAATTTGGTTCCCCTCCCGGCCCCCCGGAAAGGTGGGTGAGTCTCCCACATTCCGACCACAGCCACGGCTTCCCCCTTCCCCGCGGTATAAAATGCAGATTTTCGCGGGTCAGTCGGAGGGGCTAAAATGACGCATTTTAGCCCCTCCCCCACCCACAGACCCGCTATTTAATGCAGCTGCTTCTCGTGGGGGCGGGCTATGTGACGTCAGCATCGCCCCGCCCCCGAAACTTATCCTCATCCCGCCCCCCATTAGCACTCCACACTTCTCTCTTAGAAAATGTAGTGTCACATAATTCAGGCTGGGCAGTGGATCAGACCAAATAACTGGGAAATCTGGGAGTTGGTATGCAACTTTATAGTAGGTCCAGGCCCTATAAAGCCACTGAGCCACATAGCAATGACACCCTTGCACTCACTTTAGTTTACCCCATTTATCTCAAGGTGGCCAACTCCTAAGATCCCATCCCAGACAGGATATTACTGGTAAATGATGCACAATGCAAGCAGGCACACAGGCAGGTTGTTTGCCTTGCAATTACCCTATTAGTAAATCAGAAAATGTCTATAATTATGTAATTATCTCTTAAAGAGAGACATACATATACGTTTTTAGTGTATGTCATTCAGATTTCAAAGCCTTTTTTATGTATAAACCATCTGTAATGTATATATTAGGGAATACAATATGCTAGAATTAACGTAATGAAACACATGAAAACCTGAGATGGAACTTTGAAGCTTGCTTAATAATACCCTCTTCAGCCATACTCCGAAATCCCAGGTTTTTGCAAATATTTGTGCATCCACGCAATGCAGAATTTGTTATTTCTGAAAGTCTCTAACCCGGGACTGTGTTCCTGGGTCCCCGACCCTGCAATTGACCTGTTTTTTTTTACTGGGTCTTTCTTCCTGGTTTGGTGACCTGGATTAAGTTTAAATGATGCAAACTGGTAACTGGCTGCTTGAAAACTATTTTGTGGCCAGCAAGGGACACATGATGCCTGCTGATATTATCAGTGGTAGCTGGAGAGGGACAGACACCACCTTTGAGAGGAACACAGTGCAGAGAAGTGTGCCAGTGCCAGAGGGTCTCAGTGAAGAGTCTTAGTACGGGGAGAATATACAAACTCCCACAGATGATGGGAATCAATCCCTTGACCTCAGTGCAGTGAGGCAGTAATGCTAACCATTACACTGTACGTGCTGCCTTAAAAACTATAATAACCAGCTTATGTCTGAAAGGGTCCAACCCAGGTATTTCCCAGGTCTGTGAGGTAGTATGAATGGGGGTCTCAAACAAAAACCCGGGATTTTGCCAAAGAGAAAATCCTGGGTCTGAACAGGGAAATTCCCGGGTTGTATGTCTGAAAAGGGTAGCAGTCAGAGTCAAGTTATATTGCTTTTTTTTAGTAACATTCAATATGAATGTTCCTCTTTGTTCAATTATTTACAATTTCGTATAAGATTATTCCCTGTGACCAGTGCTAAAAACCAGCACTACAAATACTCCTTCAGGGTAACTTGCTGTATTGCTCATGCACTGGTCACTTTACTCCCCATTAATCCATGATATTAGATGACTTTGCACCTATTCTTATATTATGCTCTGGTGAAATCTGCCACCAAGTATGTTATTGCCTCACTGAGTAATAAATCAGCTGAGTGATGTTATTCCCAGCTGTTGAGCACTTGACAGTCTATATCCTGGTTTGTTTATATTTGGCTAGTTCATACCTCAGGGCATCCACTTTTCCTTTTTGTATAACTTCCTTTTAGTTTCCCTTCAACTTGTAACAAGCACTCGTGACAAGAACCTTCACTCATTTTCTCATATGATCAGTACTGGTATTGCTGTTGTCAATGTTGGTGTGGAATTCATTTTGGTGTTCATTGTATTTGCCTACTGCATAGAGCTGCAGAGATTCAGTGTAGTTTAAAAAGAAAACCATAGAGTAATAAGAGTGGAATACCTCTAAATTTAGTGGCCTACCGACTTGAGGCTGCGTCCCAAAGAAAGGGATTTTCCCATAATAATTGGGGCAGCTGGGAGGTATGTAAGAAGTATATAACATAAATACATCTGTTGACTGATGAGGGTACTTTGTGTACATTGTATTAGCAACAAAAACTTTGAAATATATTTTATACAGTAGAATTCTCTATGATTACAAACACAGTAGAGAACAAGTAAAACCATTACAATTACAATTGTATGGGTGGCCCTTGGACGGGTGGCATCTCTGGTGCTCGGTAAGCTACTATCCTCGCAGTTTACAGAGCCATCCAGGATCACCACCTTAATACCCAGTGGATTTGCTGCAGATTAAATCTTACTGATATACTAAACTCAAACCTGCCGCCAACCTGCAGAGAAACCGGGCTTAAGGAATGAATAGAACATCAAATGACCATCAATGTTTTTACCATTACAAGTAAAGAAACCATAGAATAAGAGGTGAGTTTAGTCCACCAGCCGAAATTGCCAGAAGAATGGCCGCTGCGCCATTTTTTCTGTGGTTTTGTGCATGGGCAGTGGAGTTTGAGCTCACTAGAGCTCAGACTTCACAATGCAGCTCTGGGATAGGAAAATCCCCAGAAAAATGTCCACCACATAATTTTTTCAGAGATTTGCGCACGCTCAGTAGGATCTAAGTGCTCTAGTGCAGAGAGGAGGGGGCCTGGCCAGAGAGGGAAGCATACGGGCCTCTCCTTTATGGCAGTGCATAGATCTTGGCTTTGTGTCAGCATCTATTGCACAGATGTAGATCTCCAGAAACATGGTGTCCATGCCTTATTTTCAGGGACATCTCTATTGTACATGCACAAATCACCAGGAAATGGCTACCAGAGATTTCTGTCTGCAGCACCGTCCACTGCAGAACTCCAGTTTTTGAACAACGTCAACTCCAAAACATCAGAAAATGTTTTTGCGGCACCTCTAGGCCAAAGATTTCTTATTGAGAAAGTCAGAAACAAATATTAAGTTAAATAAACTGTGTTTATATCTCATCCTTAGGGACAGTTAAGTGGTAATGGACAGGATAAACTTATGTTTGTCCACAATTTGACTATTATAATTGACATAAAAAACTTGAATTGTTCCTAGACCACCAAATCAGGGCACCCCTGCAAGTCCCCCAAGGCACCCCAGGGTGCCACGGGGCACAGTTTGGGAACCACTGCAATAGGGGTAAGCATAAATTTATGGCTTACACCCATTATAAATACACCAATGGTCCTTTATGATCTATCTGGATAATTCGACCAATCGCAATACACCTCTAATGGTAGTAAAAATCTAGGGCCTGATTCTGGTTACATCGGTTCCCTGTGTGTTAGCACAGGGGAGCGATGTTTAAGGTATGCAGGCGTTCATGCGGGCGGCGTTTCATCCACACGCAAAATTTGCAGCTGTGCGTGTGGACCAGAATTAGGACCCTTATGCATTAAGGGGCCGATTCTAATCCATTCAGTCGCGATGTTGCTGCACTTAGCCATCTGAGTAATCCAGTCTGGCCTCTGGAACTCTTCTCCTGGAGCAAGGAAGTCTGAGCCCAAAGAGGCTTACCATCCACCAAACTGAAGCAACACGACCCTGTTTTGTAGAATTGTTCCCATCTGCACCCCCCAAACATTGCAGCAATCCCACAGAACTCATTCTGCAGAACAGGTCCTGTGCATGAACAAACCTACAAACCTTGGAGATGTACTTAAACCAACATCTCTGAGAACCAGAGTTTTTCATTTGGCAGAGATTAAACAGATAAAACGTCTGCAAGCTGTTTTTGTCCTCATTACTGAAAAGTTATTTCCCTGTAAGTTGTACATTAAAGTGTTACTGTCATCTTGCATTTTCAAACAATAGAATCCTTTCAATATCGAACAAAAGAGTAATTAATGAAGTTATCCTTTTGTCCTGTGGCTGTATTTTCCCTGTACTTATAAGTTCACTGTGTCACAAATCACAGAGTGCTATTTGCAGCGTTTCAGCTCAGAAGAACATTCATAACATTCTTGCTTTATGATAAATGACATAAAAAAAAAACACTTGTTAAAACAAAGTTTTCTGAAAGTAATTGTATGAAGCAAAAATATATTAGTAACTTGTTCTTAAGCCCATAAATATCCTTCCTAGTTATGTGGGGCCCAATTTTATATTTTGGTTTTGATGAATGGATCCCAAATGACCGTAATTAAGTAATTGAAACCAGAGTTTTCTTGCTGTATGTATGTCATAGCTCTCAAACATCGTAAAATCTCTGTAAATTGCTTTACGCTCTCTATGCTCTGCGAGCATAGATAAGCACCTCCATTTTGTCTACTATTATGTTGCTTATTTGGCACTCTACTGCCTGGGAACTACAGATGCGGGATATGCCCTATCTCACTGCTGATGCATGTGCTACAACCCCTCATATAGATGTGTATGGTGCCATCTCCTCTCCCGGCGCTGGGGTTATTGCAACTGCTCCATGCCAGTCGAGCACCTGCTTTTCCACCTTGCAGAGTCTTTTTTCCTTTCATCCCAGGATTCAGGATTCAGTTTTTCCTATTACGGACATATAATACCCATCAACCATCCGTTAACTACATACCATTTATTTAAAAATCTGCTCCCCGTCTGATTCATGGACATACCATCTACCAACCAGAGTGGGTAAGAGCATTATTGGACCTTTCAGTTCACCTAAATTAAATTTATATGAACATTTAATCTGCTATCTCCTATATATTTGGCTACATCTGTCACTCAAAGTGGGTGTCTGTGTCTATAACGCTCTGTTCCTGGACTTTCCTCTTAATGTGTGATTGCCTTCATCTGTGCTGAACACCTTTCTGAGAAATTAACCTGTTTAAAACAGGTGATGGCAATCATACATTAAGGGGAAGTCTAGAAACAGAGCATTGGGCCTTATTTTAGTTCACTCTTTCTGACAAAATCCTTCTTAGATGGGCAAAACCATGTGCACTGCAGGTGGGGCAGATGTAACTTGTGCAGAGAGAATTAGATTTGGGTGGGGTTTTACTTCAAAGTGAGATCTATATTGCAGTGTAAAAATAAAGCAGCCAGTATTTTCCCTTCACAGAAACAAAATAACTCACCCAAATCTAATTCTCTCTGCACATTTTACATCTGCCCCCCTGCAGTGCACATGGTTTTGTCCATCTAAGAAGGATTTTGTCAGAAAGAGTGAACCAAAATAAGGCCCATTGTGTCCCTCCTGGAGAGGGTCATGTTGGGAGGTATGTGACAGAGAACCAGCCCAGTGAGCCCACAGACAGTGCCAGACACCCTCTGCCTTCCCATGTTGCCCAGCACTGCTACTCCACAGCCACCAGGTGAGCGCCTTCCTCCCGCGATTTGCGTCAAAACCTCCCCCCCGCGCGCCCCCCCTCCCGCGATTCGCGGCAAAAACACCCGCTCCCCCGCGACCCCCCCTACCGCGATTCGCAGCAAAAACACCCCCGCGACCCCCCCTCCCGCGATTCGCTGCAAAAAGAACCACCCCACGACCCCTCCCGCAATTCGCGGCATAACCACCACCCCGCGACCCCCCCCTCCCGCGAATCGCGGCAAACCCTCCCCCGTGCCCCCCCCCGATTCGCGGAAAAAACACCCCCCCCGCGACCTCCCTCCCGCGATTCGCGGCATAACCACCACCCCGCGACCCCCCCTCCCGCGAATCGCGGCAAACCCCCCCCCCGTGACACCCCCCCCCGATTCGCGGAAAAAACACCCCCCCCGCGACCTCCCTCCCGCGATTCGCGGCAAAAAGAACCCCCACGCGACCCCCCCTTGCACGATTGGCGGCACCCCCCCTGCGACCCCCCTCCCGCGATTCGCGGCACCCCCCCCCCCCCCCCGCAATTCGCAGCAGCCCCAGGATTAAATGGCACATGCAAAACACTGACATGGCTATGGTCGACAATGAAAAAGGTTGACATGAGTTTTTGAAGATTTATTTTTAATTTTTTTTATTTTTTCATATTCATTGTCATGTGTCGACATGGACACCAATGAAGTGGCACACTTATGTCAACATTTACATGTGTTGACCTTTCTGTGTTGATTTTTTCTTGTGGCGATTCGCGTCACACCCCCCCGCAACCCCCCCTCCCGCGATTCGCGGCACCCCCCGTGACCCCCCACCTCCCGCAATTCGCGGCAACCCCCCCACCGGAACCCCTGTGACCCCCCACCTCCCGCAATTCGCGGCAACCCCCCCACCGGAACCCCTGTGAACCCCCCCTCCCGCAATTCGCGGCACCCCCCCGTGATTCGCGGCAGCTCCAGAATTAAATTGCACATGGAAAACACTGACATGGCTATGGTCGACAATGAAAAATGTTGACATGAGTTTTTGAAGTTTTTTTGTCATTTTTTTGAATATTTTCATATTCATTCTCATGTGTCGACATGGACACCAATGAAGTGCCACACTTATGTCAACATTTACATGTGTTGACCTTTCTGTGTTGATTTTTTTCTTGTGGCGATTCGCGTCACAGCCCCCGCAACCCCCCCTCCGGCGATTCGCGGCACCCCGGCACCCCCCGCGACCCCCCCCTCCCGCAATTCGCGGCAACCCCCCACCGGAACCCCCATGAACCCCGCTCTCCCGCGATTCGCGGCACCCACCCCCCGCAACCCCCCCTCCCGCAAATCGCGGCACCCCCCGCGATTCGCGGCAGCCCCAGGATTAAATGGCACATGCAAAACACTGGCACGGCTATGGTCGACAATGAAAAAGGTTGACATGAGTTTTTGAAGATTTATTTCATTTTTTGAATGTTTTCATATTCATTGTCATGTGTCAACATGGACACCAATGAAGTGGCACACTTATGTCAACATTTACATGTGTTGACCTTTCTGTGTTGATTTTTTATTGTGGCGATTCGCGTCACACCCCCCCGCAACCCCCCCTCCCGCGATTCGCGGCACCCCCCGTGACCCCCCACCTCCCGCAATTCGGGGCAACCCCCCACCGGAACCCCTGTGAACCCCGCCCTCCCGCGATTCGCGGCACCCAACCCCGCGACCCCCCCTCCCGCAATTCGCGGCACCCCCCGTGATTCGCGGCAGCTCCAGAATTAAATTGCACATGGAAAACACTGACATGGCTATGGTCGACAATGAAAAAGGTTGACATGAGTTTTTGAAGGTTTTTTTTTTCATTTTTTCAATGTTTTCATATTCATTCTCATGTGTCGACATGGACACCAATGAAGTGCCACACTTATGTCAACATTTACATGTGTTGACCTTTCTGTGTTGATTTTTTCTTGTGGCGATTCGCGTCACACCCCCCCACCCCCCCCCCCCACTCCCGCGATTCACGGCACACACACACCCCCCCGCGATTCTCGGCACCCCACCCCGTGACCCCCCCTCCCGTGATTCACGGCACACCCCCCGCGACCCCCCCTACCATGATTCGCCGCAACCCCCGCCCCCGTAACCCCCCTCCCGCGATTTGCGGCAACCCACCCCGCGACCCCCCTCCCGCGATTCTCTGCAATCCCTCCCCTCCCGCGATTCGCAGCATCCACCCCCCCACAACCCCCCCCTCCTGCAATTCGCGGCACCCCCGCGACCCCCCCTCCTGCAATTCGCGGCACCCTCCGCGACCCCCCCTCCCGCGATTCGCGGACACCTAAGTTGCAATACAGGGCATCTTTCATACAATTCTAACCATATTTCTCATATACAAACGTTCACAAATTAAGGGGGCGCAGCCCCTTACGACGGTGTGAAGAGCGCCCGTAGGGCGCGATGAATCACCTAGTATTGTGATAATCAGAGAACCAGTTGTGTGATTAAATTGAGCCAACATACTATTATTGGTTTTATATATATACCCCGCACCAAGTTTAAACTTTATGAAGCAAATGACTGCGCCGCAAGGTTTTTTTCCTTGCGGTAAATGTAAAATGTGCGCCCATACTATTAAAGGAATGAAAAAAGTGGAAGGTAAAAAGAAAAAAGAATTGAGTATAAGGGGTTTCATGAATTGTTTGAGCACTCACGAAGTTTATCTTCTTTTATGAAAAGATATGTAGGGCAAACCAAAAGGATGCTCAAAATTCGCATTTTAGAGCATTATCGCAACATTAAAAATGGTTTGACCTCACATAGTGTCCCGCGGCACTTTAAAGAGTGCCAGGCTGGTAATCCAATAGGGATGAAATTCACGGGTCTAGAACATGTGACGCTAGATTTGAGAGGGGGTAATCGAGAGAATTTCTTAATGAGAAAAGAATCATATTGGATTTATAATCTGGATACCCTTTATCCAATAGGGTTAAATGAAACAATGGAGATAACCCCTTTTCTTAAATGAATTTTATAAACAATCTTCTAAAAGGATTTTGTCTTGCTTTGTCGCAATGTATCTATGAATTATGGATGTTACGCTTTTTTATCTCTTTTTTGTATAAAAGAAATCGTGATCTATCGCTTGTATCCTGGTTATATATTTTTCCTTTTGACTTATATGTTCTTTTAAAAAAAAAATTTTTTTTTTATTAATTGTGCTAAACTATTTTAGATGGTTTTTAAAGCCTAGGCATTTTTTATGCAATGTATTTAAATGCCCAGACATTTTATGTAAATTGATTTTTTAGATACGGGAAACATATTGTTATCATCGTTTCATATATCATATGTATGGTTTTTAAATAATTATGTATGGTATGGCAGGGCCATGCTGGGTCATTTTGATGTGTAGTGAGCAGCCCATCTGTATTAGATTAGGAGATTTGATGCACCTGGATTGTTTGCTATGTAAGAGGTGCGTGGCCTGGCGTCAAGCACGACCGTGGAGCCTTGAGTGTAACCTCTCCAACGTTTGAAAGGTGCTCAGCACCGTCCTATGCCTTCTCTGTGCGGCGAATTGTAAGCCGCCATACATGGTACGTTACCCATCCCTTGTCTTGTGAAATTTTTTCAATAAATATTTTTCCTTTTAAAAGTGGTAATCTTTGCACCATTGGAGCGCCCACCTTTGTCTTTTTTAGATAATATATATATATATATATATATATATATATATATTTAAATGTTTAATTAATTGTGGTTTTTTGGTACTTGTGTATTATCACGGCGCCAATCGCATCGCATATCATAAGGCATACGATGGTATGCGATGCAATGCGATGTGATACAATGTTAGCAGATGTTATACAATTTCAAATTGTATACCATCGAATTGTATGCCATTGTATGGCATATACAATGGTATAAGATTTTAAATTGTATAAGCACCCTGATGGGTGTTTTCAATGTTAAATGTGCCCCCTATAAGATAAATAATTGTATAAGCACCGTAATAGGTGCTTACAATGTTAAAAGCACCCCCACGCTATATACTATATACTATTGACTGTATAGTGTGGCGAGCGCAGCGAGCCACCGAACGGAATACATGTGAAGTAATGTGCGGCCCCACGCGGGGCTCGCTGCGCTCGCTACGCTTCGGGTTCGGTGGCTCGCTGCACTCGCAACACTATATAAAATCAACTCCACGCCGACGTGGATAGTGGGGGTATAAAAAGGTAGGAGGAGGCGTACCGCCGACCCTCGCGGGCTCGCTGCGCATGCCACGCTTCGGGTTGCCGTTGATAGTGGCAGTGGCGTGGGGGTGCATTTAACATTGTAAGCACCTATTAAGGTGCTTATACAATTAAAGATTGTATATACAATTTAAAATCGCATCTCATTGCATTGTATGCCATTGTATGCCATATACAATGGTATACAATTTTAAATGGAATAGAAGCCATACCACTGAATATCGTGGGCGCCGTGATAATACACAAGTACCGTTTTTTTAATAAAATATCACATTGTCATACCTGCGGTGCTACCCTAAGCGTTGTCAGTCATCCTCTCTCCCAGCTGGCGATGCTGTACTGCTATTGCAGCATTCTGTCCCTGATGTCTGCTCAGCGCTGCACATCACTACAGGCCACTCCACGCCACTGTTCCCTGCCAATTCTGTCCATGGACAGAGCTATGACACTTCCTGTCAGCTCTTTAGAGACACAGTGCAGTTACCATCTCCAGCATTTCCTGACTCAAATACCATCTGGCTATTCTGCTCTGCTGGAATTCCCAGCTATCCAGCTAACCTGCACTGCTGGTGTCCCCAGGTTCCAGCTATCCAGCTAACCTGCACGGCTGGTGTTCCCAACTTCCAGCTATCCAGCTAACCTGCACTGCTGGTGTTCCCAACTTCCAGCTATGCAGCCTACAGTCTCAAGCCATTCAGCCATCCTGCCCTGCTGGTGTCCCCAGTCTCAAGCTATCCTGCTATCCTGTCCTGCCGGTGCATACAGTCTCAAGTCATTCCAAAAGTATGGATTCCGGGAGCACTGGCCCCCAGTTAGATAGGAAACCCCTAGGCAATGAGCAGTTACCCCCTCCCCACCCTGGCAATGAACATGTAAGTCCCCTTGGCAATGAGCATGTAAATCTCCTTGGCAATGAGCATGCAACCCCTTCCCCTGACAATTAGCAAATAACTTCACCTGGCAAAGAACATATAACTCCCCCTGGCACTGAGCATATAACCTCCCTGACAATAAGAATGTAACTCCCCCTAGCAAAGAGCACCTCTTTACAGTGACTCTTGCATACTCAGTACTAGTTGCACACTTGCACAGCACAGAGGAAGAAAAAGACTGTCTAACAAGGAACTCATTATTTACTTAGGCATGTTTAATAATTGTTGCTCAATTTATCAGGAAAGCTATTAGGTGTTACCAGCCTGAAAATATTCTACAGTACTTTTCTCCAAAGTTAGGGCCTTATTCTGGTCGATGCGTAATTTTCCGAATTTTTTCGGATGGCGTTTTTTAGCCGTCTGCGCATGCGTAGGCAACGCAATGCACATGTGCCACGCACGGTCTCCGTACTCGTTCTCACTGATGCCGTACAAAAATGTGCACCGCATTCACTCGGGAAATATGGGCATAATATGGGCGTCATTCGGAACTATACAAGGGCGTAGTTTCAAAGTGGGCTAAACTGGGCGTAAATATGGGCGTACACGAGGGAGTGCACTAACTCTGGTAGGTGTGCATTCGGACAGAACACCGACTGCAAACGAACCAACAGCCAGGAAATATGCGGTCTTCATAAGCAAGTATTACTTTTCGGACACCATTTGGTCATGCGCTAGGCATTCGGATCGCCCAATTAGTACGGCCGCACCTGAACCACTGTCAGCTGAACACAATACAATCCACTCCTCTACTCATTACTCATTAATTACACTCTTGTCATTGCTTCAATTGGAACCATTGCAGCCTAAATGGACCATTACAAAACACACAAATATATGCTGAAAGCACGGCTGCATTTTTTAGACACATTTACACTGCAAGCAATGGACAGAACTTGGTATCACTAATATAAATATACATTTCAATTTTACATTCAGCAATAACACCACACATTTGGGGATCAAATGAAAAATTTATTACAGTTAGGAAAAGCATAACATTTTAATAGCATGTTATTTGGCACATGCCAAAAAATAAAGGTACCATAACACGAATTTACAAAACAAACCAAAAAGTACCAAAATTTCTTCTTTTCATACATATCCATAGCAGAATCATTAGGAACACATCAGGTGGCTTCACAACAAAAGTATAGCACCACCACTTCAAGTACAGCACACAGTAATGGTAGCAGAAAGAGGGCAACAGGGGAACCAAACAAAATGTATGTAGATGGGCCAGCTGTATACACCGCATTGGTGCGTACGGCTAGGTTCCCGTCCGTTCTGACGCTGTAAGACCATGCAGAATCTTTGTGTGGCCACCGCACATGCACGGTTTGGATGTTGTCCGTAAACACACCCTCTTCTTAGGGCAGTATTCAATGAGAAAATTTCTCCGTGTTTTGTGGAGAACTTGTGCTTTGTTCGCCTTGGACGGAGCATTTTGCTCTCCAAAAGCGAGCAACCCTATTCTTTCTAAGTGATTTTCTCCGTGTCTCTCCGTGTAGCAATTCTCCATCTTTTGATGGGGAGCTCTAATGTGAACTTTTAAACTAAAAGGTTTTTTTTTTTTTTTTTGGTGTAAAAAAATCAGGTTTTTTTTTTCTGTGAAGGGGCATGTTATTTTTATTCATGTGCTTATAGCACATGAATATATATTTAATTAATGAGCCGCTCATTAGATATTCATATATTCACTGCACCCGAACGTAACTATGCACGAACGGGTGCAGTGAATACTGGGTCCCCCGCTGGCTATAGGGGGGTGCAGCCTGGGTCCTGGAGAGCCCCCCTCCCCTCCACAGTCCTCTGGAGCAGCCAGGGAGACTTTAATCTCTCTGGATGCTTCCGGCTCCCTGAAAGCTCCCTGCTCCCTGCAGGGGTTAAGACTCTCCGCGAGTGGCGGAGAGTCTTAACCACATTGAATAGAGGGAGCAGGAGTGGCAGCGAGCCCTCCGGAACACGGAGAGTGCATGGAGAGCAAAATAAAACGCTCTCCATGCACGGAGAACTTTTTCATTGAATACTGCCTTTAGAGAGCGAGTCCGTCCGAATGCGGAGGACCTGTGGGTGTTTCTTCTTACAATGTCCGCACAGCGTGGCGTGCGGTCCGCTCCGAAAGAATTTGGAAAGTTACGCACCAACCAGAATAACCTCCTTAGTGCATACCAGTGATACCATTCCCTCAGAAGGGACGCAGGCTTATCCAGTTCTATTAAATTAACAGCAACTAAATTATCCGCAGATCTAGCAAAACGAAAAAGAGTGTGACATCTCTTTGAACATAACTATATTCCAGTATACTGGGTCCCAATTTCAAGGTAATTCAAAGTAATTGTTTTTAAACTTTGTATTTTAGATCATTAAGATTGGCAGATGTTGTTAATATTATTTACACTGTGTATTTCTTGTGTGAAAAGTGTATGAGAGCCACAAGTATAATCTCCTATATATTTGGCTACATCTGTCACTCAAAGTGGGTGTCTGTGTCTATAACGCTCTGTTCCTGGACTTTCCTCTTAATGTGTGATTGCCTTCATCTGTGCTGAACACCTTTCTGAGAAATTAACCTGTTTAAAACAGGTGATGGCAATCATACATTAAGGGGAAGTCTAGAAACAGAGCATTGGGCCTTATTTTAGTTCACTCTTTCTGACAAAATCCTTCTTAGATGGGCAAAACCATGTGCACTGCAGGTGGGGCAGATGTAACTTGTGCAGAGAGAATTAGATTTGGGTGGGGTTTTACTTCAAAGTGAGATCTATATTGCAGTGTAAAAATAAAGCAGCCAGTATTTTCCCTTCACAGAAACAAAATAACTCACCCAAATCTAATTCTCTCTGCACATTTTACATCTGCCCCCCTGCAGTGCACATGGTTTTGTCCATCTAAGAAGGATTTTGTCAGAAAGAGTGAACCAAAATAAGGCCCATTGTGTCCCTCCTGGAGAGGGTCATGTTGGGAGGTATGTGACAGAGAACCAGCCCAGTGAGCCCACAGACAGTGCCAGACACCCTCTGCCTTCCCATGTTGCCCAGCACTGCTACTCCACAGCCACCAGGTGAGCGCCTTCCTCCCGCGATTTGCGTCAAAACCTCCCCCCCGCGCGCCCCCCTCCCGCGAGTCGCGGCAAAAACACCCGCTCCCCCGCGACCCCCCCTACCGCGATTCGCAGCAAAAACACCCCCGCGACCCCCCCTCCCGCGATTCGCTGCAAAAAGAACCACCCCACGACCCCTCCCGCAATTCGCGGCATAACCACCACCCCGCGACCCCCCCCCTCCCGCGAATCGCGGCAAACCCTCCCCCGTGCCCCCCCCCCCCGATTCGCGGAAAAAACACCCCCCCCGCGACCTCCCCTCCCGCGATTCGCGGCATAACCACCACCCCGCGACCCCCCCTCCCGCGAATCGCGGCAAACCCCCCCCCCCGTGACACCCCCCCCCGATTCGCGGAAAAAACACCCCCCCCCCGCGACCTCCTCCCGATTCGCGGCAAAAAGAACCCCCACGCGACCCCCCCTTGCACGATTGGCGGCACCCCCCCTGCGACCCCCCCCCCCGCAATTCGCAGCAGCCCCAGGATTAAATGGCACATGCAAAACACTGACATGGCTATGGTCGACAATGAAAAAGGTTGACATGAGTTTTTGAAGATTTATTTTTAATTTTTTTTATTTTTTCATATTCATTGTCATGTGTCGACATGGACACCAATGAAGTGGCACACTTATGTCAACATTTACATGTGTTGACCTTTCTGTGTTGATTTTTTCTTGTGGCGATTCGCGTCACACCCCCCCGCAACCCCCCCTCCCGCGATTCGCGGCACCCCCCGTGACCCCCCACCTCCGCAATTCGCGGCAACCCCCCCACCGGAACCCCTGTGACCCCCCACCTCCCGCAATTCGCGGCAACCCCCCCACCGGAACCCCTGTGAACCCCCCCTCCCGCAATTCGCGGCACCCCCCCGTGATTCGCGGCAGCTCCAGAATTAAATTGCACATGGAAAACACTGACATGGCTATGGTCGACAATGAAAAAGGTTGACATGAGTTTTTGAAGTTTTTTTGTCATTTCTTTGAATATTTTCATATTCATTCTCATGTGTCGACATGGACACCAATGAAGTGCCACACTTATGTCAACATTTACATGTGTTGACCTTTCTGTGTTGATTTTTTTCTTGTGGCGATTCGCGTCACAGCCCCCGCAACCCCCCCTCCGGCGATTCGCGGCACCCCGGCACCCCCCCGCGACCCCCCCCCTCCCGCAATTCGCGGCAACCCCCCACCGGAACCCCCATGAACCCCGCTCTCCCGCGATTCGCGGCACCCACCCCCCGCAACCCCCCCCTCCCGCAAATCGCGGCACCCCCCGCGATTCGCGGCAGCCCCAGGATTAAATGGCACATGCAAAACACTGGCACGGCTATGGTCGACAATGAAAAAGGTTGACATGAGTTTTTGAAGATTTATTTCATTTTTTGAATGTTTTCATATTCATTGTCATGTGTCAACATGGACACCAATGAAGTGCCACACTTATGTCAACATTTACATGTGTTGACCTTTCTGTGTTGATTTTTTATTGTGGCGATTCGCGTCACACCCCCCCGCAACCCCCCTCCCGCGATTCGCGGCACCCCCCGTGACCCCCCACCTCCCGCAATTCGGGGCAACCCCCCACCGGAACCCCTGTGAACCCCGCCCTCCCGCGATTCGCGGCACCCAACCCCGCGACCCCCCCTCCCGCAATTCGCGGCACCCCCCGTGATTCGCGGCAGCTCCAGAATTAAATTGCACATGGAAAACACTGACATGGCTATGGTCGACAATGAAAAAGGTTGACATGAGTTTTTGAAGTTTTTTTTTTTTCATTTTTTCAATGTTTTCATATTCATTCTCATGTGTCGACATGGACACCAATGAAGTGCCACACTTATGTCAACATTTACATGTGTTGACCTTTCTGTGTTGATTTTTTCTTGTGGCGATTCGCGTCACACCCCCCCACCCCCCCCCCCCACTCCCGCGATTCACGGCACACACACACCCCCCCGCGATTCTCGGCACCCCACCCCGTGACCCCCCCTCCCGTGATTCACGGCACACCCCCCGTGACCCCCCCCTACCATGATTCGCCGCAACCCCCGCCCCCGTAACCCCCCTCCCGCGATTTGCGGCAACCCACTCCGCGACCCCCCTCCCGCGATTCTCTGCAATCCCTCCCCTCCCGCGATTCGCAGCATCCACCCCCCCACAACCCCCCCTCCTGCAATTCGCGGCACCCCCGCGACCCCCCTCCTGCAATTCGCGGCATCCTCCGCGACCCCCCCTCCCGCGATTCGCGGACACCTAAGTTGCAATACAGGGCATCTTTCATACAATTCTAACCATATTTCTCATATACAAACGTTCACAAATTAAGGGGGCGCAGCCCCTTACGACGGTGTGAAGAGCGCCCGTAGGGCGCGATGAATCACCTAGTTCATTATAGATTGCTACTGCTTGTGATAATATTCTCAAGTTCCTCCAGGGTGTGGATTGTATTGTCGACCCGACTTAGGTCGACACCGTTGGGTTGACATGCAGCAAGTTCGACAGGGTTCTAGGTGAAGGGTCGTCAGGTGTCTAGGTCGACATGGGACAAGGTCTACATGGGTTTAGGTCGACAAATGCACCAACAGTTCGCGAGGTCGACATGGGTTTTTTCACTGTTTTTTTTTTTACCCGAATGTCGACACAGTCGACATGGACACAGTTGGAAGTCAACCGCAGCCCCTCGCTTCACTTGCAATGCTTCGGGCATGGTGCCTCGCTGCGCTCGGCACACTAATTTATTCTCCCACCACGCCCTAGTGGATGGTAGGGCATGAAATACCGCCTGTCAGCTCAAAAAACAGTGAAAAAACCCATGTCGACCTGTCGACCTAACCCATGTCGACCTAACACATTGTCGACCTAAAACCATGTCGACCTTGTCCCATTTCGACCTAGACACCTGTTGACCTTCATCCATGTCGACCTAGAACCCTGTTGACCTTGTTGCCTGTCGACCCGACGGTGTCGACCTAAGTCGGGTCGACAATACGACCGTATGTCGTTCCTCCAGTAGGGAAACATATTTACAAAAAAGTGCTCCAGTGTAATAAAAATCCAAAAGGACAATTTAGTAATTCATGTCTGTGTGATATACCTTGAACTTTGTGTGATTCTTTCCTCAGAGTGTCACAGCCAATCAGCTCCCAAATGACATTTTGAAGGCTGTGTTTATAAAATGGCTGATTGTTAGGTACTGTAGTTTCTTTCTCTACTTTATCGCTCTCCAAGGCTTAGTACATAAGAATTAGAACAATATGTACTCAGCCGATATCCTGGAGGAAGAGAATCGCTCACAGAGGGACCTTTCAGTTCCACTACTTTCCTGCACCCTCCCCCAATGTCTGCCATGCTGCGGATCACTGGGGATTGGTCAGCTCGGCAGGGTGCCCACCCAGCGGCTGCAGAAATTAGCAGTCACTGGGGAAAATGGAAATAAACTCCTCTTCAGCACCCTAGTGCAGTAATGGCTAACCTTGACACTCCAGCTTTTGTTGAACTACACATCCCAGCATGCCCTGCATCGGTTTTACTATTTGGCCATGCTAAAACTGATGCAGGGCATGCTGGGATGTGTAGTTCAACTACAGCTGGAGTGTCAAGGTTAGCCATCACTGCCCTAGTGTGTACCTGGTGGCTGATAAAACGATGATCCATTGAGAAAAAAAAGTTGCAATGTTACAGATTGTTTCAATGGTACTGTTGTTGAAACCCTGACAAGTTCTGAGCTGTTTTAAGAAAGAAAAAAAAAATGTTGTCTAGATCTTTTAATTATATCATATTTATCTGCCCTATAAATTGTAGAATGCCAATGCTAAGAAGTTCAATAGGTTAACAAGAATTCCAGATTATCCTATATCTTAAATAGTGGTTTCATTTGTTACATCAACATCCCACCAAACCTGAGTTCCATGTAGCAGGGGACACTCCCTACTCATATGTCAAGGTAGACAAGAAGGAGCTTGAGACGCCACTTATTACCTACCCACAACTAAGACTCGAAAACACCCATTACACAAACTGTACCAACTCCTAGTTATCGCTGCCTTCAGGTACCAGCTTGCTGCCTGTTTATTTTTTCATAGTATATCATTAAGGCATTATATAAATCAGTTTAATCCTAGTTTGTTCAATCGGAGCATTAGAGCATAATCATAAACTAGTTAAAAGCATCACAATAGAAAATGAAGAATGAACTGCTAAATATTGAAGGATTATTTCAGTAAACAGAGTAGGAAACATCATTGCAAATATGAATGTTTACTATTAAGGATGAAGATTAGTATTAAAAGTGATACAATGGCCCTCGATATTCTTGTATCACTTTATGTGATCTTTATCTCCTCTCATGCCTCCACCTCCATTAACTGTAGGTGTCCTCCATGTTTCTGTTCTTGCACCTCTTCTCCCCCCCCCCCCCCCCTTCCCATTTAGGGGAGCTCATTTGCTATTCTGACCTCCAATATCATGTCTATACTGGTGCTAAGATCTTCCTTTCCTCTCTGTCCTCTCACACTCTTATCTCCAACTGTCTCATGGCTATTCAATGGTTGCCCGATTTCGGGATAATTCCTTGTTTCATGTACACCTTGTTTTACTCATGTACACTTTAGGGGCTTGCAAACGGCCATAGTTGTGGTTTCAGTTTTCACCCATCAAAAATATATGGTCTAGTCGCATCTAGTCTGTGGTGGTTTGTATCCTGCATACTGAACCCCTTGCTTGGTACAGATTAAATGTTAAATGTTTAATGTTTCAGATTCCCAATTAGATGAGTTTAGAGTTCACATTTCCTTTCAATATCAAAGAAATCCACAAATTAGCTAAACAAAACGAAAAAATGTGCAGTTTCCTGTGCCACAATATACGTGCAATCTTCTGCCAGATGATAAAATACCAGACCAACGCCTCCTATGGAAAATTCCATGTTTCCCCAGTTGGCACTTAGAAAGCACAGCACACACTATAAGCACTTATTCGTAGGAGCACTTTCCCAACTAAACATAGTACGATCTGCATGGAACACGCACTGAACTGAGACAGACGCGATATACTGGAATCATTGATGTTTCTTATTTTTTGTTTCTTATTTTTATGGGCAGCAAGTACACATGGAGTAAGCATAAGTTGGTGACAGCTTTCTGTGCGCCACTCCTCTGAGGGTGCTCGAACCATTAGTGCGCCAATGGCCACACACATGCTCAGATTAATGAAAATCACTTAATAGCTATTTTTGTTCATCTACATCTGATGCCGCATTGGGCTAAAGTACGAGCATGATGATCATTTATACCCCTTTCATATCGCACCTCGGACCCAGGTTATTACTGGGTTGGTGACGTATGGACACGGGTCGAGGTGCGGTGTGAAAGCACCACAGCTTATAACCTGAGTCGACCAACCGAGCAATTAGACCCAGGTTATTAGAAGGGTTAAACCCAGGTCGCCCTCTGTATAATGGGCGATGAGGGGTTTAGTGTGAAAGAGCCAGTCCCAGGTCCAACCCAGGATTGCGATGCAGAGGCTGGCCCGGCTTAGCGATGTGAAAGGGGGTATAAGTCTTACAATGACTGCTATAAGAGCACATAGCATGGGGAACAGTAGAGTGATCCCTGCATGTCTGGTAAATGGAGCTACAGTAACTAAGGACGAGATGTACTAAGCCTTAAAAAGTGATAAAATGGAGAGTGGTAAATCACCAACCAATCAACTCCTACCTGACATTTTTCAAACACAGCCTGTAGCATGGCAGTTAATAGATGATTGGCTAGTGGTTTATCACTCTAAATTTGATCACTTTTCAAGCTTATTACATCTGGCCTTCAGTGAGGATTAATAAAAAAAAAAAAAGTGGAATTAAACTCATGTTGTTCCCAGGATCTTTGCCCTTCCTACAGTCAATGTTGCTTTTATTGGCCAGACCAGTCATCATAAGGACTCTCTGTTCTTGGGTGGTTACAGTCGAGAAGAAGCAGGAATGTGGCACAGCCCTTCTGATAAATGTTCAGAGCTGGGCACGAACATTTCCATGTGAAAAATAAGAACGTTGATATAACTGTAGCTGTACGAGCCCATAACATTATGTAAGATGATATTTCCACTCATCACATTTGTACCATATTCTTATATGTAAACAAACTGACAGATCGGTTTTGCCTGCAGAGGTTTTTTTACCTCAGAAAGACCAAAGTGTCTGTCTTTTGCGTGACAGTGTCGGCCATGCTGAGTTGTTATGACAGCTGTGACAACCATCAGCCTTCTGTTTATCCTGAACCAAATATATCCATGTCACATAGGCATGGGAACCTCCATTGTCCCTCACCGTGTGGACGATGTCCCTTCGGAACAGAAATTATTTTTTAAGGAAATGATGTATAGAAAATATATATATATATATGACAAAACTGAAAGAAACAAAGCAATAGGTTTATAACCTTTGCTCTTGTGCAGGTACAATAGTGTACCTCCTAACAGTCCTGGTTACAGCGAGGCCCTGTGATTGGACTTGGCATCTATCAGTGCGGGGAGGGGAGATGGGGGATGCCCAGCTGTTCGGGAAGCGTGCCCCTTCTCCCCATCCAACCAAGGCCCTGCCTATTACACATGAGGATGCGGGTGTGCCACCAAGGTGGAAGGTCCATCGTCCTCAGCAAGAAAAGTTGGGAGGTATGCAGCTGGCCTCCATCCAAATTAAGGGCCTGATTTTGGGACAGATGCAGCACCATCTGCATACTCTCCAACATTACAGGGCAGTTATGTGTGGGGTGGCATTAGGTGTGGCTCCCCTTTTTGAATATTGGACTGTGCTGGAGTCCAACCTCTGCAACTGCCACTGGTAAGGAAGTCCAGAAACAGAGCTTTTTGTACCTAATGGAATGGGTCATGTTGGAGGGTATGCACCTGTGTATGCGTCTGTTGCTGCACATCTGCAACCTTATGCTAATGTTGCAACAAAGCCCTTCCACGGAGAACAACCGTGCACCCAAATGTGCAAATACTGAGATGGCTACTGTCCTCAGCTGGCCTATGACAGGTACAGGTTCTTCCATCTGAGTACGGCCTGCTATGCGAGCAGTTCTGCATCTCTGAACGCAGTTACTATCCATGACGTTCCTGCTATACTCCCATACAGCACTGCATCTCAGTGTGTGTGATTAGCCACCCCGCCCCTGTTACTTCCCAGGAACAACCCCACGCATTTATGTTACCGTGTGTCCCAATCAGTACTGCAATTTTGTACGTACAAAATGGGGATTTATAATACGAGAAAGATACCTCTTCCCCATTCATTATCCCAAACCTCCCAATATTGGTGAAAGTGGATTTGGGACCTCTTGTGTACCAAATGCTTTGCCTGCACCATGTATAGTTGTCGTGCACACTGCATGCCATCTATTCACCTGGTGCCAGACAGATAGATTTTTTTATTTTAGTTTTGTCAGATGTATTCCAAAATTCCTTCTGTCTAATCAACTGACTTTCTTTGAAACAGTTTCCGCCTCTGCAGCACGTGGAGCTCAGTGTAACACGGCGATGGAGGTTCCCATGCGTATATGATATGAATAGATTTGGTTTAAGATAAATATAGGTTGATGGTTGTCACAGCTGTCATAACATGTCAGCATGGCCGACACTGTCATGAAAACGGCAGGCACTGGTCTTTCATAGGTAATAAACATCAGCAGGCAAAACCGATCTGACAATGTGTTTCCTTACCTACACCATAAGAATATGATACAAACATAGAGAATTTCATCTCAATTTAGGGCCTGATTCAGATCTGTGAGCAAGGCTGCAATTTTTGCAGATGGACAATACCATGCTGCACTGCAGGTGGGGCAGATGTAACATGTGCAGAAAGAGTTAGATTTGTTAGTTCAGGTCCGAATTCGCCCCCCTTCCCGATGGTGAGTGACCATCGAATGATTTTCCCTCCGTACGGCCGCCTGCGAACAGATGTGTAAGCGTACAAATCCGCTCGCATACTAGTTTGGGGATTCACTAGGCAGTCTGAATCAGGCATTGAAATCTAATTTGCAGTGTAAGAATAAAGCAGCCAGTATTTACTCTGCACATAAACAAAATAATTCCACCAAATCTAACTCTCTCTGCACATGTTACTTCTGCCCCACCTGCAGTGCACATGGTTTTGTCCATCTGCAGAAATTGTAGTCTTGCCAACAGTCTACTAATTCCAAAATAAGTGGGATTAATACTGCATCATATCACTACACCTGTGTGGAACACTACACCCATTGGTTTCAATGTGCTTGACAGTCTAGTACCAGACCTTTAAGCTGCTGTGACAAACCACAAATCTCATTAAAAAGATGCGCCAAAGAGACATCAAAGGGCGCCGGAGCCATGCAGCCCGCTCCCCCGCTCCCTCCCCGCCCACTTCCTGCTCTGCACATGGGGAGCCATTGTCATGCTCTGATCTGTGAAAGCTGGAGGCAGGCTGTGGCTGCTCTCCGGCTACTCTTACTATGTTGCCGCTCTGCTCCAGCCTCCCCCTCCCGGCAGCTCTGTCCCACACTCACCAGGCAGCTACGTAAAGATTGAGGTTTGTGAGGGTAGCGCTGCGGCGCTACATGAAGGTAACCTCTGGAAGTGATTGACAGCTTCCCCCCCACTGGATAGAAGTGCCGGGGCTCAGTAGCGGTGTGGGGGCTAATGGCGCTTGCACACCCAACACGGGCTTCTCCACAGCACACTCTCCCCGCCTACTACAGATCAGGGGTGGGCGCGAAACATGCCCTTGCTCCGGGCACCGTGGCACCTAGCTACACCACTGTTTGCAGCATCAGGTAGTCTGCTCTGTGATCCAGCAAAGGCTCTTTGTGTGGGAGGCAGGAGGTGACGGGGCCATTACTCATATTAATAAAAAAGACAGAACGAGGGAGCTCTTAATAGCTTATTTACAAAATATTTCAATGATTTTCCCAGAAATGAATTTTTTTGTGGGGCTACCAGCAAATATTTAGCATGTTTGCCTCTCAACCATTCAACCATCCTGATTTTGGTTGGATAGTCAGAAAATATCCCGCCATCCCACCCATGTCCTGTAGGGAAGGAGGAAGGTTTGTGCACACTATGTGCACACTATCTATTCACTGCAGACAATGGGTACAATCCAGCATCTCCCAGAATGCTAAGCATGTTCAGTGTATGATGAGTAAAAAATAGTGCATTGCTCATGGGTACGACATTTACCTCAAGGGCACTCCCCTTTATGGGAGCAAGCAAAGGTCCCAATCTCCATCTAGCAAGGGGTGGAAAGTGTTTTTATATATGGGTATCTGTGGCAGATATGGGAGATGTCTGTTGTAATCCCCCATTCTTGATTGCAAAAGCAATACCATAGGTGTCTGTGGGAGCTGCTTAAATGCTGAGTTTGCTATTGTAAAATTTAGCCATTATTTACCAGGAGAGGGATCCGACAGCACAGAATACTATTTAGCACATGGAGTACTGGATTTGTAGCCTTCTGTGCATCCCCATATTGGAGTTAGATATAAGCACAGCACCTGATCAGTCTAAGCACAGTGGACAGGCAGCATAATGATCATTATTCTTGTGTTCCAATAGAATTGGGTTATACAGCAAATTTGGACAAATTTGCTGTTTGAAATTTGATTTCTTTTTTCGCTTGTTTGAGCATAATGTGTTTTTTTAAGTCACAATGTGAATAGTGTTTGTGTAAAGCAGAGCTTAATTAAGATGATGGTGGGTCCAGGGCACTTAAGACAAGAGGGGGGGGGTCCTTTCTAAGAGGGAGGACCAGGGGTACTGACCCCTAGAGGCCCCCCCCATCCTTAATCCGGCTCTGCAACAGAGACAGGTTGATTGAGGCTGGAGCTGACTCCCATACCCTTCCTAAAATCACCTGGACACGTCTGCATTTGTTTTGACACTCCCTCAAAATGGCCGGTTAGCACCCACAAATGGTGACTTTCTATCAATCAAACTGTGGGCTTGTGAATAAAAATAATGCTGATTTTTATCGCTGCTTGGTGGCACACATGCATACTGTGATCCGTATGCATATGCAGTCGTTCCATAGTCAATACGCTTGTGAATTGCCGCAGCAGCAAGCAGCTCCAAATAACCCCCAGAGCTCTTTATTGGGGAGAATCAAATATTCAAGTTAGATAAAGTAGAGAAGTTGGTCAATCAGCTCCTAACTGTGAGGCAGATGTAGTAAGCTTTAAAAAGAGATAAATGCAAGGGTGATAATTGTCATGGTATATGCTGTGTTTGAAAAATAGCAGTTAGGGGCTGATTGGTTAGACATTTATCAAACGCGTTCATCCAGTGGTGGTTTTTACCTATGGGCTGCAGCCCCAATCTCCCCCCCCCCCCCAGGTAAAATCTGCCACTGTCCTCTGCCTAAGTGAAGCCAGATGCAGTCTGTGAGACTGCTCTAGCTTCACTGTGACTGGCAGTGACTTCCGACCTGCAAGTCACTCAAGACAGTCCCATTTATTTATTTATTAACAGTTTCTTATATAGCGCATACATATTCCGCAGCGCTTTACAGAGGATGTTTGAACTTTCCCTCCCTCTGGGATGCCTCTCTATGAACAGCTGCGGAGCAGCCCCAAAAACGGGACCTGTGCATGCGCAGTACCATGAACGATACTGCGCATGCGCCAGACCCGGGACCCTGCTGAGGCCAGCGCATGTGCAGTATGTAAGAAGCTACTGTACATGCGCTGACCCCTTGCCAGGTCGGACCGGGATTGGAATCGGGATTGGCGGTGGTGGCAGCAGCGGGAACCACGAGCACAGCGGCGGCAGCAGCGGAGGAGGGGCCGCATCGTGGCAGCCCCCCTCAGGTAAGAGCTGCCACTGCGTTTATCTCTTTACAGAGGCTTAATACATCTGCCCCTGTGTTTGGTAAAAGCCCCTTTTTCTTACAACTACTGTATGTCAGGTCAACATCCACCTATAACACACCAAAATATATTTAGATATGCCAACATTACCCCCTTGATTTGAAAGGAAGGAAATCATATAATTGTAATACAGTACACAAAACCCCCCCAGAAATTGATGATATACAGTATCCTGTTAGTACCGTACACAGCCTGGCAGCAATTGATGATGATGATGATGATGATGATGATGATGATTACCATGTATGGCTGTGTGTGGTACAAATTTTGTATGTGCACGCCTGACTGTGTCTCAGCAGCGCGACCATCCATTGCCCCCAGGAATTAAATTTTCCCCCATTTGGGGTAATTTACCTCTGTTCCGTGATCACTGACCTACAAGAACATCATCTAGAATACAAGAGCACAGGCTAGTCAGCTGATGCACCTTCATCTCTATGGAAGGAATCCCGGTTATAATTAAGTTTTTCCTTAAAAGAACATTCTGTAAAATTTCCTATTGGATGCTGTCCATAATCAGAATTCTTTTTCCACCCCCATTTCTTTGTACGCATATCTCATTACAGCATTTAGCAGGGCTTGTTATTTCTATAAGAGAACATTTTGCCCCAGGGCCGTGTGTGTGAAAGTTCATGAGAAGAACACACCTTGGAATAGATTCCCATGGGAATGTGTGCAGGAACATGTTTCCTGGAAGACCTTACTATGGTTGAATCCAATCTAAAAGCTAAAGCCACAAATAACCTTATCGGTAGGAAAACTGTGAGCACAGATCCAATTAGGCCATGGGTGTAATCTCACTTGCCACAAAATCATGTCCTCCCTCATCTCACCCAGAGATGCATTATGTACTTTTAATAACCACATTCAGGGACAGGAGCTCCAGCAGCTGTCTATCGCTCAGATGCAATCACTCGATATTGTGCTGTGGGACACACTGCTGTGGAACCCACTGCCCCCCGGGCGAGAATCCCGGCTGGCATGTGTACACTTACACATCTCCTCGCATGGGCCCTTATTCTGATTGACGCTGACTTTACCGCGTACTTACGGATCGCGTCTTTATGGCGTCTGCGCATGCGTGGAGAACGCTACGCGCATGTGCCACGCCTTGACTCGGTACCAGTTCGGGCAAATCCCGTCCAAAACTGTTCACCGCTATCAGTCGGGAAATAGGGGCGTATTATGGGCGTCATGCGGAATGACACATGGGCGTAGTTTCAAAGTGGGCAAAACGGGGCGGAAACATGGGCGGACACGGGGGAGTACACTTATGTTGGGGGGCGTACATTCGGAAACCACTCCGAATGCACGCGATCAAAAAGGGAAGAAATGTGCGGTGTCCACAAGTGTACTATTGCTTTGCGGACACCACTCGTTCATGCGGTAGGCGAACGTACGCCTAATGACTACAACCATTAACACCTGAACCCAATAGAATCGACTCCTTTACTCATTACTCACTAATAGGACGCTTGTCAGTGCTTTAATTGAAACCATTGCTGCTTCAAGGAACCCGTACTAAACACCCACATATGCTGTACTTGTCAGACACTTTCAAACTGCTAACAATGGACATGACAGAATATTAATACTAGCAATACACATGTGTATTTGACATGTACTCATGAAACCACACATTTTGGGTAAAGTAAACACATTTATTTATATTCATGTCACAGTCAAGTTTATGAGGATAGGTAATTGAATAAGTGGGTCATGTGATGTATAGCAGAAGATACTTCATAGTGGGTTGTTTGGCGTAAATACTCCGCTTACGTGCGGTAGCACCGCTTGGCTCCCGTTCGGATGCGGTATTCCCGAGCATACTCTGTAATACTCTGTAATACCGTGCCGAATCGGAGTGTTTCTCCCGCACACGCATGCTTTGTATGTCGTCCGTAAACACGCCCTGTTCTTAAAGAGTGAGTCCGTCCGAATGCGGAGGACCCGTGGGCGTTTCTACGGACGATGGCCGCACGCGGCAAAACACCGTGGCGTGCGGACCGCACCGTAAGAATGCGGGAATATCCGCACCGATCAGAATAAGGGCCATGGTGCCGCATTAGAGAAAAAGCACTCAATGGTCACTTACCACTGAATGATTTTTCACCCATTCACAAATAAACGTCAGTCTAGACTGATTTTTATTTCCGATGGAGATGGCCGCATTTAGGGTGGGCGTTGACGTCATGAGATGTCCCTTCACAAAGCGATCACCTCGGTGAGTGTGGTACTCACTGAAGGCGTTCTCACGGCGGGTCTGCACATGCCCATATTTGCCCGTGCACAAGCTCAGACCATCGTACCATCGGCCGGGTGAGCGAATTCGGACCTGGCCGACCTGGTCTGAATCACCGCCAATATGTAGCCTGTTAGCTACCAGGGAAATGCTCCTTAATGTCTTGCATTCCAGAGCTTGGTAAATTCCACAATAAATCAATCCCCATAGGGAACTGTGGGGCTGCTACTGCGGAAATTGGGAAACCACAGAAGAAATCTGGAAGCCCTATCATACAGGAGATGCTTTCATTTTGCAATGTATTTCCCACAAGACTTAAATAAATTCTATGCAATTTATTCCAGCAATTCACATAGACATTTATTTATTTATTTATTTATTATTTATTAGCAGTTTCTTATATAGCGCACACAGATTCCGCAGCGCTTTACAGAGAATATTTCACCATTCACATCAGTCCCTGCCCCAGTGGAGCTTACAATCTATATTCCCTACCACATGTACATGCACACACAGACATTCTAGGGTTAATTTTGTTGGGAGCCAATTAACCTACCAGTATATTTTTGGATTGTGGGAGGAAACCGGAGTACCCGGAGGAAACCCACGCAAGTACGGGGAGAATATACAAACTCCGCACAGTTAGGGCCATGGTGGGTATTGAACCCATGACCTCAGTGCTGTGAGGCAGTAATGCTAACCATTACACCATCCGTACTGCCCGCACATTTTCATCTATATACTTTTTTTATATTGTATTTTTGTTGCATCTTTCTTGATAGAAATTATAGTCTATCATCTCAGCTGCATTAAAGCCAGCAAGGAGGTTTCCTACGGCAATAAAGATGTTAACTCGCAAATACTCCAGTCCCTTATCTGGATCTCTGCTCCCCCTCCCCCTGATCTAATTCTCTGTTTTGCCTCAATGTCTCCGCTTTGAAGACAGCCAACTACTTAGCTAAAAAAAATAAATACACTTTTTTTTTGGGTGATGCAACTGACTTCACAGTGTCTGCATTTGACTCTGAGCGATGGAATAGAGCGTTAGTTGCAGTGCGGTATATTTTGGCAAAAGTGCTGATATATTCCATTTTGATGGAAACAAATCCTATTTAGCAGATGTAACTGTATATCATCTTCATGTACTTACAGATGATTCGCTCAGTAACTTTCCAAGTTAAAATCAAAATGAAAATAGTACTTAAGTAAAAAAAAGTAGGAAAAAATATTACAGCACACAGGATTTTATTAGGTTAACCTTAAGCAAAATTTACCTTGGCCCAACTTTAGTGATGCATGGAAGTTTTCCTACTGAATATAAAGAGATCAACCAGGTGTAGAAAAGGACAGTCATCAGATTATTCACATTCATTACTGTAACATCAGAAGGTCGACCATGAATGGAAACTGGTTGACTCCATGTCGTCGCAGGTAAAGCTTGACGTCAATGGTCATCGCAGGTAAAGCTTGACGTCAGAGGTCATCGCAGGTAAAGCTTGATGTCAATGGTCATTGCAGGTATAGCTTGACATGAGTTTTTCATGGGTTTTTTGTTGTCTATATCAACATCTGTCAACATGTAACGTATACCTTGGCATGGCTTGTTTGCTTTGCGCGTCATGCTTCCCAACTGAAATTTACGTAGATTGTAAAGTATGAAAAGATCCTAAGAAAGAAAGACTCTCAATTTTTTTTATGCCCCTGTAGGGAATTCTTTTGTGTATTCTGCATACTTACTACTATCTTCATTCTCCTGTGGGCTTTATATGTTATTATTTATTTGGAAGATCTAAACTATAAAACATAATATTCTAGCCATATTGGAAAACACAATAAGATGGAGATACTAGCACACAGATAGCATAACTCAGATATGCATGTAAACCCATAAAAATTGATGTTATGGTGTATGTGCAGACGCAGACCCATTCTGCACAAGTGCAGAATGGGCCTTGGGATATCACTCACAACCCCCTGCCAGATGCAGCATTGGGGGCTGTCATGGGTTGGCAACTGGCTTCAGTCTTCAAAAAAGGGGGCGTTTTGTAGGAGCATCAGATGCAGACGTCTAAATCCAGGTGTCTGGATCCTTTGGCCAATCTGAGTAAGCTTCAGCTTACGCACACTGACCTCTTCCTGCAAACATCGCGAGTCAAGGCCAGTGGTTGCGATGGTGATCAGAGGCTAGGTCCTCAAATGCAGCACTCGGATCTTGGAAATGCTAACAGGAGGCGTGTCACGGCTACAGAATGAATTTGAAGTGTTTTTCACGGAATTCCACAGTGGGTTTCCTGTATCGGTGCAATTCATTACAAATCTGAATTAGGCACAGTGTTTAGATGAAAGTTTCCCTGGAAATACCACTACAAAGTATCCCTGGAAATATAACTGCAAAGTATCCCTGGAAATATTACTGCAAAGTATCCCCGGGCCTATGGCAAAATACCCCTGGAAGTGATTTTAGAAGAATGCTGGAAAGTATGTTGAATTGTAAACTGGCTCATTGGAAATGTATGGGTGACGGGTCCACTTATGAAGTGGAAAGAAGCTCTGTCCTTACTTTGCTTCATTTATCAAAGTGATTAGCGAGGGGAAATCACCAACTTCTCCTGAGTTACTTCATTTTCTGCTGCTTACTGCCAGGAACCTCTATGGGACAGCAGCGTGATGAATCAATTTACCAAGTGACTTAAAGCTTATGTTTATGCCGCAAATGAACAGAATTGTGCTAGCCTTCTCTGCCAGTGGGGACCAGCACAGGCATAGAGGATTTGCTGGATCACCACTAAAATCCCCCCCCAAGTACACATGTGTGAGGTATCGTATGCAGCCTTGCCTGCGTTACCTTGGCAACTACCTGCCGCGTACATTGAATGTGGTCCTTTTGCATATGATGTACAGTATCTTTTGCATATGCTGTATCGTATGCGATCCTAGAGGATATGACATATTAGCAATCCCAATGATGACTTTGGGAGATGATCCTATATCATCCTTGTGGCAGCCATGATGATCTCCACATCTGATCCGATTGCATACCCTCCAACATGACCCATTCCATTAGGTACAAAATGCTCTGTTCCTGGACTTCCCTGCCAGTGGCAGTTACAGATGTGAGCCTGCAGCACAGTCCAATATTCAAAAAGGGGAGCCACACCAGCTGCCATCCCAAACATCACTGACAGTTGATGTGACCCCCCCTCTTTGAATATTGGACTGTGCTGCAGGCTCACATCTGTAACTGTCACTGGCAGGGAAGTCCAGGAACAGAGCATTTTGTACCTAATGGGATGGGTCATGTTGGAGGGTATGCGATTCGCACATGACCGTGTATTGTATCAGAATAGGCGGTAAATCACATAGATGGCACTTTTCACGCAATATATTGGGCAATGGGTCAAAAGTGTGTGAAAAAGTTCCATATCGCACTTGTGTATGGTAACCTTAAGACAAAACCCTATGTACAAGCACAGACAACAGCCGTACATGCACAGATCAGTTTGCTTGTGACAGGGAGAAAATCCTTGCAGAGGAGATGCCAGAGAGTGTCAATGATACATAATGATATATACTGCTGGCCCACTGCCACCAATGATAAATAGGTCACTGCGCACTTGCCCCATGTGTGTAAATATCTCCTAGTTGGTTTATTATGCTGTGAAATAGCTATACTGACACATCAGGGAAATTTACTGTGATGGGACTTGTATTACACATGGGATGTTGCTATGGGCAACCATCAGATACTATCTATTCTCTTCTAGAAAGTACTAAAGGAAGTGTGCTGGGTGCCCCCAGGAAAATGCTGGGCATCCCCATGCAAATGGGGGCAGCTTCCAAATGGGGGCAGCTTCCTGCCTTCCGTGGGATGGCAGCTGACGCCACCGGATGTCAGCTGCCCGCCCTGTTCACGTAGCAGGACACCACAAATCGGAGTCACCAGTGAGTGACTTAGATTTAAGAGCGCTTAAGAAATCATTTGATGGCTGCCAACCATCTGATATTTTGGGGCCCAGGCGCAAGGCTGCAAATGTATGTTTATGTAAACATCCATTCACATGTCTTCGGGGGCATTCACTGCCCAGGGGGTGGGCAGGCACTTGTGCAGGCGGCAGGCGGCACTTAGTTGGCTCGCAATGCTGAGAAATCTGCAGCTTTGCGAGTCAACCAGAATGACCTCCTATGTGTTTATTTTCCTAATACCTAAAAGTGTTGGTAGCAGTTCAGTTACAATATCTTAGATATTGAGTCAGAATTATAAACCAATAACACATTCATTGCAATTATATTCACCAAGTTAATAATAAAGGCTGTGTATTCTCAGGAAAATAAAAACCTTATAGAAATTATAGTTTACAAGTACAACAATATAATGGAAGACTGATGGATAGATTAAGGGCCTTATTCTAGTTCACTCTTTCTGACAAAATCCTTCTTAGATGGACAAAACCATGTGCACTGCAGGTGGGGCAGGTGTTACTTGTGCAGATATAATTAGATTTGGGGGGGGGGGTTCTACTTCAAAGTGAGATCTAAATTGCAGTGTAAAAATAAAGCAGACAGTATTTACCCTGCACAGAAACAAAATGACTCACCCAAATCTAATTCTCTCTGCACAAGTAACACCTGCCTCACCTGCAGTGCACATGGGCCCTTATTCAGATCTGTGCGGCCGGAGCCGCACACGGTGCTCCGGCCGCACAAACCAATCCCCGCCCACGATACGGATCGCCACGGCCGTCCGTACACGGACGGCTGGCGATCCGCAAGAAAATGGTGGGGCGTACGCCTCCACCATGGTGGGAGCTGCCCCCTGCATTCGATGGTCGACGACCATCGAAGGCAGGGCCGCACGCCCCACCAGGTCCCGCAAGCTGAGACCACACGGACAATCGTCCGTGTGATAGCTTGTATGGGGGCTGAGAGCTGACATCCGGCGACGTCAGCTTCCCGCCCCCATCACTGGCGTCATACCCTCATTAGCATGC
Source organism: Crinia signifera (assembly GCF_055691185.1). Taxonomy (NCBI): domain Eukaryota; kingdom Metazoa; phylum Chordata; class Amphibia; order Anura; family Myobatrachidae; genus Crinia; species Crinia signifera. The sequence continues at coordinate 329,396,252 of NC_139218.1, read as the reverse complement.
ATACGCCCCGCGTTTGCATGGGAACGCCCATGAAACGCGGGGCGTATGCATAGGGAAATGAGGGTATGAAGCCCCTCACGCCCCTATACGCCCCCTTTGCGGCGGACGAACTACGTCTGCGGCGAATTGGGCTGCACATGCGCAGATTGACCTCTGCGCATGTGCAGACTGAAAACATCGGCGGTACGGCCGCACGCGGGCCGTACCGCACGATTCAGAATAAGGGCCATGGTTTTGTCCATCTAAGAAGGATTTTGTCAGAAAGAGTGAACTAGAATAATGCCCTAAATCCCATGGCTAATTATTGTCTAGAACAATTTAATAAGCACTGCAGCCTCGCACAGGGAAACCCACGGATTCCAGCACTTAACGCTGAATATAAGGGTTAGCGCACGTTACCTGCAAGTTCACTGTGCTGCAAATCGTCAATTAATTGAATAGCCACGGACGTGACTTCTGGAGCTTTACTCAAGCAAAAAGCACAGGCTTATTAAATACATACCCCACAGTATCCTAAAAAAAAAACTTGGCGGTATACTGTATAAACCAAAAGACAATTTTTAACTATGGAAATAAATCTAACTCCATTTAGACCAATGTTGTGTTTTGGGCTGAAACACTCATTTCCTAACAGATGATTTTTTTTTTATATTTATTTGTAAACGTCAGCAGATGTGTGTTTCAGCACTGGAAACACAACATTGAATTGATATAGATGAAAAGGGACATTTATATTAAATATACTCCTAGATGTACTCACACATAATAAACTTGGTGATCATCACCTGAGATAACTATACCATAACCCTTCCTAAGAAGTACTTGCAATTGTGTAAGATGTTTTAACCAATAACACATTTTAGGGCCATTGTAGGTACTTATATATCACCAACGTATTCCACGGAGCAGTATGATCAGCAGATCAATACAATAATACCAATATGGGAACGTACAATAAGAGGGACTATGACGATACATAAATCTTGCAATCTAACAGAATATAGGAGATATTTGTATGTGTGTGTGTGTGCGTGTGTATATATATATATATATGTATATATATATATATATATATATATATATATATACACATGTTATGTTTTATGTAATAAATGACTGAAGTTAATCCGTGAAAATGATGTATATTCTGTAAAGCACTGCAGAATATGTGTGCGCTATATAAATAACACGTAGTAGTAATGATGATAATAATAAAAATAATATTGTACAGTCTGTGTGTCTAGACAATGACCCTTGTGAAGCATTCACGCAGTTTAGCTAAAAATGTATCTACTGTATATGCAGGTACAGTATATATAGGACATACCCATTGATGGCTTGGAAGTACAAGGGACCCTAGGATATCAGCCATAGCACCGAGCATCTGATCCGTACGCCCTGAATGCCTCTGTGGAGTCTTCATGTTATACATCCAACTCCTTAGGAATCCTGCTAATGTGTAGTCCTGTCTCCACTCCTCAGCCACTGATGGGTGTTGCACCCATTGAAGTTACAGACAGCAGCACTGTAATCAGGAAAGTGTTGGAACTGAGAGGTTAAAAGAGCCAGTGAATAGTGAGAGAGTGTGTGCAGTGACAGACCAGAGCAGATTGCTGAGAGGCAGGGAGAGGCAGTGAGCAAAGCAAGCTAAACAGTGATAAATCCTTGCAACAACTAGAAAGCCAGTCCCTTTTACCAACTCCCCTCCACAAGTTTCGCTGGCCTCATTGCACTGTTGTGGAAGGCAGCCATATGTTGGGTGTAAGTTACCATAACATCCCATGCAACAGCTGGGATTAGGAGCAGATGCTTAACACTGTTACTGCCAAAGATGTCTGGAAAAAAATACCAAATAACTAAGAAGTCTGCAGCTCGCTCTTTAAAAAAAAAAGATAATGAATTTGATATCTTTATAAAAAAGAATTGTGCGTATTTATTTTCATTTGTAAAAAAAACATAACCCTGTCAGGGGTGAGTTCCAAGTCAGTATAACCTTTCAGGAGCCCCTGCTTATGAAGAAACCATAGGAACCTGGCCCAATAATCACTGAAGTATTAAGTGTTTAGAAAACAAACTACTTTCCAAAAGATATGGCCGTGATTCAGCGCTGTACCACGAGTTCTGTAGTAGCACGACTAGGAGATAGTGCAGGGCTGGATTGGGATGGGAAATCAGCCAGTGAAATTTCTGGAAGCAGCCCTCATGGAGGCGGAGTCTGTTGAGGGGGTGGGGTATGTTGAAGGGGCGGCATCACTCCTCATAAGGACTGATTCTGATTTGGACACATTTGCAGCCATCTTTGTGTCTTTTCCTGCAGTTCTGTCAGCGACTCTTTGCTAATTCCACTACAGTCCCCTTGAACTGCAGTGTAAAACGAAGCTGTCTTACATTTGTGGGATACATGCAGGAGCAGACACCATTTACCCGGCACAGACATGGTTTGTTCCATACACAGAGGTTTTTTTGTTTGTCTTTTTTTTTATTTACTTACAAAATCTGAACCAGGACCAAAATTTGGATTTGCAAACAGATGTTACAGGAAGGAGTAGCATACCGTACTTTTCTTTAAATTTTGCATATTATAGCACTCCGTGTACTTGAAACGCTGGACTGCGACATTAACTGCATAGAAATTGCATTTACTGTATACATGGACAAAGTTGCAGATTAAACAGGACTTGGCGTGATGAAAAGCAGCAGTCACTTCCAAAAGCCCCATACAGATTTTGGCCTGTTTTCATCCGATTCGACAGATCGGGATGAGAAATCAAGTGAACAAATCACACGCGTTTTACATCCGCATCTATCAGATGCATGGTTCCGTGTGTGCCAGGTCAGCGTTGGAGGTTGGACGTGCTGCACATAAGATAAATCGTATGTGCAGCTGTCAAGTGCATAGCACCCGCAATGTATCGCATCTGATTTTCCTTAATCACCTGTAAAAACATCAAGTGCCAAGTCGGATGTGAGGACTCACGGGGAGCTGTCGGGAAGCTCAAGGGAAAACAGGTCGGACGTGTGCCTCAGACAAGTCAGACCAGTTTATGAGGCCTTTACATAGATTCCGAATCATTCACAAACAGATGTACACATGTAGCACATCAAAGTGGTCTATGTAGAGAAGCAATACAGCTTTGTCACTTCCACTAGCTTTACTTTTGCGAATAGGACACACATTATGATTGAGTGGGGCTATCTGGTACGGGTCACTTGGTCTACAAGCATTGGGTCTACACCATTAGGTCGACATGCATTAAGGTCAATATGCAGGAAGGTCGACATGACTGAAGGTCTACATGGGTTAGGTCAACAGGGTCAATAGGTCGACACAAGCATTAGTTCGATATGGGAAAGGTCGACAGTCAAAAGGTTGACATGGGGTTTAAAAAAAATGTCGACATTCCCCATGTTGACCTAATGTGTGTGTCGACCTAATGACCCTGTCAACCAAACCCATATGGACCTAATGCTTGTCGACCAACTTGCTGTTTACCCAATGATCCCAACCCTCTGGTCCATAGTGTAAATGCAAACATCTGGGACAATGATGCATGCCCTTCCCTGTCTGACAAGAGTCATTTTCAAAGGTTAAAGTAAACTTGAAACAATTCTGGAGCGTGACCTTCGCAGGCAAAACCCATGGGATTTCTTTTTCGCTATGATGAATGTTTTGGACTCCCCAGTGTTTATATCACTCACAAAATACTGTGTACACGCTCTCATTGAGATGGCTGAGAAATGTGTTGCCTGACAGTAATCTCATTTTATAAACTACATAACATTAATTAAAAAGAAATCAAAATATTTTTAGGGAAATAACCAAACCAAAAAGCAGTATGCAGTCGTTACAGTATAATTTGCTGCCATCCAAATAAAGGTCATTTCAGAACCAAGAAAAAAGGGTAAAGGTATTGCGGATCGACGCTGTCTACATCGACCGTGAGAACATGTGGGCGACCACCCTTAGTCGAGTCTGATTAGTGAGATGCCTAAAGATAGTCGATCTCGTGTAGATCAACAGTAACGAAAGTTAGATGCAAGCGGTAGATCAACGGGAGCGTGGACTATGGTCACAAGGTCAACATGAGTTTTTAAAAAAAAATTGGTGCTGAATGTCACAGGGGTCGCCATGCTTCAGGCACAGTATCTCCCTACGCACTGCACACTGTTATATTCTCACTATATGCCCACTTGGATAGTAAAATATAAACTAAGTGGACATGTGACAATCAACACCCAAAAAATATGAAAAACTCATGTCGAACATGTGACCGTCGACCACGCTCCCGTCGGTCTAACTTTCATTACTGGCAATCTAGACGTGGTCAACTAAGCGTGGTTGACTATAACATGGTCGACCTAGACATCGTAGATCCGTCAACTGGTTACCAAAAAAGGACCTGTGATGTCATGCCAACAAAGGGATGCACAACACATTTGTTGGTGTGTCACTCAGGTGCCAAAAGGGAGGGTTAATTCTGTCTAGGAAAAAAACATGTTGTATCCCAATTGCACACTGAGTGAGAAAATAACTACATATTAATCAGATAATACAGAGATCTTGGTTGCATATATCTGCCGATATAGGGCTAAGCCCCCAGGCCGTACGTCAAGGCCTCGCTGTCATTGGGGGTCCCTAATACTGGGTATGGGTGTGGGCCCCCAACATGCTGACACAGGCTGAGTACTCCAGGGCAGCACACAAATGAAAATTAGTAAGGGTTAATAAGAAGCACAAAGTGCTATGTAGGGAAGTGAAGGTGTGATTAAAATACAAAATATATACAATGTGATAGGAAAAATAAGTGTTAATAAAGTGTTAGGGTGTGCTAACCTGGAGCAGACCAGCCCTACCAACACAGGGGGCACCACATTCTCAAACCCATCCCATCAGTGGTGTAGCTAGGTGCCACGGCGCCCGGAGCAAAGGCATGTTTTGCACCCCCCCCTCCCCCCCAATTTGTAGTAGGTGAGGCTCCTGCACAGTGAAAAGTGGGCATAGACCAACATTATACCACACACCGTAATGCCCATTGGACATTTTAGTGAACTCTGTAATTCCAATTACACATAAGCCCACACATGATGCCCATTACATACTATATAACACACCGCAATGCCCATGACATACTATATAACACCGTAATCCCCATAACATACTATATAACACACTGTAATGCCCATTACATACTATATAACACACCGTAATGCCCATTACATACTATATAACACACCGTAATGCCCATTACATACTATATAACACACCGTAATGCCCATTACATACTATATAACACACCGTAATGCCCATTACATACTATATAACACACCGTAATGCCCATTACATACTATATAACACACCGTAATGCCCATTACATACTATATAACACACCGTAATGCCCATTACATACTATATAACACACCGTAATGCCCATTACATACTATATAACACACCGTAATGCCCATTACATACTATATAACACACCGTAATGTCCATTACATACTATATAACACACCGTAATGCCCATTACATACTATAAAACACTCCGCAATGCCCATTACATACAACACACCATAATGCCGATTACACATTTGACACATAAGTGCCACTTACCTCAATGCCAGGGGCTTCATGCTCAATGCCAAGGGGCTTCATGCTCGATGCCAAGGGGCTTCCTGCTCGATACCAAGGGGGCAGTAGGGTGCAGCAGGGTGGGCGGGTGCAGTAGGATGCAGCAGGGTGGGTGGGTGAGTGCAGTAGGATGCAGCAGGGTGGGTGGGTGAGTGCAGTAGGATGCAGCAGGGTGGGTGGGTGTCTGCAGTAGGGTGGGTTTGTGGGTGCAGCAGGGTGGGTGGGTGGCTGCAGTAGGATGTAGCAGGGTGGGTGGGTGGCTGCAGTAGGATGCAGCATGGTGGGTGGGTGGGTGGCTGCAGCAGGGTGGGTGGGTGGGTGGCTGCAGTAGGGTGGGTTTGTGGGTGCAACAGGGTGGGTGGGTTATGTGGTTAGGAGGGTGAGTGCAGCAGGGTGGGTGGAGGGTGGGAGTACACCATAGTTACAGCCAGGCGCCCCCCTGCCTGTGCTGACAGAGACAGTGTGTGTGTGCACCCCTCCCCTCTCCTCCCCCCTGCCAGTGCGCACACTGCCGCCCGCTCACGGCTCTCTGCGCTTTGTCGGGGAGAAATATGCGGCTACTTAAAATTCATATCTCCCGCTGGACCGTCCGCTAGCCAATAGGCGCTCGCGGTCCAGCAGCCATCAGTTGATTGGCTGCTGGACCGCAAGCGCCCATGGGCTAGCGGTCCAGCGGGAGATATCTCTGTCACCGGACGGAGTGGGGAAGCGGGCGGGGAGGGAAGCTAGCTAGCGGGCGGGCAGGGAAGGAAAGCTAGCTAGCTGGCTGGCGGGCGGGGGAGCTGGCTGGCTGGCGAGCGAGCTGGCGGTGCCACAGCACAGCTCCGGCGCCATGCAATCATCCTGCGCCCGGAGCGTGTGCTCCGCCGGCACCGCCCTCGCTACGCCTCTGCATCCCATAAGCAATAACATATATGTCTGGGCTTAATAGCCCAGTGTAAGGCCACATGATAATGGCGTATAACGTCTGAGAGCCAGCTTACCTGGAGCTACCCCTGGCTTCTCCAATGGCACTCTGGAGTCAGCAATCCCTCCTAATGCTGACCCATCTATGCCTCTCAACTGCACAACACTTTTGTTGGTAAGCTGCTCAATCAGAGGTGTGTCACTCAGGTGCCAAAAGGGAGGGTTAATTCTGTCTAGGAAAAAAACATGTTGTATCCCAATTGCACACTGAGTGAGAAAATAACTACATATTAATCAGATAATACAGAGATCTTGGTTGCATATATCTGCATATATAGGGCTAAGCCCCCAGGCCGTACGTCAAGGCCTCTCTGTCACTGGGGGTCCCTAATACTGGGTATGGGTGTGGGCCCCCAACATGCAACCAAGATTATCTGATTAATATGTAGTTATTTTCCCAAGTGTGCAATTGGGATACAACATGTTTTTTTCCTCAACAAAGGGATGCAGTCAGGATCCATACGACTGGGATGCCGACAGCGTAATCCCGATGGTCAGTATTCCAATACCATCCCCACAAATGCACATGTTAATATATAAAAAGATCTGGATTACTGCGCAAACATGGCATTACCTGGCGTGGGGTCAAACTCTGCATCTATTTTTCAGGGCAGAGGGTGGAATCAGAATTTCCTTGCTCTATGCAGGCTATTTGCACTGATTTGTATAATGAAATACAATATAAGAACCTATAAATATCCCAAAACTTGGGCTTAATATTGGTGGGCTGAACACAGTTTGAAGAATGTGTAGTGACTATATACTTCCCAAGTGTCCCCCTGTCTCAACCATAGGCAGTGGATAGCAGCTCACAGAGCACCGGGCATGCCCCCATGGTGATGAAACTGGGGGTGTGGCTCATTTGCAAGCATTCCCGTGAGACCATGCCCCTTCTAATAAGGCCACACACCATTTTGGACACTCATGGGGCTCCACCACTTCCCATTTCTGATTCACCCATTATCAATGTTGGAAGGTATTTGGCTATGTATGTTTGCTGTCCATTTTCTTGTGGATAGAATTTGTTTTGCAGGATGAAATATGCTACATGAATCTGGATGCGGCTCTCCGACACACAAATGTAGTCATTACTTGTTCTCAGCATAACATCCTTTGAATAACTAGGGCCCTTATTCTGATCGGTGCGGATATTCCCGCATTCTTACGGAGCGGTCCGCACGCCACGGTGTTTTGCCGCGTGCGGCCATCGTCCGTAGAAACGCCCACGTGTCCTCCGCATTCGGACGGACTCACTCTTTAAGAACAGGGCGTGTTTACGGACGACATACAAAGCATGCGTGTGCGGGAGAAACACTCCGATTCGGCACGGTATTACAGAGTATTACAGAGTATGCTCGGGAATACCGCATCCGAACGGGAGCCAAGCGGTGCTACCGCACGTAAGCGGAGTATTTACGCCAAACAACCCACTATGAAGTAACACATGTGTATTGCTAGTATTAATATTCTGTCATGTCCATTGTTAGCAGTTTGAAAGTGTCTGACAAGTACAGCATATGTGGGGGACTAGTAAGGTTTCCTTGAAGCAGCAATGGTTTCAATTAAAGCACTGACAAGCGGCCTATTAGTGAGTAATGAGTAAAGGAGTAGATTCTATTGGGTTCAGGTGTTAATGGTTGTAGTCATTAGGCGTACGTTCGCCTACCGCATGAACGAGTGGTGTCCGCAAAGCAATAGTACACTTGTGGACACCGCACATTTCTGCCCTTTTTGATCGCGTGCATTCGGAGTGGTTTCCGAATGTACGCCCCCCAACATAAGTGTACTCCCCCGTGTCCGCCCATGTTTCCGCCCCGTTTTGCCCACTTTGAAACTACGCCCATGTGTCATTCCGCATGACGCCCATAATACGCCCCTATTTCCCGACTGATAGCGGTGAACAGTTTTGGACGGGATTTGCCCGAACTGGTACCGAGTCAAGGCGTGGCACATGCGCGTAGCGTTCGCCACGCATGCGCAGACGCCGTAAAGACGCGATCCGTAAGTACGCGGTAAAGTCCGCGTCAATCAGAATAAGGGCCAAGATTATTAGTGTATGAATCCAATCCTAGGGCCTTATTCAGAGTTACAGATGGAGCGCAATTCATCTTTGCAGGGACTGGCGATTCCTCGTGTGCCCCAATGCAACGGAGCTCCCCGCCGCCACCGGCGGTCCCCAGTGCCACGCCCCCCCTTCCTCCTAACCCTGCCTCTCTCCCTGAAGCAGAGACGGGCAGGGTCCTGCCACCCAGCCACCGTGAGACGCACGCACATCCCAGTCTGATGGAGTCCGTCCCCACCGGCTCTCGCCAGCGGGGACATTCTGGTGAGAGCAAGCAAGAATGAGAGGGGCTCCATCAGGTGTAAGAGCAAAAAAACCTTGCAGATTGCTCGTGGAATAGACTATTAACCAAGATGGTGCCGCTGTTGGTTGATTAGCAGTGGCGGATTAGCCACGGGTGATAGGGGTGGTCACCCCGGGCCCCCCACACATCTGGGGGCCCCCACACCCACCACTGCTGCGGTGCAGGTCACGGGTGGCAGGCAGCGGGGTCTGGCAGCGCAGGGTGGTGGCGGGCAGGGGGTCCCAGCGGCGTATGTGAAGGGGCCAAAAGCGTGGGGCAGGGGGTCCCTGCGGCATATGTGAAGTCAGCAGCGGGGTCCCTGCAGCAGATGGGAACTATCCGACGGAGGGGGGGTGAAATGATGCCTCCGTCTGGCGGAGGGGGGGGGGGTGGCGCCCACAGACCTTTTTGTCCAGGGCCCCCACACACCTTAATCCGGCCCTGCTGATTAGGAGCTGTGCAGCTCAGCCAAATATGTTCCCCCCTACCAAATTCAGCTGTTGCACAGCAATCCAGATCTAATTCCTATTATATGCAATTATACCTGGCCAGGAATAATTGTGTTAACATCTTGGCCACTTGAGTGGGTCCCCTCCTCCTACCCAGCTGCTGCAGCGGAGCAGACTCTGCCTCCTCCCTGCACCCGGAAGGTTACGTACGGGGCTAGGGAGGAGAAGGTCACTGGCCTGGGCAGCACAACAGGAGGCTGCCCGGACACAGGTGAGGGGGGAGGGTTGGCGGGAGTCCGAGCAGGGCAGCCGAGGTCCGTGCTGGGCGGCGGCGGGTTGCAGTAAGAACCCCATAGGCTTCTATTGGGTATCACCAGCTTTTGCTGGTGATACTCCCTGCAGCAAAAAACAGGCATGCAGGTTTTCAGATAACGGGGGGTTTTGACTAATTTTTCCTTTAGTGTATCCCACCCAGTGTGAGCTCTCGCACTGCCACCGCTGGTTAGAACACATAACAGTAGGTAACCTTGCTGACGTGTGTGAAAACAATAATCCGCAAAATTGTGGTTAGCATGTTTTTATAACCTCTAATTATTTGTGAAATAATCACGACTATTGGCGTTTTGCAATGTATAGAAAAGTGATTTTTCTCTATGTCATTTTCTGTCATACATACTGATGCTCTTCATCTCCCCCTATATGAACAATGAGCTGCTGATGTATTGAATCATGCAATTAGATAATTGTAGCAGTACAAAGTGTCTATACTCTTTTCACTGTATGGTCCATAATAACCGTTTTAAAAATTTTTTGGGAGAATTTGATTAAATCATTCTTGTCGTTACCACACTGTGCAGCACTTTTGCCATCAAATTGTTTGTTTGTCTCTGTAATCTTGTTTTTTGCATTGCCTCAAATTTGATAACTTTCTCTCTATTGGATTGTAAATCCTTGGCTTCAATCACAATAACATTAGATTGAATGAACACTTGTTGAGCACAGCTACCCAGCGACTGCAGAACTCTGGGCTGAGCTGTTCTATAGTTGGAACATTTTTAATGCAAAAACACCTAGCAATCTTTTTTTTATCTCCATGGTAACCCAAGAGGGTGATGCCATGCAATAAAAGATCTGTTTCACATTTATTCAGTTTCAATTCATAATAAAATCTTTGTGCTATCAACTGATCTTGCACTTAATAAATTGTCTATAGAACATTGGGGCCTGATTCAGAACTGATCTCTGTAGTGCGACGTTGTACAGCGGACAATTATTGATATACTGCGCATGCAAAGTCCTGTGGTACGCAAGTGTGACACCTGCTAGCAAAGAAATCTTGCTACTTTTTGCCTGAGGGTGGTAACGGGCCGTTCATTGGAAGTGCTAAGAAAAACTCTAGGCATTCCTACAAAATGCCAAAGCATTTTATGGGAGGGTGTGTGATGTCAGCTCCAGCCTGGATATGCCTGTATTCATACCCTAGGCACAATTGCAGGGACCATGCATGCTCGGCCCAAGGGACATGTATAGAGATACCCATGTATGTATTTAGCCCCATTTGGATGAGTATATCTCGTGGATCACTCTGGATTTTTAAATAAAGGAAAGAGCCTGATTCAAAGGTTGTTCTGCATTGGCTCTTGTGTGCGTCTATTACTGGAGGCACAGGTGCAATATGGAAATGCTGTATCATCCCTTTTTCTGGTGTAAGAGCATGTGCGGTTCCTGTATGTGCTAACACTGAGACAACCAATTTAAACATCTACAGTATGCAGGGTGTAATGCCATCAGTGATTCCTTAGATGTCACCCTAAGGCAGGTGCAGGACAGGTCACCAATTGTCTCTGGCCCCTGTGCCTGAGCATTTGAAAATGCAGCCACTTTCAATGGCCACGCCCATGACACACCCATGCCATTTTTTTGCAATTATTTCTAGCCACTACACAGTCACTTCCAAGAAACAGCCACCACTTTCCCTCCCCAATTATGTTACTGTCTGCCCTGATCGCGCAAGCGTCCCACACGCATGTGCGTCCCAGTTTCCTGGTGGCAGGGGACATGAACCCTGGCTGTCTCTGCTTCAGGGAGACGGGCAGGGTTAAGGGGGGATTGGGGAGGTAGGATCGGGTGTCGGGAACCGGCGGCGAAGCAGTGGGGACCGGCGGGGAGCTCAGCAGTAAGGGGATGCGCATGCGTCCCCTTCCGGCAGCTGGCAGTGGCTGGCAAATCATACTGCCAAAGATAATATATGAAAGGGCTGACCCCTGCGCTGTGTTCAGCCCTTTCATATTTTATCTTTGACTTTTTTTCTTTGAAAGTATATTGAGATTGAGCCTTTTCAATTTGGGCTAAACAGCAGCAAGGGAAAAAAGCACTTGAGGCTGTTTGGACTGCTTTTTCTTAAAAATCATACCGCCAGCCACTGCAAGAATGAGAGCACCTCCATCTGTATATGCAACTAGGTTCTTTGAAATGTTTGCACGCACACAGTTGAAATGAATTGCTCACCCACATGACCATGAGCATTGCGTTTTACTTAAAAACCCTGAATCTGGTCCAAGACATTTGCTGTGTGGACTATTTTCGACTATTTTACTTAGTCATTTTTTTTTTAGCTTTGTCCCCATCATGGTGAAGCACATGGTGCAAATTGGCCACTAATAACCACATCCTGGATCCCAAGGGACATATAGGCACACGCATCAGTGATATCTTTATTTCACAGACAGCTAAGCGGACAATGGGGGTAATACACACCTGATTGTTGCTGAGCAAATTTGCAGCGTCCAGGTAGATGCTGCCCTGCTAGAGTGAAATCCCGCCTTGTAAATGTATGTGCTCTCTGTGCAAATGTATGTGTACACTTGGCAAAGAGCGAAAATGGGCAAAAACTTTTTTTACATGCTCACCATCAAATGATTTTTTTCCACTGGGGACCAGTCATTGCAAGCCAGGAGTAGCCAGAGACTTACTTCTTCCGTTCTGGGATGGACGGCCGTTCCATTGTATAGGTGTGTATGCCGACTCCCTCTGTACGATCGATAAACTGGCAAAAACGGTCTTGTCTGTCCAGACTCGGTTGGTCGAGGTTCAGTGCTGTTTAATATTCATCCGACCAGATGGGCCCATATCGGAACAATAGTGCAGTGTGTACGCATGTTCGATCGATATGCTGGCCAGTCTTGTGATTCTACTACCAAAGCTGGAATGTTCCATAGCTGCATGATCTCTCCTACAGCACATATAGACGTACGCGTCTAAATTTTAGTCAGCCGGCAGGGTGACTAAGCTTCTATATAGACGGGTTATGCGTCTAAATTTAGTCAGCCGGCAGGGTGACTAAACTTCTATATAAACGGGTTATGCGTCTAAATTTTAGTCAGCCTGCATGCGTGTGGGGAAATCGGCATGCGAGGGTGGGGCAGACATTCGTGTGGGTGTCGGGCGGCATTTAGATGACCTGAAAAACTGTGAATTTCGCAGCTTTGTGGGTCAACCAGAATCATCCCCATGGTTTTGTCCATTACAGAGAGAATTTGTTTTTGATTTTGGGAGTGGTAACACTACTGACCTGGCTTTGAGGGGGGTGGGGTTTGGTAATGCTACTGTCCGGGCTTTGGGAGGTACCACCACTTACCCCAAAAGCGACCCGTGGACATCTTCACACTGGTCAAAGCCGTGGCCATATTTACTTTGGGCAGTCAGGATTACTTTGGGCAGTCGCTGCGGCCGCTAACCACTGTGGTTGTGCGGTCCGCGGCCCAGCCAGGGGGGAAAGCGGTGGTCCAGCAAGGGGGGAAAGCAGTCAAATCTGGACTGGCCCGCTGGAAAATAACCCGGTTTCCCAGTGGGCCAATCCACCCCTGATCATATATAATAAAGTAATAGTGCGCACTGAAAACAATTTTTTATGCGAAAGTAATTGCGCCAAACCTGGCTGCTGCACCCTGTACCACCCTGGGTTACCACCCCAAGATCCAAACAAGCACAGAAAACACAAATGGTGGACAATGGTGCGCTGTCAGGGAACAAGTTAGTACTCTGTTTCCTCGCCCCTTTTGGTCCAGGTCTCAATCCAATATATGATACCGAAAACAATGGGGATAAAAACACAGGTATTAAACACTTTAGATGAACAGTTTTGTCTTCAAGATGGCACGTGGCTCTCTTCTACTGACCTGAATAACAGGCCCTATGTTCATGTAAAGGTTTCTTTCCCTTCAAAAGACATCAGACATTCCCATGGAATACAAGCTCACCTTGGCACTGGGCCCTATTTTCATATAAAGGTTTCTTTTCCTTTCCCAGGGATTTCTGAATTTCAGAATGGAATTCCACACCAATAGTACAGGTGAAAAAACAGGGTTCTTTTATTCCAAAATCCAATAAATACAAGATAAAAAGTTAAAAAATGGAGGCTTCCACGTGCCGCTTTCCCCCTACTCCTTCACCAAACCAATCTCTCCCGGGTATGAGGTAGGTACTTGCCCAAAGTTGGTATGAGGCTCTAGGTTCAGAAGATAGGGTAGGAAGCACTGGAACCATCCACAAACTCCACAGCACCGACGCGTTTCGGACCTAGCAAGGTCCTTTTTCAAGGTGTGGAGTAACATAGTGACTGCACAGGTATTTATACCTCTGCAGACTGATTTAATTGACATTAACAGTTAGAAAACATGGAACCGGATTAAACCGGCAAACACACTGCATTTTCACACAATAATAAAAATACAATGATCATGCTGCAAACAAAGTATATATACGTATATACTTCGTTGTTACTACGCATCGTTGATGACGTAGTAACCATCTATATTCGCTCGTATGACATGTAGAAAAAATATTGTTATTTTTTCTACATGTCATACGAGCGAATATAGATGGTTACTATCTACTTCCTGGTTTGCGTTCCAAAGACGCGATTCACAAAGCTGCATGTGATGAGAAAACATCATGGTAACCACAGGAAGTGGTATATGCGTGTCAAAACCCGGATGCCCGCTCTCCGTCCAACATAGATTCAGTTGAGACGGCGCTGAACCGCAAACGTCATCAACGATGCGGTCCAGAGACCGGATACAGACGTCACTTCCGGTAGGAAGGCGGAAGACCGCAGTATGGGATGCTTGGCGCCGTATGATCCGGCTTACACTAATTTCTGGCTCCGGATTGAACTTTGTATATTGCTTTTACTTCGTTTTTTCTCTGTTGACATGCAAAATTTCCTATCTTCGAGTAACCCCCATGTAACTTTGTATTTATATATACTTTGTTTGCAGCATGATCATTGTATTTTTATTATTGTGTGAAAATGCAGTGTGTTTGCCGGTTTAATCCGGTTCCATGTTTTCTAACTGTTAATGTCAATTAAATCAGTCTGCAGAGGTATAAATACCTGTGCAGTCACTATGTTACTCCACACCTTGAAAAAGGACCTTGCTAGGTCCGAAACGCGTCGGTGCTGTGGAGTTTGTGGATGGTTCCAGTGCTTCCTACCCTATCTTCTGAACCTAGAGCCTCATACCAACTTTGGGCAAGTACCTACCTCATACCCGGGAGAGATTGGTTTGGTGAAGGAGTAGGGGGAAAGCGGCACGTGGAAGCCTCCATTTTTTAACTTTTTATCTTGTATTTATTGGATTTTGGAATAAAAGAACCCTGTTTTTTCACCTGTACTATTGGTGTGGAATTCCATTCTGAAATTCAGAAATCCCTGGGAAAGGAAAAGAAACCTTTATATGAAAATAGGGCCCAGTGCCAAGGTGAGCTTGTATTCCATGGGAATGTCTGATGTCTTTTGAAGGGAAAGAAACCTTTACATGAACATAGGGCCTGTTATTCAGGTCAGTAGAAGAGAGCCACGTGCCATCTTGAAGACAAAACTGTTCATCTAAAGTGTTTAATACCTGTGTTTTTATCCCCATTGTTTTCGGTATCATATATTGGATTGAGACCTGGACCAAAAGGGGCAAAGAAACAGAGTACTAACTTGTTCCCTGACAGCGCACCATTGTCCACCATTTGTGTTTTCTGTGCTAATAGTGCGCACTGCTCAAGTGCAGCAGCAAAAGCAAAATGGACACTGGCATGCATTAAAAGGGGAATGGATTCAAGGGATGCCAATGTGATAGTGCCTCTTTACAATGCATTGGTGAGACCACACACACCAATACTGTGTTCAGTTATTGTCACCGCACCTTAAAAGGACATAAATGAATTGGTACAGGTACAGAGAAGGGGGACTAAAATAGTAAAAGGTCTCGAATCACTAGAATACAAAGATAGGTTAACCAGGCTGAATATGTTTTCACTGGAGAAACGGTTAAGAGGTGATATGATTAGTATGTTCAGGAATGGGAATCATAAAGAACTGGGAGATGATTTGTTCACTAACAGGCCTATACTAAGGACACGCGGGCATGTACTGAGGCTCGAGGAAAATAAATTCCTTACTGAATTAAGAAGAGGATTCTTCACCATTAGAGCAGTAAAATTCTGGAACTCATTGCCGGTGGTGGTGGTTACAGCAAATACTGTTAATGAATTTAGATCAAAACTGGATAAATTCTTGGCCACTAAGGGAATCCTATAGATATGACTTACTCAAGTCAGTAGTTACAAGTTACGGTACTCTTTACCTAGCACGGCGCCCATCGCGGCCATCGCGGGCATTGAATGCACTAAAAAATCGGGTGCGACGCGACCGACGCGATGCCCGCGATTTCCCATAGGGAACAATGTTAAATGTCTCAATTGACCCGATTTTTCTGTTCAATGCCTCAATTGACCCGATTTTTCCATAGGAAACAATGTTAAATGG
The DNA here is from genome assembly GCF_055691185.1 of Crinia signifera. NCBI lineage: Eukaryota > Metazoa > Chordata > Amphibia > Anura > Myobatrachidae > Crinia > Crinia signifera. The sequence continues at coordinate 329,380,043 of NC_139218.1, read as the reverse complement.
CCCACAGAGGCCAAATAGGCACCCTAAAGTGTGAAATGGCCCCCACAATTGTTAAGGCCACCCCACGATCAACGTGAACCTGAAGCGTGGCGAGCGCAGCGAGCCCGCGAGGGGCGGCGGTACGCGTCCTACGACCTTTTCATACCCCCACTATCAACGTCGGCGTGGAGTTGAGAATAGAATAGTGTGGCGAGCGCAGCGAGCCACCGAGCCCGAAGCGTGGCGAGCGCAGCGTGCCCCGCGATGGAACGCAGATACCTGTGAAGCCCGCGAAGGGACGCGTTTACCTGTGAAGGTATCCGCGTCCCCTCGCGGAGCTCGCTGCGCTCGCCACGCTTCGGGCTCGGTGGCTCGCTGCGCTCGACCTTTTCATACCCCCACTATCCACGTCGGCGTGGAGTTGAGAATAGAATAGTGTGGCGAGCGCAGCGAGCCTCCGAGCCCGAAGCGTGGCGAGCGCAGCGTGCCCCGCGAGGGGACGCAGATACCTGTGAAGCCCGCAAAGGGACGCGTTTACCTGTGAAGGTATCCGCGTCCCCTCGCCACGCTTCGGGCTCGGTGGCTCGCTGCGCTCGCCACACTATTCTATTCTCAACTCCACGCCGACGTGGATAGTGGGGGTATGAAAATGTCGTAGGACGCGTACCGCTGCGCTCGCCACGCTTCGGGTTGACGTTGATCGTGGGGTGGCGTTAACAATTGTGGGGGCCATTTCACACTTCAGGGTGGCTATTTGGCCTCTGTGGGCCATTTAACATTGTTTCCTATGGAAAAATCGGGTCAATTGAGGCATTGAACAGTAAAATCGGGTCAATTGAGAAATTTAACATTGTTCCCTATGGGAAATCGCGGGCATCGCGTCGGTCGCGTCTCACCCGATTTTTAGTGCATTCAATGCCCACGATGCCCGCAATTTTTTTACCTGCGATGCCCACGATCAAAATCGTGGGCGCCGTGCTAGGTAAAGTGTACCCAAGTTACATAGGTTGAACTCGATGGACTAACGTATTTTTTCAAGTTTAATTACTATGTTACTATGTATAACATCTGTGCTAACATGGTAAATGTCAAGAGTCAATGTCAACATAGCAAGTATTTCGACATTACAACTGTCAACAACTGTCAACATTCTCATGTGGACATTATTAATTATGTGACTTAAAAATGAGTTCACTATTATAGCACTACAACTAACTTCTGTGTTAAACAAGTAACTGCTTATAAAAGGCACTGGGCACAGAGTGCAACTGCTGAGTAGCTATGAATAGATGCAGACTTTATTCATTGTTGTAGTACCTTTGAAGCAAAGGCTCACGTTGTACAGACATTACGGTAATTTAATGTGAGGGATATATTATTTACAGTCCACTCTACTTTGTGAATTGTTACTGTGTTTCTGGACTCTCATTTCCCCCTTTCCTGAGAGCTAAAAACATTCCAGTCCAATCAGCCAAAAGAGAATCCATCCTCCCCCAGTGTAAATTCAGCATCCCCCACTGCACAGATATGCAGCATCCCCTGTATATCCTAATCACTCAGCAGCTCGCGCTGCTAACACTGACAGCCTGCACCTATCCCATGCCACTTTGTGCCCTGCACTGATAGCAATATTTTAGCAATTTCGCATGCTGTTTACTAAGGATGGACATCGGAAGCCCACAACCAAAGGATGGCTGGGCTTTCGCCATCAAAGCTTTCTATGTGATGGTAATTGACTATCGCATCATAAGAATTTCATAGTAAAAAATTAATATGATTTGTGCATTTGCAAAAAAAAAGCAGAAGCACGGCAGCGTGGCTGGCTGGGGACACACACCATCGAATCACCATCAAATATTTTCCATTGGATTGCAGCAAACTTCGGAATGCTGCCATTGAATGGTAGAAGTACTACCATCAAAACAAAATCATTGATGGGTATGTCCATCCCTACTGTTTACATCCACTCAGAGATTTTTTTCTGTGGTAAAAAAATAGACAAATAGATTAGAAAGAGGGTATAATGGTATCAGTCTGCGCCAAACAATATGCTTCAAAAAAATATCTAATGGAAAGTATCTAATATAGAGATACTTTTGCTTCTGTGGGGTCGATATCAGGTCTCCATTCAATAAGATCCGTGAATTATTCACTCAAACATCCAGGTAAGGCGGAATGTCATATACTGTATGGAGAACAAACACAAATAAACTGTTTTTATTTTTATACACTTCATGTATCTATAAGGTCCAACTGTAGTATATGGTGTGTTTAAAGGCAGCAATGACCATGGGAATACCAGGCGAGCGCTGGGCATGCAGATTTTTACCCCAAAAGTTGGGGAGTCCACCATGTGATTCCCATAAGAAATATGGCTTACATGTGCTTTCATAAGAGACTTTTTCTTTTTTTTCTAATCTATATGTTCTACAAGATTTCTAGTGACTTGTTTAGTGGTATCTTTGCAGCCTCTTTGGAGCGCCTGGGAGCTTAAATTTCCACCCTTTTCCACATAAAAATAGACAAACCTTGTAGGAATACATATGGTAGACCCATAGTGAGTCACTAACAGAGACAGAACTAGGGCCCAGCTGGTCCCAAGGGGCCCCATAAATATATCTTGCCCATCCAAAACATTCCGAGTGGCGTTGTGTGACTTCCGTGTGACATTATGACATCACCTGAACCTGCCCCACTCCCAAAGTCCATTTGATGTTCTTTGATAGGATATCAAAAAGTTTGTGCTATGGATTGTTTGAGGAGGGCCCCAAACTGGTATCTTGCCTGGGGCCCCTGAGGTCTAAATCCACCTCTGGTCACTAGTACACATACTGTATGCTCATTGACAATTAGTACTTGTCAGATGAAGATAAATATTTTTCTCTCTGAATAGATAACCTGCCTTCATTATATAGATGCGCCTCTATCAAAACGGGAAAAGTCCAATTGAGGCTAAATATGTTTTTTTTTAACAGCAATAGAGTTGGCATTATGTCCTATGGGACATACATGCATCACTTATTGCATGGGATACATACTGCCAAAATCCAATAAGAGCTGTCCGTTGTGTTGGAAAAACTTCTGGGTTTGTGATCCTGGAGTTGTATTAGATATGCAAACCAGCGGATTCTGTAGACACTATATGCAATCCAATCTACCTGTCTGGTACAAGTGATAGAACATTCTACTTTCCAGAGTTTAGTACATATGGGCAATGGCAAACCACCAAAAACTATAGTTTTAAGAGTTTTAACTGCATTTCACTATTAGTACATCCAGTGCATTGTGTCGTACTTGCTGACTCTCCCAGAAAAGTAGATCACCTTCCTGCCTGCCCACCACAGCCAGGACCGAGCATAACATAATCTTGGTCATGACACAACTTCACAGGTCTGCAGCAGGGCCATCTTAACGGCATTACCGGCCCCTGGGCAAAGCAGTGCAGTTGGCCCCTTACCTAAAAAATAAATATATACATACATAGATGGGTGACCGCAGCGTGAGGGTCACAGGCAGTGGGTGAGGGTGACGGGTAGCGGATGAAAGCAGTGTAAGGGTGATGGGTAGTGGGGACAGCAGTGTGAGGGTGATGGGCAGCGAATGTTAGCAGTGTAAGGGTGGTGGATAGCAGGGCCATCTTAACAGCATTATGGATGCCAGGACAAGAAGTGGGCGCTTACCTATCATTTATTCATAAAACTTGACAGTGTGTTTGTCAGCATATACAACATTGAACACTCATCAGTGTAAAATGAATCCCACCAGCACACTCAGCTCTACACCACTGCCACTCGCCATTATAAACAAATAGCTGGCTCTGTATAGAAAAAGCAGCGCTGGACTCCGGATTAACCCCTCAATTATCCGGCCTCCCGCAGTTCCTGTTCCAGTCATGTGACCCCTGTCCATTAATAGCAGCCTCTTTCAGATAATCATACAGATACAGGGACACACGGAAGTGTCCCTGCCTCTGTAGAATGATCATCACTGATAGGTCGACAGTGTCTAGGTCGACAGTCAAAATGGTCGACATGTTTTTTTTTACTGTCGACCCAATGCTTGTCGACCAACTTGCTGTAGGCCCAATGACCGTATCCCTCTTGAGGTATCTTATATTTATGTTGCACATGAAATACACACAAATATATTTTATTTTTGCATAAAACAAGGTTTCAAAAATGCACATATTTAGTGCCAGTTACATATCATGTCCCCAGTTGTGCTTTTAGCAAAAAAAAATCCACTTTCTGGAATGTATGGTTTCCGGAATAATTGTATAAGGCAGGGGTTCCCAATCTTTTTCTAATCACGGCACCCTAGAGTATCAGAATTTTTCCAAGGCACCCATAGGCCCCAAAAAATATATATCAAATGAAGTAGATTGTGTTTATATGTGCTTCTTAGGTTCAGTTATGTGGTAAAGGGCAGGATTTGGTTCTGATTGTACACATTTTAGGATGGCAGCCACCAGCACTGGTTTTGTCCAGAAAATAATTGACCATAAATAATTTGAATTGGTCCTGGACAACCAACCCGAGGCACCCCTGCAAGTGTACAGAGGCACCCCAGGGAGCCTAGGCGCACAGTTTGGGAACCACTGGTATAAGGGATACTCAACCTGTAACAGTTTTCAAAACTGCCACATCTTCTGCAGCTTTAGTCGCTGGATTTAAAAAGGCAATAATATAAAATAGAATGTGTGTTTTAATTAATAATTAGGGTGGCCAATCCCGGGATTGGGATTGGCGGAATCCCGGGATTTGGCCCCAAAATGTTTGGGATTGCGCGATCTATTGCCGGACAGCGTCTGAGTACCCACTCAGACGCTGCCCGGCTGTTCCTGACCCGGTGTGTGGCCTGGAGAGGTCAAGCGGCGAGTGGGCTGTGTGCTGTCACTCACTGTCGGGCGGGCTCCGGCCTCACTGGGCGCCGTGGCAGCGATTCCGGCCTCTGATTTCTGACCTATGGGTCACACTGCGCAGGCCTCAGTACTGCACCTCCAGCGCCGGAACCCGTTTGCGGCGCCTGACCTCACTCGCGTACACCTCCATCCAGGGCCATAGTCGCTGCCTGCCCCGCTGCACCGCAGTATGTCTGCACTAAAGTAAGGGGGACAAGGGCGGTTTTCTTTTGGGGACGCCCAGGATTGAGCATTTTTTTAATCCTGATTCCCGGGATTGAAAAAATGCCCCGGGATTGGCACCCCTATTAATAATATTGCCCTTTAAATGTTTTTTTTTTTTTACAGTTTCTTATACAGCGCAGCAAATTCCATTGCACTTTACAATTGGAAACAGTGTTAAACAAACTGGGTAGTTACAGACAGTCAAAAAGGTAGGAGGGCCCTGCTCGCAAGTTTACAATCTATATGAAATACAGGAAATTATGAATTAGAATGAATAATTGTATTTAGTAATATTTTCCATTAAATCCAGCTATTCAAAATGCAGAAGTGGTGGCATTGAAAGGTGCCGCATAATAATTTTACCCCAATATGTTTATTATTTATACAGGTGGCATTATGAGTTCAGAGCTACTTTATCAAACGTTACAAAAAATAAACTGCTTTGATCTGTCATTAGCAATGTTCAGAAGCATGTCATAAAAATCACAGGCGCGGAGTAAGGCGTAACCAAACTAGAAATTAACAAATACAATTAAAACGTTTTAACCCTTACTGCTGTAGTTATTTTGGATGCTGCATTATGCTCCAAATGATAGAAGTAACAATATTCCTGAGAAATCACGGACATGCGTCTATTAGGAGTAAATATGTTTACTATCAGAATGCTGTCTAAGCTCCCAGTTTATCTAATTAATAAAAAAAAAAAAAAGGAGTGTAGTTCTAATTTGACTATGTATGTCATGGGTTCAATTCTCACCATGGCCCTAACTGTGCCATAGGTGCCGATTTATGTTTTTGCTGGTGGGTGCTCAAGCCAAAAATATAGGGGAATGGCTTCATGGGAAAGGGGCGTGGCCACAAAATAATACTGATTTATATGCAGCACAGTTGTCTCCAATATTCAAATGATGGCAACAGTGCCAAACACATAAATGCCCCCACAGTGCCAAATACATAAATGCTCCCACAGTGCAGGTACATAAATGCTCACACAGTACCTGTGCCAGCGACGAGGGAGGGGGAGTGCAGTGGGACACGGGCGGGTCGGCCGCTGCTGAGCGGGTGGGTGCTCATCAATTTCCGTGGGTGCTCGGGCCCTCAAGTACCCACAGAATCGGCACCTATGAACTGTGCGGAGTTTGTATATGCTCCCCGTGCTTGCGTGGGTTTACTTCAGGTTCTCCAGTTTCCTCCCACAATCCAAAAATATACTGGTAGGTTAATTGTGTGTGTGATATGAATGTTCAAATATTCTCTGTAAAGTGCTGTGGAATATGTGTGTGCTATATAAATATCTGGTAATAATGATAATTATCAAAATTTAAGAAGTGCACTCACTATATGCAAGGCGTTAAACTGTCTATGACCTGCCACTGTGTCCTTTTATCCAAGCAGTCAGTGCAATATTCTGCCAGACATGATGTCTATAGCACAAGACAAAATCTACAGATTTCCAGATAAGTCTGAAATAAGTGGCTTCAGAGAAGGATAGCAAGTACATTCTATAGCTACAGTATACACTTATCCCAGCAGCAAATATAAGATATTGTGTACATTTTTATTTTTATTTTTCCTATATATTTCCCAAAAAAGTGTTTCATTTATAATACTATCATCTTTTATACATAATGGGTAGGGGGGGGGGGGGGGGTGGTGGTTTACTATGATGTGTATTCTACTTCACATGTGATGTTGCTATGGGCAACTTAGTAAATTTTCCCCATATAACATCGTTATATGCCTATTGTTATAAACAGTAAAATGACTTAGTGAATTTGGGCGCTAACAGAAATTAAATATAAGTAATGAATAATAATTACCTAATGATCTCCTTTTAAGATGCAGCTCCTACTGAGTACTGTATCGCTGGTATACTCTAAAGGCCCCCATACACTAGGCCAACTTGTCCTAAGAAGGAATTTAATATGGTGTGCCAGCGCTGGCTGTGAATAAATTGCAAGACAGTATTAAAATAAATCAAATTTTAATCACTAAACATATATCATTTTATCATACATAATATTTAAAAAGAAAAAAGAAAAAGTCACAGTGTGCATAAAAATGCTGACAATGGGAATAAAGTCAGCTAGGATAAAATTTAAATGGGAACATATAAAATCCAACTGAATCAATGTTTAAATTACCAATCCACCAGTTGAAAGAATGTTGCTGAGATATGATGATATCCGAGGAGATGGGAGATGTAAAATCTTGCTTTCGAAATACACGTGTCCCTTATATCCTCATGCAATGCTTTTGAAGTTACCAGGAATCTTTGGAGACTTATAAATGGTGATGACTCTATAGCAGTGATTTTCAAACTTTTTACCTTGTGGCACACTAAATAAGATATAAAATTTTCCAAGGCACACCATGAGATCCCCACAGGGCAAAACACTCTGACCCTACAGGAAAAAAAAACAATTGGCCCCCATATAAAAAAAGCAATCAAACTGGTCCCCACAGGTAACAAAAATAAAATACATTGGCTCACTACATATAAAGAAGATACCAGTAAATAACAGTTGAACTGGTGGTGGCTGTAAAATGGTTTGGGCATCTCTAGATCTGGGGGCACACCTGAGAACGGCACAGTGGTTGAAAAACACTGCTTTATAGGCTGGAGAATTAGGAACAGATGCCAGTGTCCCACATGCAGTGTCCAGTCAGAGTAGAAAAGTTCCTCTCAGCAATAATTCAGTGGATGGTGATGCCAGTTGGGGGCAATAGTGAACAGGCTCAACGTGTTTCCCTGGATACACTCCGCCTTCCTCAGGAGCAAAATGAATATTCACAGTCTCAAAGGGGAGTAATTTATAGCACTCTGCTAAATTAGAAACATTGCACACCTGTAGGACTTATGCTGGGTACACACCAAAACTATTTGGATTGGATGCAAATCGTATGCAAATTGGATAGTACGATTTGCATACGATTTGCATACGATTTACATATGATTTACATACGATTTGCATACGATCCGATCCCCTCTGTATTCAGATGAATGGATCTTTTACAGATCCTACCTGCAGCAGGTAGGATCGGATTCGGATCCAATTCAGATCCAACCAAACGATTTTGACCAAATCTGCATCCAATCTGCATCCAATCAGTCTGAATTGGATCCAGATTGATGAGATTGTGCCAAAATCGTTTTGGTGTGTACCCAGCATTAATCACACTATTTTAAAAACCGTCTTTCAAAACAAAAAAATACCCATTGCTTTCACTAGGAGGCAGTCAGAAGAATGTATTTCATATCAGTCTAATACATTTTGAGTCATTAATCCAAGCTAAAATAAAACACACACCTGTGTGTCTAAACACAATCTGATAAAAAGAGTGCAGGCCGATCATGTGACCCGGAAATAAGAACACTAGTTGAAATCTGCTTAATTACCAAAGAACGCTTAAATTCAAAGATACAGTATGCCAAACCTTCCTTGTAGTAAGCGCTGCCATCCTGGGGCGTCCGATCGCAGGAATACGCCCCAGATCTTGCACCTGGAGGGGCTGCAGCCAATAGGTAAAAAACACCACTGGTTACAATAAAGTTAAATGATTCTGATTAATATACAGAGAAAAACCAACCCCCCCCCCCCCATATGTAGTAATGATATTCTGCTTGCACCACCTCCAAGTGTTCAGTGGCTTCCTCAGGACATGTAGATATCGTTGTGAAATCCGTGTGAGATCGATTCCCAGTCAGTTCTCTCTCTCTTTGCTTATTCATTGGGGTATGGATCATAGGATAGACAAGCATTAGGTCCACAAGCATTAGTTCGACCACTGAAGGTCGAAATGACTGAAGGTCGACATGATTGGTCAACATGAGTTAGGTCAACAGGGTCATTAGGTCAACACTAGCATTAAGTCATCATGGGGAATGTCACCAGTCAAAAGGTCGACATACGTTTTTTTTTTCACTTTTTTACCTGGATGTTGACACAGTTGACATGGATTCTAAAATAGTGCACCGTGTCCCCTTGCCCTGCTGTGGATGGCAAAGGCAGGCAGGGGCGGATTGGGACTTGTTTACGGCCCAGGAGCGGGGGTGGGGGGTTGCGGCCGTATGTAATGTGTGCGGGGGCTGGCGGCGGTATGTAGTGCGCGCAGGGGGGGCCGCGGTATGTAATGCGCGCCGGGGGGTCGGTATGTAATGCGAAAGGGGGGGCTCACCTGCTGCTGCTTCTTCTCCTGGGATTTGTGCTGCGCTCTACCTTCAATGTATTTGCCTCTGCAAATGATTAGTATATACTGCGAATGTATGCCTTTAAGAACTTCAAATTTATTTCAACATCAGTCATAAATTATGGCAGTCGTAGTACTAAATAAACAAATAAATAAATAATTAAATGAATAAATGAAAAATTTTTGAAAAAAATGATGATGAAAAAAGGATGAGAAAGTTATAAGTTGTTGTGCACAAAAATTATTCTGTTCAGAATGAACAGAGTTAGGTCCTTTGGTCAAATGAAAAATAGCGGCGTCCCGCTGTTTGATCAATTGTAATGTCTTTGCTTGTGGATCAGCTTTCAGGTACCTCTTTCCTTCAGGTTTTCCGGGTCTGGTACTCGTGGGGATTGGTGCACACTACGGGTCCCGGACTCTTGGGACTGCGCGCGCCGTCTGACTGTTCCGGGGAGCTGCGTGTATCACACCGCTCTCCGTTCAGACAGGGATTGGCCGGACGCTGTCCCTTGTCTGTGGCGGTTACTTGGTGCACCTTTTCGGGTTTGTAAATACCCGTCCAGGTGGCTGTTCACCACTCTACGGGTCCCTTGGCTCACTACCTCACTTTCCCTTCTCCGTACTTACCTCTTTCTTTGGCGATCTCCTTGCCGTCGTCCAGTGTGTGCACACGCTGTCATCCGCTTCTGTACCGTTCTCTCCGTCTGTCCCACAAGTGAATGGAGTTGTACTGGGGGTCTCTCTCCAACGCGTTTCGGCGTAAGCCTTCTTCTGAGCCAAGGGACCCGTAGAGTGGTGAACAGCCACCTGGACGGGTATTTACAAACCCGAAAAGGTGCACCAAGTAACCGCCACAGACAAGGGACAGCGTCCGGCCAATCCCTGTCTGAACGGAGAGCGGTGTGATACACGCAGCTCCCCGGAACAGTCAGACGGCGCGCGCAGTCCCAAGAGTCCGGGACCCGTAGTGTGCACCAATCCCCACGAGTACCAGACCCGGAAAACCTGAAGGAAAGAGGTACCTGAAAGCTGATCCACAAGCAAAGACATTACAATTGATCAAACAGCGGGACGCCGCTATTTTTCATTTGACCAAAGGACCTAACTCTGTTCATTCTGAACAGAATAATTTTTGTGCACAACAACTTATAACTTTCTCATCCTTTTTTCATCATCATTTTTTTCAAAATTTTTTCATTTATTCATTTAATTATTTATTTATTTGTTTATTTAGTACTACGACTGCCATAATTTATGACTGATGTTGAAATAAATTTGAAGTTCTTAAAGGCATACATTCGCAGTATATACTAATCATTTGCAGAGGCAAATACATTGAAGGTAGAGCGCAGCACAAACCCCAATAGAAATCTGTACAAATTGAAACGGAAACAGTCATCCGTTTAGTGCGGCTGCTAACCTAACACAAAAGGATTCAGAGCGCAGGTTACAAACCAAAAAATCCATTCTTCTCCTGGGAGGTGCTGCGCCGCTTGAAGGCCCTGGGAGGTGCTGTGCGCGCATGCGCAGCAGCCTCTCGTGGCCATTTTTGATTTGGGCAAAGTGCTGCGCCCGCTGCCCACGGCCCAGCCAGCCCAGGGGGGAGCGTGGCGGCCCCTTTTTAAAGAGTTTTGGCCCGGCCCACTGGGTAATGGCCCGGTTTCCCAATGGGCCAATCCGCCCCTGAAGGTAGGTGAATAGTTGGAGACTTGCTGTGCCTGCTGCTGCAGCTACTTCTACTCTGCTGTGGTTGGGTAGGGTAGGTGGATAGTTGGAGACCTGTTCTGACTGCTGCAGCAGCTTTTGCCCTGCTGTGGTTGGGAAGGATAGGTGGTACAAGGATTACATAAACATTAACTTCCGCCTGTCCATCAGACGGGCCTTAAGACTAGTATATTAATATTTTAATACTGTCAAATCTTTTACAATTCCAGGAAACGTCAGAATATAAACCTTTGCCTAGATATTAGACCTATTTGCAGTCTATTAAGTGGTGCAAAAGCCACAACATAGCAACAAAATCAATGTATCTGTTACCATGAGAACCATTATAAACAAACAAAGCACTTTTCCTTTGTAAAACTGTGATGGGTAATGCTTTATCGCAAGAGCTATATTTAGATCTGACGATGCATTACACTAATTGTATTTGCTCATGCCCCTCTCTATAACACTCCTTCTCTATTACGTTTGTAAAGGAAATAAAGGAAAAGTAAAGGTCAAGTACAAGAAAAAAATAAAGTGATACCATAAAGCAATTTCCATACTGGCCCTGTGATTTTGCTTTGGAGCCCAGTGATGTATTGTTCTCTGAAAGCCATCGATATGTACCCAGATTATGGCAGCTAGTGTTTGCTGGGAACTGTACAACAGTAAAACAATACAATCACTGATCTTTCAAAAATTGTGTAGGGTTCCCTGGTACTTAAAGAACCAGCACTGGGTTCTTGGATTGGTCCTGGTTGCACAAATACAGGCGAGAGGGGGGTAGATGTAGAGGTCCACCATATTCCTGCACCCAGCACCAGTCTCCAACAGTCAGTAGTGTAATGCCACCGCTGGGGGACACGTCTATAGTGGTCCTTGCGGCCATAGCATTAACCCCCCCCCCAACTAGAAAGAAATCACGCTGGAACAAAACGGGCTATTCACACGGTACAGAAATAATTGGGGAAATTATGCACAAAACACTAAAGGCTAAATGACATCAGAGAAACATGGAAAATTCAACATCCAAATACGGAATGAGGTGAAAATTGCAGTCATCATTTGAGAAAATATTGTTAATCTCTAGAGGTAAAATATGCTGCCATCTAGTGGTCACAGTCATGCAGTCAGCAGCAGAAAGTCAAATCACCTTTGTAATCATTTCGGACATTTTTTTTTTTTTTTATGTTCCCTGTGCTAATAATAAAGATAAGTAAATTCTAAATTGAGCAAATCTTGCAAATATTTATTGAAACAATATGTATATGTATACAATATTACTATTACAATTATTATTATTATATAAAAAAAAAACATTTGTAATGTCAGCATACTTTTCAGGCAGATGTAGAAATTTATTAAACTGGGAGTTCTATTGCTATGGGCAACCAATCAGATACTACTTATTTATTTAGCACCTTCTAGAAAATAATTGATAGTATCTGATTGGTTGCCCTTAGCAACATCCAATCTGAAATAGAACTCCTATCTTAGTAAATTTCCCCAGTGTGACTTCATCCAATCGCATATTCGTGGACCTTTCCACAATGCCATTTTATTTAAAGTACCGTAGGGCATATTTATCACAATCCACATTTTTAATGCTGACCGTGATAAATATATTTTGTGCAAAAGGGGTTATTCAGACCTGATCGCACAGCTGCGAATTCTCAGACCGGACGATTATCGATGGATTGCACACGTGTACGGCTAGGCATGCGTGAGGCCACCATGCTATAAAATCCTGCATCTTTTTTAATCCCTGGCAATACACAGGTTGATTGCCAGCATTTGTGGGTGTCACCTGCCCGTTTACTGTCAAGGAAAACATAGGAGGACCCAAGCATTTTCAGGGAGGGTGTGTGGCGTAAGCTCCAGCCCCGATCAGCCTGTTTGTACCTCACTGGCCATATATGTTCTGAGCTAGGCACACACTGGAAAAAGCATTTAATGGTGCATAGGGCAGGACAGGAGGGATTTCACTCTGGCTGGGCAGCAGCTATCTGATCACAGGGCTATAAAAAGCAGCCCAGTGATCAGGTGTGAATAACCCCCAAAAGACAAATCGTGAAAATTCAATATTCACACAGATTTACCATTCTGTCGGGCGACGAGCTTCCTGTGTCAGGTCACTGGCTCATACTGCGCTTGTGCTGCCAAAGGGAACACGGCAGCAGCCCTTAGACTACTACAGGCTAATAATAAAAGAAAAACCAAGGTACGTGTGTGACCTCCATCAGACCCGAGCCTGGGTAAAGAACACCCCCCCCTTCTCTGGTGGTAGTTTGCATATGCACCCAGAGCATACTTGCCTACTTTTGAAAACTAGTTTCAGGGAGATTATAGTTGGTAGTAGAATATTGCACAGCGCCCCATTGAGGGGGCGTGTCATGCTCCATCCAAAGGGCGTGTCTAGCTCCATATATGGAGAGATTGTGAAAAAAGATTGTGAACGTGGCACCTAGAAGCGTGGGTGTGCACTGCTACATCTGAGAGGAATCTTGTAAAATGACTTATATCCAAATGTAGATGAGCCCCAAAGCAGATAGTAAGAGCTACTATACTTGGTAAAGTGCTGGGAAATGGTGCAGATGATTCAATGTAAATGTATCTATCTCTCATTCCTTTTCTTCCCAAAAATGTAACAGTGTAATGTGGACTAGGGAAAATGAGGGAGATTGCTAGAATACTGAGGGAAAGAGGGAGATTACTGTTATTTCAGGGAGTCTCCTGCAGAATGCAGGAGTGTAGGCAACTATGACATAGAGTGATGAAAACCATGCACCTTTTTTGCACCTTTTTTCCTTTCTTTCTGGGTGTCCAGTGGTAACCGTCGGCATGCATGGTAGTATGAACTATATGTATGCTCAGACTTTTTTTTTTTTTTTTTTTAATTCGATCTTTATTTATAAATTTTTCATTAAAATCTTTTACATATACTTAGATTATACTCAATACATGTTGTTATATACATACTTCTCCTTTAACCATATACATATTTATTCCCTAGGCGCTGCGATGTGCCATCCACTATCGGCCTGTTTTGTTTTATCCTTTTGGTATTTCTCAGTTTTTGTCTGAGGTAGATTTTTTTTTTTTTTTTGATTATTTTTATTAATAAATTCATTGGGCTTGCATGCCCATTTTCTCCTTTTTTGCCTATTCGTGCCCTCATACCTCTTATCATTAACCCAGCCGTAAGTGGATTAGTTCATCGCAGCACCAGTACCTCAGTTTGAGTATAATATACAATATTACAGATCTTAATTCTTTTCTCCCCTCCCCCCTACCCACCCTACCCATATTCCCCAGGTTAACATCGGTCTTATCCAAATTCTGTCTAGTTTAGCTCCTGTCACCCCATCGATTCCATATAAGGTGGTATTTATTCTCCATTCCTCTAATAAAATACAGATGTCTCTCATGCGATTTGGTTTCCTGAACTAAGGCCTTCCAGTGGGCTACTTCTGGCCCTTCACATGCCATCCACTTCCGCGCAATACACACCTTAGCCAACATACAAACATTATTAAAAAATTGTCGTACTGGCCTACTCAACAATCCTCCTTCTTCTAGGGCCAATATACACGCTCTAGGTGTGCAAATTCCACGTGGAATACCCTTTGTTACCAAAGTGTTTATAACTTCCGCCCAAAACTTGGCCACTCTAGGGCATGTCCACAACAGGTGGAGGAAAGTTCCAGAGGGGTCCTGGCATTTGGGGCAGTTGGTGTTATTTCTGCCACCAAATTTGAACAACCGTTCCGGTGTCATGTATGTCCTGTATATTAGAAACAGCTGAATCTGTTGAAAACGTACTTGGTTTGTAGCAGTTTTCACATTATTCAGTGCTCTACCCCACTCTTCCTCTGTGATGGGTCCCAAATCCTCTTCCCATCTCCTCTTTATGTCTCCTATCCCATCCTTGTGTTTGTTGTTGCTTAATACTTTATAACAAAATGCAGTTTCATGTCTAGCAGGAATTCTTTTTATCATTTTTTTCGTTTGAGACTCACGTAAATCTAATTTTTTGCCCTGAAATTGTTTCTCTAGGCCGTGCTTTAATTGAATATAACGAAATAGGTGAGCATTGGGAAGTGAGTATTCTAGTTTTAATGTTTGAAATAATCGCAACTCATCCCCGTCATACAATTGCCCAATCTCCTTGATACCTTTCTGTACCCAAGTTCTCTCCATTTGTAGTTCTTTTAATTCCCTCAAGGGGTGAGCATTATGCAACGGGGTTTCTGGGTCTAGTCCCTGGGACTCCAGTAATTTATCAACATGATTCCATACCTTAATTCCCTGTATTATCATTGGTGGCCAGGTGCGTTTTAAATTACCACTCAGAAGCAGTTGTAATGGGTTGTGACCCGGGGATACAATCTGCACTAGTTCCTGCATCAACTCATATTCACCTCCTTTTTGTATCCATTTTTTTAAGTGAGCCATCTGGGCAGCCAAATAACATAACCAAAAATCTGGAAGGGCCAATCCTCCTTCTCCCTTTCGTTTTGTTAAGTTATTTTTCTTGATTCGGGCTCTCTTACCCCCCCAGACTAAAGATGATATTAGACCCTCCAGCTCCAAAAATATTCTCCGAGGGAGATATTGTGGGGCATGTCCCAAGATGTACGCTATCTTCGGTTGAATAATCATCTTGGTCAGGTTAACCCGACCAGTCATTGTCAGGGGCAACTTGCTCCATGTCTTTACCCTGGTTTTAACATATTCAATTTGAGGTGTTATGTTAAGCTTTTCAAAGTTTTCTGTCTTCCTTGAGACCCATATTTCCAGGTACAAGAATTTATCGACCCATTTTAGGGGAGAATATGTTATCTGGCCCGGGAGGGGATTATCGCCAAGAGGGAGGACGCATGACTTAGCCCAATTAATCTTAAGGCCGGCATAGTCTCCATATTTGTTGATTATGTCTAAAACTATTGGCAGCGCACTATGGTGGTTTTTAATAAAAAGTAGTATATCGTCCGCATATAATGCGATACGATCTTCCCGTTGCCCTATTCTTAATCCTTCCACCTCCAAACTACCTCTCACTATGCATGCCAATGGTTCAATTGCGATTGCAAATAGCCCCGGTGACAACGGGCATCCCTGTCTTGTTCCTCTTCCAATCTCAAATCTTGAGGAGATATAACCATTGACAGATACCCTTGCCACCGGGGCTCTATACAACATTTTGATCCAGTTAATAAAGACTGGGCCTATCCCCATCCATTCCAATACCTGCCAGAGAAACTCCCACTCCATTGTATCAAAAGCCTTAGCGGCATCTAAGGCAACTACAACTGGGTTATCACTATTGTGCTGCGGGGTCTGGAGGTGGCAATAGAGCTTCCTTAAGTTGGTGGTGGTTGTTCTTCCTGGTATAAAACCGGATTGATCCGGGTGAATTATCTCGCTGATAACCTTATTTAATCTTTTTGCCAGTATTTTGGCTATGGTTTTAATATCATTGGTTAGCAGCGAGATCGGGCGGTATGATTCAACAAGACTTAAATCCTTGTCTTTTTTGGGGATTACTACTATTAGGGCTTCTGTCATAGAAGTTGATATAGTTCTCCCAGCATAAAGCCCCGAGATTAATTCTAGGAGCTTCTGCGAGAAGAACTTACTATGCCGTTTGTACAATTCCTGGGGAATGCCATCCGTACCGGGGGCCTTACCTCCAGGAATGTCTCTTATTGCCTCTTCTATTTCTTCTAGTCTTATTGGCTCATCCAGCATGGCTCTAGATTCTTCTGTTAATACTGGATGGGCTATACCCCTAAGGTATTCACGGATTTCCTCCGGAGTCTTACATTGCTGAGATGTATATAATTCCTCATAAAATTGCCTAAACCTATTGGCTATTTCCGGTGTATGCGTAAGCACCCCTCCTGCTTCATCCTTAATATCTGTTATAATATTCATAGAGTTCTCCGCCTTTACCAACCCTGCTAAGAAACTCCCAGGCCTGTCTCCCTCCATGTATCTGGTGTGCCCAGCAAATAGTTCTCTGTACATTATCTTATCTTTTAGATGTTTACGCCATCCCTCTTGGGCTTTAATCCAAACCTCCTTATTCTCTTGGGTTTTTACTTGTGTGTATTGTAGTTCTAGTCTTGCACAATTTACCTCTAGTCTTTGTTCTTCCTTTTTATGACTAGCTTTCAGTTTGGCTATTTCTTTTATTAATGAGCCCCTGAGGGTTGCTTTGAACGTATCCCAAATAACGTCAGCTGATGCTGAACCCTGATTAAGCCTAAAGAATTCGTGCCACTGTGGTTCAAGATTTTCATCAGCTTTAAAGTGAGTGAGCCATTTAGCATTCAATTTCCATAGGGAAAGTCCCTTCTCTTCTCCTAGGGTCACACTAAGCTCTAGTGGGGAGTGATCTGATATACCCCTAGTTAGATATTGCACCCTAATTATCCTTGGCATCCAGTCTTTAGTGACAAGTGCCATATCGATTCTAGAGAAGGTGTTGTGAGAGCTAGAAAAACAAGAATATTTCCGTTCCCCCGGGTATCTTGTCCTCCAGGCGTCAACTAACCCCATATCTTTTATCAGGTTTGCGAACCCACTTCCCCGATTTCTACTGCTTCCATCCTTATCTAGGGTAGAGTCGAGGATATTATTAAAATCCCCTAGCATTATTACCGGGACTCTTGGAGACAGTGCCATGAATTCGGCAGCTTTTTTCAATATTTCAAAGTTAAATGGAGGTGGGATATATATTGTCATAATTAAACATTCTAGTGGGCCCAGTTTACATTTTATGAATATATATCTTCCATTTGGGTCAATTTGGATAGTTATTGGGGTAAAGGGAGTTCCTTTCCGAATCAGTATCGAAGTGCCTCTAGATGTGTTGGTAAAGGTGGAGTGATAAGCCCACCCTATCCACGGTTTTTTAAGGGCCATAACCTTTCTTCCCACCAAATGGGTCTCCTGCAAGCATATTATGTCAGCAGTATATTGTCGGATCTGGCGGAGAATCAAAGATCTTTTTATTTTATCATTGATCCCCCTCACATTCCATGTGAGGAGGCTATATTTCATGTTGACCATTGGTCAGGGATACCTATCTTCTGTTCCCCCATCTCGAAGAGGGAGAAGTACCATAATAAGCAGAGTGATATGACTGAATTCGACTTTGTTAACCTAGTTATCTTCCCCTTTCCCCTCCCCCCTTCCCCCCACCCTGCATGCCCCGTATCTTTTTTCTTCCTGACATGCTTCATAGCTCCTCCCCCCTTCCTTCTCCCGTTCCCTACTCTATTGCCTAGTCCAAGTATACACCTTGTTTTTTTGGGGCAATTTATCTAATGGCTAGGAGCACGGTGCTCTCTCCTGCTCCAGAAAAGAGTCTTGTAAAATAGGAAATCCTCAGTAACTAGTCCCTCAGCTTTGGAGGGCATATTTATTTTCCAATCCTTTTTCTCATCTCCCCTCCCCTCCCCCTCCCACCCTGCCTCCCGCCAGGACCTTTATATTACAAATTATTTTATGAGATATCCAAGAGGGATAATATTCGACTCGTGGGTATTTTATCCCTTCATCCCCCTATAAGCATATTAGTTTTACCTCACCAAAGTGTCGGGGTCAATATTTATGGAAACCCCCCCAAGAGAGAAAAAAAAAAAAAAAAAAGGGAAAGGGAAATGGGAACACTTTTCATCCTCAAATCCTTATTTACAGTTAGATCTTTAAAATATGGGACAGCAGCCGAACATCAGCATTATCAGCCTTTTAAATCCCCTTCAGGAGCTCCTGAACAACACATTGCTTATAGTAGTGCCCCATGGAGCACCCAACGGGTTTCAGATTTCTACTTTTCCTGTGGGTACAGTCTCCCTTACTGCCGCTGTCTCATATTTCATATTATTCCATTCTGCTATCTTTACTATTTTCTTATAAAGTGTTCTTTCGAACCTTTTCATAGAAATACAGTGTCCTATTATATACCAACATAATTCTCTTTTACTGTTACTACCCCACATATAACTTAAATTTATTTTTTTGCCCCAACATTTATCATTTCAATCCAACATTAATAAATCATCCTGTTGTGGATTCTGTGTCTCATAAAACAGTGCTAATTGCATCATTATTTCATTTATGTGTTAAATTTCATTCCTGTGCAAAAAAAAAAAAAAAAAAAACAAAAAAAAAAAAAAAGAAAAAATCTTCACATATACCCTTATAACCTCATTTACCTAAGTGTCTATCCTTACTATTTCCCTTTGAAGTGTTATTTCAAACATTTTCATGAAAGTACAGTGTCAACATAATTCTCCTTTACTATTACTACCCCACATATAACTTAAATTAATTTTATGCCCCGACATTTGTCATTTCAATCCAACATTAATAAATCATCCTGTTATGGATTCTGTGTCTCATAAAACAGTGCTAATTGCATCATTATTTCATTTGTGTGTTAAATTTCATTCCTGTGCAACAAAAAAAAAAAGAGTCTTCGTATATACCCTTATAACCTCATTTACCTAAGTGTCTATCCTTACTATTTTCATTTAAAGTGTTATTTCAGACATTTTCATGAAAATACAGTGTCCTATTATATATCAACATAATTCTCCTTTACTATTACTACCCCACATATAACTTAAACTAATTTTATGCCCCGACATTTATCATTTCAATCCAACATTAATAAATCGTCCTGTTATGGATTCTGTGTCTCATAAAATAGTGCTAATTGCATCATTATTTCATTTGTGTGTTAAATTTCATTCCTGTGCCACACCGAAAGGAAAAAAAAAAAAGGAGAAAGAAAAAAAAAAAAAAAGGGGGGGGGAGTTCTCTCGCGCCCCATGGGTCTCGGCAGATCGGTATTTGCAAAATCAATTAGGTCCTACTGGGCGTCTGCCAGGAAATTTAATGTCCAGCCAGTCCGCTGCCTCCTTGGGTGTAAGAAAAAACTTAGTTTCGCCTTCAAAAATTACACGGAGCTTAGCCGGAAAAAGTATGGCGTATTGTAGTTCCAGTTCTCTCAAACGCTTTTTCACATCATAGAATTGCGCTCTTTCCCGCTGCACCCCTACAGCGTAATCTGGGAACACTGCCACCTTTATATTATCCCAGAGTAGTGGGCCTTGAGCTCTGGTCAATTTCAAAACTGTGTCCCGGTCTGAGTGGTGTAGCATCTTCGCTATGAATGTGCGGGCTGGTGCTCCGGGGGGAGGTGTTCTCAGGGGTACACGATGGGCCCTTTCTACGGAGAAAAATTTTGAAAATGCTTCTTGGCCATAAACTTTAATCAGCCAGTTTTGTAAAAATAGTTCCGGATTTGATCCTTCTATTTTTTCGGGCAGCCCCACCAGCCTTAAATTATTTCTCCGGGAACGTCCCTCCAGATCTGTTATTTTAGAGTTAATTAATTTTAACTGAGTGGCCATACAATCCATTTTCTCAGTCAAAGGGGGGACTTGATCTTCCAATACTGATGTGCGGGTCTCTACCTCTTTGACTCTTTCCTTAACCCTCTGCACTGCTTACTTCATTATGTCCAAATCCTCTTGGACCTTTTCGATTTTATTAGCTAGTCGCCCTTCGCTTGCTGCGAGGGCGTCTAGTACTTTTTGTATGGTGGGCCCAGTTTGTTCATCTTCTGGGGGGATGGCCGGAGAGGGGATCTCCTCTCTGGTGGGGAGTGTTAGAGTGCCTGATTGTCTGGCGTATTTGGCTAGTTTATTGGCCGCAGCTGCATTCTGGCTTTTAGGCATTTTTTTGGCACTGCTTTTATAATCTGATGCTTTAATAAGACGGTGAGGAGCTTTTTGAGCGTGTTTAAAAAAAAAAAAAAAAAAAAAAGCCGAGCAAAAATAGGTAAATGTTACTCACATTCAGTGTTGGCAACTGTATGTTTGGAGCCGACAATCGCCTTTCGCTTTATGTTATCAGCAGACAGATGGCTCTTCCACTCCTGCCACCCCGTCTCCCACTCGGGGGGAAGGAGAAGAAACCTCACTGCACGGCTCAAGTATCCGCAGCTCCGTCTCTCACAAGGAGCTGCAGACAGATGCTGGTAACTTCTGTGCTGATACAGCCAGTGCTATCTATGTCACTGTTATTGCCGCTTTTCTCCTTCCAGCAGCTTCTGGGTACAGGCTCCGTCTCTTACTCGGAGCCTCTGCCGGCGCTGCTAGATCCAACAACCCCCTTTGATCAGCCGGCGTCTCCCGCCTCTCTCACCTCTTCCTTGCTGGCGCTGCCGCATACACAGTGCCGCGCGCTGTCTAGAAAAGTCCGGCTGAATGCTGCAGGTCTGCCGGTATATGCGGTCGCTTCACTGGGCGCCCCCCGCTGCGTCTCCGGGCCACGCTCCTTCCGCTACTCCCGAGGCAGCAGCCCCGTCTCACACCCGGGGTCACCGCTCGGTGTGAGTTACCTCCGTGTCTCGCGGCGCGCCTTCCCGCCACGTCAAAAGCCGGCAGCCAGCGACTCCACTCGCCTCACCTCCAAGTAGGTAGTGGTTATTCACCCTTGTGTCGGGAGAGGGGGGGGGGGGTGATTTCCCTTGCTTCCACCCGCCAAGGGTTACTGGTCACTGGGGTAGATCCAGTAGGATTTTTGGATGGCTCATGGAGCAGGAGAGACTCGAGCAACACGTCTCACTCCTTGCTCTCCGTAGCCACGCCTCATGTATGCTCAGACTTAAAACATCGGCCACTTCTGTTCAAATCTAAACTGCGTACACCTCTGAATCAGGATCTCAGCCAATGCATTGAAAGTTTACTTCTATATACAACTGTGCCAGACAAATAGAAATATTTTTGTGTTCTTAAGTAATATACTGGCTTTGGACCTCATAATCTCAAACAGCAAACATAAATGAGAGCCAGGGCCATCCAGCATTGTGAATTTATTTTCCTATTTACTGTAAAGCTGAAAGCTGGGCCTGTCTCCTAGCGATATATCCAGAAAATACATCAAGTAAATACAGAACATGGAAAAACAGAACACAACTAACATTTAATTACCACAGAACTGATGTAGAGAAAGATAATGTAGTGTTGAGTCTATTGATTTCAGTAGTTTATCCTGTTTTTGGCAATGGAAGTTCCTGTTTATCCTTTGTACAAAGCAGTACATTTCTGCCTAGTAGCCAGCGACAATCTGGGTTGTGTTATCGGAGTGTGCAGGAATGCTTTTATGTGGCTTTGTGGTCTTCTGGCAGATTGTGACAGTTGCAGGCACAGCATTATGAATGCTGAGCTGTCAATCATTTTACTGGACCACATGGCAGTTGCATAAGGGGGAGAGAAGGTGGTGGGGGGGATTGCACAAAACAAAAGTCCAAAGCAAAGCACAGCCAAAACCCTTCTACAAACAGTCTTCAATGGTTATTTTTTGTTTGCGAAAGAGGGCGGGATGTATTAAAATACATTGCGACCCCTCGCCGCGCTGCTGCAGCGATGCTAGCGCATATGTACTAACATATGTGACTAGCATCGCAATGTGCTTCAGCGGCTGTCCCCGGCACCTCCCCCTACAGCTGGAAGGATAGCTGTGACATGCTGCTATGGGGAGGAGTTTGACGGAGGATGGGACGGGACTAGTGGGGTCGTCCTCTGTGGCGGGCAGCGATAGAAGCCTATATCATCAAAAAAATTTAGTGATATCCCAGACTTAAGCTCATACACACTGAAAGCCAATCAAAACAGCATGTTTCAGCGGCTTTCATCTTAAAGCCGCCCAGTGTGTATGCCCCGGCGATGAGCGCTGTTGCCACAAGGTAAAAAGGTTGAAAATCACTAATCTAAAGCCCTGTACACACGGTTCGATTTTGACTATTTTTATATTAAAATTTGCTTATACAGTCAAAATCAAATCTAAATCAAATGATTTTCAGCCACATTCAGTCCCGATGCAGGGGCCCCCAGCATCAAAATGTAATAGAAAAATAGACTGTGCAGACAAGACTATATAGTACAGATCCGAATGTGTACACTGGGTGTTCGATTCGTTCCTGAGCGAATCAGGATTGAATAGAAAATGAATCAGTCTGTTAGCTTCCTGCTTTCCTATATGCCACTCCTTCCCTTGTGACACTGGCCTGCATAGAACAATGTCCTAAACAAGATTAAAAAAATGACCCTCCTGAAATAATCTGTTCTGCTGTGAGCATCCTCATGGTGTGTTTGTCTATATGTTTTCATTTATATATCTGCACATATCCATACTCAGGACAAACAGAACACAGGAGATGGTAATTGATACTAAATATGGAAGAAAATAGATTGCACCATGTAATTCTTCTTTGTTACATGACTCTGCACATATTCATCTAATTACAGTAAGTTACTGCATTGTTATATTTGGAATGTTTACTTGCATTCTAAAAGCACATCTCACAAAGCAAACAAATCAAAACATATGTGTGAGAAACTCTGATGTCATTTTAAGACATGCCAAATACAAATATTCCTTTTTAACATGTTTAAAAAATGTATTTGCCAAAAAATAAAACATCTAAATATGTAGCATAAACATAGTACAGATAAAGAATGCCAAAAACATATCTATCCTAAGGCCACGTGAAGAACTGATGTGTACAGAACCGTGGGCCTTATTCTAGTTCACTCTTTCTGACCAAATCCTTCTTAGATGGACAAAACCAAGGGGGTTATTCTAGTTCACTCTTTCTGACAAAATCCTTCTTAGATGGACAAAACCATGTGCACTGCAGGTGGGGCAGATGTAACTTGTGCAGAGAGAATTAGATTTGGGTGAGTTTTTTTGTTTCTGTGCAGGGTAAATACTGGCTGCTTTATTTTTACACTGCAATATAGATCTCACTTTGAAGTAAAACCCCACCCAAATCTAATTCTCTCTGCATAAGTAACATCTACCCCACCTGCAGTGCACATGGTTTTGTCCATCTAAGAAGGATTCTGTCAGAAAGAGTGAACTAGAATAAGGCCCTGTATGTGTTGTGCCCAAATAATGACATTGGTCTAAAGCTTAACCCAAAATGATACAAACTCTGTAAAATCATCATATGAAAGACAGTAGGAGTTACCAACCAGGTACCAAAATGCATGGCAGAAATCTGGTCTTAATATGGTACTAAGCCCCCTTGTATTTTATATTGTTTATGTATATGGAATAAATGCCTATTTTACACTATGTGGAGCATTTTTTCATTTTATCCGAGGTAAATGAAGATTTGACAAGTATGTGACCACTGTGGATATTGTGGAGGATCTGTGAGACATCTTGTGATTGAAATTTGATATACTATATATTTTTTTAAGATACTGCACTATGAGAAGTGTGTTGTTGTTTTCTTTTTTTGAGGTACTTTTGAACATAACAAAGGTCATTGGAAAGATCTTATATCTCAAGTATGAGCACCTCATCCAAACCCCCTTCTTTATATACGTATCTTCAGAGTAGCTGTTTGGTGACTACTCGTGGATAGGGCTGCACCCTTTGCTTTGGAGCGCAGGTTTTCTCATATATTTTTCTGTATTGCGCTTGAGAAATGTCAGGAGCTGGTTGGTACTAATATCACTCTAACTTTTCAAGGACTAATACATCTGCTCCACAGTCTTAGGTTGAATTTTTAAAAATGCATAATGAATAGTATTTTAGACGGAGTCGAAGAGATAATCAATGGATGCGTTGTCAGTGTTGAAAAGAAAGGGACCAAGCACAGGCATTTGGGGAACACAATAGGAAGATGAAGCAAGGGAGAAATAGAGTTGGAGATAGACAGAGAAGGAGTGGTTAGAAATGTAGTAGAACAGCAAAGAGAAGGAGGTATTACTGAGACTAAATTAAGGAATAATTTGCAGAATTTGAGGGTGGTTGACAGAGTCAAAGGCAGCTGACAAGTCATGAAGGAAGAAAATAGAAAACTGAGCCTTGTATTTAGCTATGACAATGTCGGTAACAGTGGTGAAGGGAGCAAACGCCAACTTGAAATCAGTTGATAGATGTGTGGAATGAAAGTGACTAGACTTTGTAAGACCAGATGTTCAACAAATTTGGAGAGAAGAGATCTGGGGGAGGGTAGTCAGAACATCAATGCAGATATTGAAGTCACTCAAGATAAGAGAGAATGGGCCAGATTCTCTAAGCTTCAAAAGTGATAAAATGGAGAGTGATAAACAGCCAGCCAATCAGCTCCTACCTACCATGTCACAGACTGTGTTTGAAAAATATCAGGCAGGAGCTGATTGGCTAGCTATTTATTACTCTCTATTTGATATCTTTTGAAGATTAAAGAATCTGGCCCAATGTCTGAAGAGAGAAATTATAAAAGATGGTAGAGGGGGATATGTGTGTCTGTAGATGACTGCAAACCAAAAGTAGACAGGAAACAAGAGGAAGATATACTGAAAAAGTAGACAGGAAACCAGAGGAAGGTATACTGAACTTTGAGAGACGGCACAGGGTTAAGGACAGGAAAGAAAAACAGAGCCTTCCAAACAAAGGTAGTAATGGTGTCTGATTGGCATATCCAAGTTTTAGTTATGGAAATCAGGTTAAGGGAGTTGGAGATAAAGTGGTCACGGACAGATGCCAGTTTGTTACACACAGATATCTAGATACACCCAGGACATAGAAAACCTGAGAGTGAAGAGGATGGTTTGGGATGAGATTTAGAAAGTATTTGGATGAAAGGGATGGGCAGGATGAGCAGGTGTGAAAGAGTGGGAATATGATGAGATCTAGGGGTAGATTTTCTAAAGCTTCTAAAAGAGAAAAGTGGTGGTGTTGCCCAGTGTTCCCAATGGACAAGCTTCTTTGGCTACACATGAATTAATGACACGTATTGTACAAGGCGGCACTAATCCCAACAAATGCAGTTTATTGGGAAAAGTATTTGATAATATGTAACTTGGTCAGAATTACATCATAATGTTCAGGTTGATCCTTTTCATTTGAGAACACTTCATGCTTTTTCTAAACTAAGAAGTTGATGTTTAATTGCAAATTTCAGTTTATATACCCTTCTCTCTGGAATAACTCCTGAATAAGCATTTTTAGAGGTTCAAAGGTCACCTGTAAAATATATATATATGAAAATATACATAAATACTAATAGACAGTAGGACAGTGTTGCCTCACTTGTGATTATAAGCAATAACATCTTTTTTTACTGCTTAACTGGATTAGCAAAGAAAAGCTGAATGCTAACTGATTGAAGTCCAATCAGTTGACTTCTGTACAATGATGGTGTCCATTTCAGGTTCTTGACAGAAGGCAAACTCTGCTAGACATCTCCCCAATGGAAGACCGCTTTATGGACCTTGTACTCCTTTCACCAGCCGCCGCTAGGCAAACGACTACAAGGCATAAGAACCAAAGGGTCCAGATGGGTAATAGGACATCTCTGCCCACATACTTGTCTGCCAGAACCACCTTTAAATCAGCTTGTAGTATATAAGTTTTTAACCATATCTTCCCATTAAAAAAAAGCACCATTTTGTATCGATGTGACATCTAGCACTTTCTAGAATGCAAAAGAGAAATTATAGCTAAAATCTGATTGGTTGCTAGGGGAACAGCACAATTTGTCTAGTTAAGAAGCTCAAGCTGCTTTCACATCGCATAAACGGCATTGACCCGGTAATTTTAAACGTTTTTAAAAATGGGTCAGACAGCCTTAACCCCTTTCACACCACATATATAACGTATATTACCAGTTTAAGGGTCTAAAAGGGTTATTGTCGTTTCAATGCCGTTTGTCCCATCACTTTTTAAAACGTGTAGGATCCTGCTTTTAGCACGTTTCAAAATACCGGTATTCTGTAACCGGTAAATTGACAATGGAGCTTTCACATTGCAGCTGTCCCGGTTTTAAAACGGTAAAAAAACAGCAATATACTGTGTTAAAGCTGCAATGTGAAAGGGGTATCAGCAGAAAAGGGGATGTGGAGGTGAACAGTGTGGAGATGCAGGAGTAGAAGGGAAAAGGAGGGAAGATGGACTAGGTTTTGAGGGGAATGGGGAGGTGGTAAATAATAAAAAAAAAGGATGAAGTTGAGGAAGCAGAAGAGGGGAGAGGGTTAAGCTGCAGAAATGTGAATGGAGATGGTAAGGGACGAAAATAATAAAAGGTATGGTAGAGTGAGAGGTGCATGGGGGGGCATTGTGGCAGGAACTCAATGTGGGGGAGGTGCAATATTGTAGTAACAGGTAGGACAGAAAGGATTATGAAGAAGTGACAGTGAGAGCTGAAGTATCTGATGAAAGCTGGATGGCAGAGAAGGGATATAGGCAAAGAACTCAGTCAGGGTATGGGGTAATATTGGTGCCAGGTGTGCTAGGCACATCGGGGACTATTCTGGTTCACTCCTTCTGGCAAATTCCTTCTTAGATGGACAAAACCATGTGCACTGCAGGGGGGGGGGGGGGGGCAGATGTAAAATGTGCAGAGATTATTAGATTTGGATGAGTGATTTTGTTTCTGTGCAGGGAAAATACTGGCTGCTTTATTTTTACACTGCAATATTGATCTCACTTTGGAGTAAAACCCCACCCAAATCTAATTCTCTCTGCACAAGTAACATCTGCCCCCCTGCAGTGCACATGGTTTTGTCCATCTAAGAAGGAATTTGCCAGAAGGAGTGAACCAGAATAACCCGAATAATGCAGAGCAATTGCAAATCACAGATGATTAATAGATTGAAATACAGTTAATCAGTGAAACAGGGCCAAATGAATCAGCTGACTATGATTAAAATAGGCAGGCAAATCACAGTTAAATTAAAACTGGGAAAGAGATTACACACAAAGAAATCACCTCAGGTAGTGTGAAGGAGAGGAGTGGGAGGTTTTGCGCTGTATACAGTCAGTAATAGCAAAGAAGAAAGCAATATCATAGGAAACAAATACTTTGCTGCAGATTTCAAGACAGTGAGGTGTCTTTTTTTTTTTTTTTTTTTACCAAAACATTATTTCAGTAAAACACAGAAAAAATGACAGGGGAGCACTATGATAGGAGAAGGGCTAGGGTCCAAGAAAAGTGTGTGTGGCTTTGCAACAAGGGGCTTGTCCTTAAGGGGAATGTCTTTTCTATGAGTCATGCCAAGGTTTTCATCATGCTTTCACAACAATTCCCAAGCTTATGCCAACCTTTGCCTCCTCAGTCCTTACCCACTACCATCAGGAGTCAAAGCCAGGATCCAGAGGCGTACCTAGATATTCGTGGGCCCCATAGCAAAACTTTGTAAGGGCCCCCTATTTAGCAACTGATAGTGATAAATGTATGTAAAACATATTACTTAGACAGCAAAGATGGGTCCCCTTCAGCTCTGAGCCCCTATGGTAGTTACGCCCTTGCCAGGATCCTTTTTTTAAGACAGGGAGTGGCTGTGAGTGATGCCAGGGAATGGGATACCTGTGGGGGCAATGGGTCGGAGACATAGAGGAAGATGGGGAGAGGCAGTGGGTGACAGGAAAGGATGGCAGGGAAAGGGTGATGGTTTGGAGAAGCAGAGGGTGACAGGAGAGAGATTGTGATGGGGAGATAGGGGCATAAGGGAGATGCAGAGAGCGAGGCAGTGGATGATGGGGAGAGGCAGTGGGTGACAGGGAGGGGCAGAGGGTGACAGGGAGAGGCAGTAGATGAGGCCAGAGAGAGACACTGTGCCACCAGGGAATACATGACAGGGAAAGGCAGTGAGTGGCACCAGGGAATGTGTGACATTTAAGGCAGCGAGTGGAACCAGATGGAAGGGAGTTGTTGCTGTAGAGTAGGGGTGGGCAACATACGGCCTGTGAACCAATTCTGTCTGGCCCGCTGCCTCCCACCATTGCGCAATGACAAGCGGCCCGGCTGACTGAGCTGCTTGTCATGGCATGTCAGTATGCGGCGCTGCTGAGGATACTTTATTCGCATCAGGGGGAACACAAGCATAGGTGCACAGGGAGTAGTCACAGGTATGTCAGTGGCATAGGGAGCAGTCAGAGGTGTGTCAGGGACATAGTGAGCAGTCAGGGGCCTAGGAAACAGGAACGAGTAGTGACAGGTCTGAGGTACAGCATGTTGCAGCGCATTAGGCTGCACCAGTGACCTAAGGGTGTACCTGACTGTTGGGTTCTACTTCATTATCATTGAGAAAGTGGAGGTGCGCAAATTGGCAATAATTTCTATGCTGTATGAATTTATTATTATTATTATTAACAGTTTCTTATATAGCACATACACATTCCACAGCACTTTACAGAGAATATTTGAACATTCACATCAGTCCCTGCCCCAGTGGAGCTTACAATCAATATTCCCTACCACATATACACGCACAAACAGACATTCTAGGGTTAATTTTTGTTGGAAGCCAATTAGCCTATCATTATATTTTTGGATTGTGGGAGGAAACCGGAATACCCGGAGCAAACCCACGCAAGCACGGGGAGAATATACAAACTCTGCACAGTTAGAGCCATGGTGGGAATCAAACCCATTACCTCAGTACTGTGAGGCAGTAATGCTAACCATTACACCATCCGTGCTGCCTCAAATTTATCATATATTATTTATCAGAGAGAAGAACCGTACATAAAAACTGTTTAAAAAAAGAATCTGCAACACTGTACCATTTAAACAGTAGGAACATTTAGAACTGTTTAGCTTATGTCATAATCAATGCCGTTTACTGTCAGAACCATCTAGACTGTAAGTGACTGACAATGGAGCCTTACTAAGAAACTACTTTCATAGATTTAAATCTCAGCTTGTGCTACTGACCGCCTGAGGAAAAGTGTGATTGACAAACACCAGGTGCGCTGCTAATAGAGATGTAGTGACTCCATAACCGTAAGCCCTGAGTACTGACAATAGTATTCTTGTTTGATTACAACTCTGCACTCTGCAAATCCGCTGCTGAAATGTCATGTGCTGTGAACTGGCGCTGTGCATTTGTTCCACTTGCCTTTGAATTGCATTGCCTTAAAATGAAAGCAATCAAGCGCCTGTAAATTCTTAAACCAATCATATTAAACTTATTTGTGGCAAATATTTATCTCCTTAATTATAAGAAGCTTCCTGCGGGGAAAAAATCAAGTTCTAATTTTTCACGTTTCCTATCCCTGAAACCATTATGCATGGCGGGGTGTATCAAGCAGTGGAGTCCCTGCTTTTTATAGACACCGGGTGCGGCCTCCTCAAAACATGTGGTAGAGCTCATCTCCTGTAAAAGTTGCATGACCTTACAATGTAGGGGGAGTGACCTAGTGCCCTGAACCTCACTATGAGGGTTCTGGGTGGTGGACTTCCCCAGAGAGTGCTTTGCATAACTCCAAACATTTGATGGCAGCCAAGAGGGACAGTTTGTGCAACGCAAAAAAAAAAAATTGGGGGCATGGTCTGGTAGAAAAGGGGCGTGTCCTGTACTAACAATGCTGCCGTGAGCCCTCTGGCTGCAAGAATAGATGCTGTGCACATGCGCCGGCCAGCCACGAGAGGGATGCTGGAACGTCCCAAAAAGCAGGGATATTCCAGCAATAAGCTGGAAAGTTGGGAGGTATGGCTTTGTTCAAACTTGTTCTTAATGTTACAGTGCAGTAACTGGCTCCTGTCTATCACTGAGAAGGAGTCAACACTTTTGAGACAGAAACACCCTGCCTTCCCCACTGGTATCAAGCATCACATTTGAATGCAATACCCTCCTCCACTTACTGCATGCATAACAATGTTGATTAACACTGTATGCAGAAAGAGCAGCAATTAAAACCAAAAGGGACGTCTTTATCTTCTGAGTTTAAGTCCTGGGAGACTACTGCACATGCGTTGATCACATTAGCAACAGACCACACATGTATGATTGGTGACTCCCGATTCTTATTGTGAAGTGTATCCTATTTTCAGATGCTTTACCTACCAGTGCCAAGGTGGTAGAGGCAAATACAGTCAAACAATTTAAACATGCTAGGGATAGGCATATTGATAGCCTTACAAAAAAATAAGGATCAAATATGGTTTGAGGGAACATGTTTAAAAAAGGGCAGACTAGATCAGGGTTGCCGACTTTTTTAATCTCCTCTCCGGGAGAAGCCGGAGAGGAGACTTGCAGCAGGAGGTTGGGGGCGGGGCTTGAGTGTGCCATCATTAAGCCCCACCCCCATTTGGGAAATTACCCGATTTGCTGATCACTGCGGAGAGGGTGCTGCTAAAATTATGCGATTCTGCCACTTTAGCCCCGCCCCCTCATCGGAGATCGGTATATCCCGTTATTTATACGGCGCGGTACGGGGAAGGTAGCCGCGAACAGGGGGGGGGAGCGGGGGTCCCCCAGAAACTGGTAGGGTTGCCCACCTTTCCGGGAGGCCGGGAGAGGGACCAGATTTTCAGGATCCTCATGGCCATTCCGGGAGACTAGATGGGCCAAGTGGTTCATATCTGCCATCAAATTCTATGTTTCTAAATAATATTTTACAAATAGACCCCTTAGCAATAATCTTTTTTTTCCTTTTAATATGGATCTTCTACTAAAGTGCAATGTCTCATTCTCATTCATTTTAGGACGTGACAAATGCGATAAATGTGCTTAGTGCCATCTGCTGGAAATACACAGGAACAGGTCCTTGTTTATTGACATTAGTCAATTATTTATATTAACACAGAATTTCCAGAGGGGTCTTTCCAAATGCTGGATTTCTGGAATGAACAAACAACATTTGCCACAAAAAGCCAACAACATGTCATTTTTTGGAGATAAATCATTTTCTGTATATTACAAGTACAGAGAGAACTTTCAGAGTTGTAGGTACATAAGTTGTATGTTTTTTCCTATGAACTTTTTAATTTAGTTATATATAGTTACATAGTAGTTAAGGCTGAATAAGGACGTGCATCCCTCGAGTTCAAACTTGGTTAGTGTGTATGATACATTTGTTACATCCCTTATTATGTGTTGTGTATTCCGATTTATTTAAAGACAGATTATGATTGTTGTTTGTACCCCTGGATGTTTTTACCCAATAGATGTTTGTCTAACCTTATTTTAAACATATTTATTGTGTTTGCTGAGGAAGAGAGTTTCACAATTTGGCTGCCCTGACTGTAAAAAAAATGTTTTCCTCTAAGGTAACAAAATCTTTTTTCCTCTAGTCTAAACTGGTGCCCACGTGTCCTAGACTCCTTCCTCAAAGTGAAAAGGTTTCCTGACAGTTCCTTATATTGGCCCCTGATATATTTGTACATGTTTAGCATGTCTCCCCTAAACGATAGCCCAAAAGAGAGGTTGGTCTGAAACTTCTCTTACTGCTATTAGTAGCCACAAATCCTAGTGTGATTTTCCCTGCCGCTGTCCGCACAGGACCATGCATGCTTAGCTTTCTGCTTCTGTCATTTAGGGTCAGTTCTGCAAAAAGTGCAAACATTTCCTATAAAATGCAGCTTTTATTCAACTCTGCATAACACCTACAAAGTGCTTCTTATTCTAGTTGATTCGCAAGGTTGGAAATTTGCAGCTTTGCGAGTCCAACAAACTCCACCTTGCGAATGGTGGCCGTGAGAATTTGCATGCAAGCGTATGGACCAGAATAAGGTCCACAGTGTGAGATGTCTGATAACACAATTACTGTAATTAGGAGTATTTAAAAAAAATTCCTGCAAATGACAGCAGAGTAACACAAATGCATTCACTATCCTCCATTGCTGTCAGTTTATACAGTCACATCTGCTGCGATTATTCTATGATTGGGAGGTATGTTATAAATGTCAGTAAGCTCCAAGTGATTGGCTGCCTGACTATCACTGATTTATAGTAAAAGTCTAGCTTCTGTTAGTTGCTAAATAATTGCAGATAATCCCTGACCAAGCACCAAAGAAGGTGTTTGGGCACTGGAATGTTCACTCAATGTATGGAAGAAGCTGTCTTAATATCTGTCTATATACTACATTATTTATATTCTTTCACGGGGATGTTCTGACTGGTTCAAGCTGAGAGAAAAGTGAGAGCAACTTAGAAATCATAAGTTTGACCAGTGATAGGCAAACATACTTAAGGGGGCAGCCTTGTTGGTGTATAAGGGGCATGGACACCGGGTGACAGGCCGATTGGGTGCATGGTTGAACAATAAAGTTATTGTTACAAACAGCATTATATAGCAGAGGCGGGGCTATAATGATGCAATTCAGCGCAAATCACTTCATTGCACCCTTGTGCTCTGAATTTGGGCAACCGTGAAGGGGTTCGGGGGTCCGGGGGGATACTGGAGACTTACATTTATATGTATTAAAGGGACTGTCACTACCTGACTGAGCCACATCCTACCCATCAACTGTCTATGTGGCTATAACTGACTGGTTAGCTGACCTGAGCATTATCACCTCGATGAAGTAATTGGATTTGGGTTACATGTAAAAGAAAGATGTTACTTTTTTTGTATAAAAAGGGCATTTAGGCAATTGGTAGGAAGTGACAATATGGCCATTTTGTGATGCATTTTCTGGATATGTTATATGTGAAATTGTCAATCTGGGGTCACGACCGTCAAGCTTGCTCGACAGCCGTGACCCTGTCTCGTTCTCTGTAAGCCCGACCGAGAATTTGCAGGCGGTATTCAATGTCCCGCCTGCAACGGGGTGGGAAGGGGGCGTGGCCACGAGTTGCGGCCGGGAAGAGGCGAGCTGCAGCTGAAAGCTTGTCACTTCCCGGCCGTACTCGGCAGAATGAGCCCGACAGCTTGTGAAGTCAGGCTCGTTCTGCCGAGCTCCCCTGTTCAATGCTGTCGGGAAAGATAGGGCCCGGCGGCCATCTTCCCCGTTGGGAGATGGTCGACGGTGATTGAATACCTCCCTTAATCTTAAATCAGATAGTAGATAAGTAATTAGATTGAAGGAGTTTTATTCCTTTCCTGACTGCTGTAAGGTTCATTAACCTAGTGTGAGAAACTGCCGGACCAATTAAGTGGCATCAACAACAACTTGATTTAGCAGACAAGACGTTGGGTGGGATGCACTGGTGAGTTTAAGCCCCACCTCGCATTTACATCATATCTTCTATGAATAGAACCACAAAGGACAGCTTTGGCGATAAGAGCTGTGATTTGTGATGCCTGCCCATCACTGGATATCCGGGCTTATGACCCAGTAGTCTGTCTACGTATGCGGACGGCTATGGTGGGATGCAGGGGTGCTGGGATGCCTATCAGGACGAACTATGAAGAAACCCATAACTGCCGGGCAGGGAAAATTTCTGTGCGGTTCCCAGTTAGGTAGTTCACTTCTCGCGGAGGTTTAATGTATATTCACCATCTCCCTATTCCGTAGGTGAGTCGAGCAAAATGAGTTAATCATAATCAACCATTCAGCATGCTCTATGCAAATGGAGTGACTGGAAACAGTACTTTTGGGTATCCTGTAGCTCATAGATTATTGCTGTGTAGCAAGATATTACCCTTGAAGTAGTATCCAATGCAGTTAGTCCATATTTCCAGACAGTACGTCTCCAAGCAATCGGTGCCTGTAAGTCCTAGTTCAGGTCTCCTTTGATAATGACTGGTGGTTTCCAATTGGTATCAAGAGATTTGGGGTGTAATTACTGAGGCCTTTCACTAGGGCATTCCCAGCTTTTTGAAGGCCAGAATCCCGGAGTCACCTCTTCACTGTAGAAGTTGACTCTGGTGTTCTGTGGGTACCATTTAATGAAGCTGCCAGTTGAAGATCTGTGAGGTGTCTATTTTGCAAACTAGAGACTCTGATGTACTTGTCTTCGTGCTTAGTTGTGCACCGTCTTCTCCCACTTTGCTTTCTAATCTGTTTAGAGCCTGTTTGTGCTGTTCTTTGAATGAAGTAGTACACACCATTGTAGGAAATGTTCAGTTTCTTGCCAATTTGCGCATGGAACAAGAATAGACTGTTAAGTTTCACATGAAAGTTCTCTTTTTCTGGCCATTTTGAGAGTATAATCGAACCCACAAATCTGATGCTCCAGATACTCATCTAATTTAAAGGAAGGCCAGTTTTATAGCTTCTCTAATGAGCAAACCAGTTTTCAGCTGTGGTTTCCTAATCATCCATTAGTCTTCTAATAAGATTAGCAAACACAATGTACCATTAGAACACTGGAGTTACAGTTGCTGGAAATGGGAGTCTATATACCTATGTAGATATTTCTTTCAAAATCAGAAATTTGCAGCTAGTACAGTCATTTAGCACATTAACAACGTATAGAGTTTATTTCTATGTAATCCCAAACTTTTGAACTTTTTTTATATGTGTTAATAAAATTTAATTTTTTATCTGCCATACACGCTGGGTGATAATATGTTTAATTAATTCCTCAAAATAGCACAGTTTACTTTCTTTGTTTTTACCACTAATAGCTGAATTGCAAAAAACATCAGCATCCATCATCTAGTCTGCCCATGTGTAGCTACCAGGTGCTGAAGATGCCAATTACCATACTGCACTGTTTGCTGTCTATAGCTGTAACCAAAACATAAAAAAAAATGTCATTCGTTTTTTACAATAAAGAATTTGAAGGAAGAGTCTTCGCCTCTCCAGCTTTTGCTGATGTTTATTCCCCCACGATGCTTAATGTAGTTTGGTGGGAATCAGCCTGTAGATGGCGCCAGAATTCTTGTTACTAATAAAGTTTGAGCCTGTTTCTCCAAAGCAGATAAAATGACTGTAATACTGCTTTCACATCGCAAGCCCTGCTCTAACCCAGTATTTCAAAATGCTCTGAAATGGGTCTGAGCAAACTAAACCCCTTTCACATCACCTGGTGGACCTGGTTTATTACTGGGTTATTACCAGGTTGCTGCCTTTTACACTGAATGCGGTTCACCCATAGAAAACAGTGTAATGTCATTTGTTATGGATTTTTACAGCTCACATATTTGTATTATAGCTAAAAACAAACCTGTTTGTTGATGATTATGTACTGGACAAATTGCAATTGTTTTTATACATTAGAGAACCCTTTACAGTGCCAGTGATTTGTCTGGCAATGTCTGCCTCCCCTTTTATTCTAAGCATCTCCCTCCCCTCCAGTCCTCACCAGTCCATGTTGCCATAACTGTATGTTCTGTAGTGTAGAAATATTCCAGCAATGCTTCTCCACTACAGATGGAGCGCCTCTCATGCTCCAGCGCTCGCCATAGTGCCCCCGCTGGTGAGCGCTGGAGGAGAGGTGCTCCATCTGACTGGGATGCGCAGGTGTCTCACAACCGCGCATGTCCCAGTCACTCAGCGGCGGAGAGTGGAAACACTGCCCGTCTCCACTTTAGGGAGACAAGCAGGGTTAGGGCCGGTTGCGGGGAGAGGTGGCGGGACCGACAGGGACTGGCGGGGAGGTGATGGGAGGCGGCAGAAAGCTCAGTCGGAATGGGGTGTGCGAGCGTCTCATGCACACATGCCCCCCTCTGGCAGCTGGCAGAGGCTGGCGGCTGGCAATTCTATCCCCAGCCCCCGGCTGAATGATGGGGGCTCCATCTGTACTTCAAATTCAGGATTGTGTCATCAGGCAGGGAGACAGTCTATCACCTCCTTTTGCAGAGTTATGTGTTCAAAATACAGAATCTGAGTCTTTCACACTGCAAAATATATCACCTCTGAACCCTGTAGTATCCTCCTTTTAACACGGTTTAAATTACTGGGTTTTTTTACCCCGTATTTTGATTATGGAGCTTTCACACTGCGCCTAGAACTGGGTTGACATGCTTAAAACTCGGCACTATACTGTGTTATTGCTGTGGTGTGAAAGGGGTATGAAGCAGCATCATGTGCTATCACAGGAATGCATACCTCCCAACTGTCCTGATTTTCATGGGACAGTCATGAATTTTTGTGACTGTCCCACATCCCACCCGTGGACAGCATTGTCCTGTAATGGAGGGGGGACAGTTGGGAGTCCTCCTGCCACCCACTGCAAGAAGCAGTGAATAGACACAGTGGGCATATGTAGTACCCCACTCCAGGGTACCTCTGGTGTGCCCCTGTGCCCCAAAGGACCTAAACATTGGCAGCCAACGCTGCCTAAGAAGACCCCTGTCCACTGTCCAGGACAGGA
Organism: Crinia signifera; assembly: GCF_055691185.1. Taxonomy (NCBI): domain Eukaryota; kingdom Metazoa; phylum Chordata; class Amphibia; order Anura; family Myobatrachidae; genus Crinia; species Crinia signifera. The sequence goes on along the minus strand of NC_139218.1, from coordinate 329,343,035 downwards.
AGGGTTAAACAGCCAAAGCAGGAGCTAGGACCCTGCTGTATCTGTCCCTACCTGCATTCCTGAGGGGGGAGCACTCTAGTGAGGAGCATCAGCAGAGTGTGACAGGAAGAGAGAGGTCAGAGGTGATCCCAGCAGCTTGGAAGGAAGAAAAAGGTCTGGCACGTGCAGGAGCTGAGAGACAGAGTGCAGACTAAAAGACCCATGCAGCAGAGAGACGGGACCCGCTGACAGTGACCTCTGGCACCTGGGCAGGAGAGAGTAATACAGCAGCCGGGAGAGACCAGAGAGGAGCCGCTCACAGCCGCAGCACATGGCAGTGATTGACAGCTGCACAGAGAGAGGAGACAGGGATCAAAGGAGCTGCCGCCCAGAGCAGGGAGAGACAGCTACCGCTGGGGAGTGATGTCCAGCCAGTGCTGGCCACACAGAGAATGCAAGAGGGAGGCCCTGCAGGGTGCCAGCTGTGAAGCCAGGGAGAATGCTGCCAGAGGAGGTTGCCAGCGCCGGAGGAGGAGCCAGGCCAGGAGCCGCACAGCGGGAGTCGCTTCCGGCCGGAGCCGGCACCTGCAGCTGCTTTTAAGGTACCGGGGTGCCCTATGCCCCAACGATTGGTCTGCACCACGCCAGAGACTATCCCTATTAAGTCAATCCCACAGATTGCTCCTTAGTACAGAGCATCATTAGCCTCAGTCTGACCCACGCTATACTGTCACAGCAATCCCCAGTTACCCCCCGTTACCAGTGAGGAGAGCCACTGGAGAGGCCCCTCCATACCCAGGCCACCTATCTAATAACACGGGTACTATCCCCTGCTCCAGGGACTGAGCTGTTTGCTATTGAGCAGGACAGTGATAAATGTGGTTGTACCAGAACATCCTGTGGCTACTGACCCCTACAACCTGTTCGCTGTATTCCCTACAGGGAGCCACCCCAGGGAACGGGGGCTCGCCTGTCCCTCTGGAGAGAGAGGACTGTTCACCTTTGTCCGTTTTTTTTAATAAGTTAGTGTGCACACTAAGATAGGGCCTAACTCTTTATTCGTGAGGATCCTCCTTCGCGGGACCATTTCTGAGTCAATGACTTTTGCTTAAGGCAGAGACTGTAGTTCAGCATCCACAGGGTGTGAAGCGCCACCTGGCGGACATTTGGTGTTACCGTGTCACATGTACAGTACAGTGTTTTTAGTGACGTAATATTGCTTTCTCTGATATGGTTTTCTTTAAATGTATTTGTGATTATTGAGTGTCTAATGCCTTAAAGTAAATGTTTACATGCTGCACCTCTTTCTTATTGATTTCTGCATATGTGTACAAATGCATCGCAGTGACTAGCACAGGTGTTTCGTTAAATAAATATTTGTCACTGCTAAATTGTAGTAGTGTCGCTTCTGGGGGTTCTCCTTGGGTTGTGCCATCCCCTGCCACAGGTTCTTCCGAGAAGAAGCCGTGAAGATCTGAAGTCGGCAAGTCCAGAGTCCAGGTACACCATCGCACGTCACCCCTCCAGGGGCTTTGTCACACGTGGCGTCCACGAACAGGATCGGAAACATGTCGGAAACCGGCACTCCACCACCGTCCCCCCGCAGACGTCTTCCGCTACTACCAGAGGACAGAGAACCGCCGAAGACAGCGGCGGCACAGATCACGATGCCCTACTACTTCGGAGCCACGTGGCTACTCACATTCTCGGGAGATACGCGGACGAAAGGCACAAGCACTTTTAAGGCATTCAAGGACCGCATGAATTCGACGTTCACCCTATACCAACTGAACGAAGAACAAAGCAAAGAAATATTGCTGGCGCAACTGAGAGGGTCCGCCCTGAGAGAAGTCAAATCATGGTCAGAAGGCGACAAGGAGACGGCGGACAAGATATTGAAAAAACTGGCAAAGATCTTCGATGCCAAAACCGTGCCAGTGCTGAAGAGCAGGTTATATGCCAGGAAGCAGAAACAGGGAGAATCACTGCGTGATTTCGCACTGGCATTACACGAGGCCATGAAGACAGTACAAGCCGCAGACCCGAGAGAAGTACCACTAGCGGAGGAAATGCTGATAGACCTCTTCGTAGAAGGGGCAAGAGAAGAGACCACCCGCGCCCAGCTCCGAATGATAAAGCGGCAAGAACAAGGCTGCACATTTGAGGAGCTAAAGGAATCGGCACTACAGGTGTTGGAAAAAGTCCAGAATGAAGAGCCAGAAGAAGGAGCTACGGTGGAAGAAGAAGAGACGGAGGATCACTGGGAAGCCAAACGCCAGGGACCTGGTAGTGTAAAGAAGAGAACAGTACTTCAAGAGGCGCAATCACCAGTAGGCCCAGACCCATTGTCCGCCATTAACAGTAAGCTCACAGAACTGGCCTTAGATCTCGCCCGAATGGGGCAAAGACTGGAACAGAGCGAATCCAGACACCAGAAATGGGGTCCACGAAGGGAGAGAGGAGGCCGACCTCGGAGGAGTATGTATAGAGAAACGGGAAGACGCTCTACCGGTCAATTCGACGAGGAGGACCGACCCTCGGGAAGAGACCCACTACTAGGTCAGCGAGAACTCATGCAAAGTCAGACCACGGCAAGAATACCACCTGACACTGAGGAGCGGCAAGTCAGAACAAGAAACTTGACCGGCCAAGTATCGTGGTTCAGTGTAGCACGTGGCTATGGCTTCATAAGGGCAGACAATTGGAGAACCGTATACGTGCACTATACCGGTATCCAGAAGACCCCTAGGAACAAATACTTCCGAAGCCTGGAAAAAGGAGAATGGGTCGAATTTGAAGTGACCAATGGAAGGAGAGGTGTTAAGGCAACCAACGTAACAGGCCCCGGTGGTGCTGCAGTAAGAGGCAGCAGATATGCAACTATCCACAGTCAACATCGACGCTTCATGCACCAGCCATATGGTCAGCACCACCTGAAGAGGAGAAGGTCGCAGGATGTTTGTAGCGAGATTGACCGGCCCATCAGTAATCACCCCCGGCCTGACCAGATGCCACGATCACCAGAACCTAAAGGCTCAATGAGAAAGGGACGGCTGGAGATCAATGAGAGAACAGACGTACGGAGTCAGAATGAGGCAGTGCAACAGTGCCATGAAAATGCCATTAGACTGCAGTGTCCTCCAGAACCCACTAGGCCACCGTCTCAACCTAATGGCTCTGTGGAAACCTCAAGGAAAGCGGAGAAGGCCGAAGCTCAGCCTAAAGAAGTGAGGCCAGGAACCGACAAGGAGTACACCCCAAGAATGGTAAATTCGGGTGACCAGACAGCAAGCCTCCAGCAGACAGATGCCAGTAACGCTGAACGGAAGAGATGCCTCGAAGTTGTGGCCCACATGACCGTGGCAAAGAAAATGGAGCCATTGGAACTTGAAAGCCCAAAGGCAACTATACCACCGCCCAAAGCAAAGGCCACTATGGAAATCGCAAAGACAGCTGAGAAGGCCGAGACCTGTTTCACCGAAGTGAGGCCTGTGACAAACAGTGAATATGTGACCATCTCTGGAGAAGAGTTTGTCTTCAGGATACAACAGGCGATACAGAGGTCCAAGAGGCGAGACCAAGAGGCGAGACGTGTTTAGTGCCAGTCGCACTGTGAGAGTGGGCGACATCCATGCTCATCATTGAAGCACCTGGACCGCAGAGGGATGGGAGTCCTGTGGCGGAGGGATGGTTGACCCAGGGAGCCCACTTTAGATAGCCAGGTGGCAGCAGAAAGGACTTAATGCCCCTGTTGTTTGCCTGAGGACAGGCAAATTTCCAGCGGGGTGGCATGTAGTACCCCACTCCAGGGTACCTCTGGTGTGCCCCTGTGCCCCAAAGGACCTAAACATTGGCAGCCAACGCTGCCTAAGAAGACCCCTGTCCACTGTCCAGGACAGGAAGGGTTAAACAGCCAAAGCAGGAGCTAGGACCCTGCTGTATCTGTCCCTACCTGCATTCCTGAGGGGGGAGCACTCTAGTGAGGAGCATCAGCAGAGTGTGACAGGAAGAGAGAGGTCAGAGGTGATCCCAGCAGCTTGGAAGGAAGAAAAAGGTCTGGCACGTGCAGGAGCTGAGAGACAGAGTGCAGACTAAAAGACCCATGCAGCAGAGAGACGGGACCCGCTGACAGTGACCTCTGGCACCTGGGCAGGAGAGAGTAATACAGCAGCCGGGAGAGACCAGAGAGGAGCCGCTCACAGCCGCAGCACATGGCAGTGATTGACAGCTGCACAGAGAGAGGAGACAGGGATCAAAGGAGCTGCCGCCCAGAGCAGGGAGAGACAGCTACCGCTGGGGAGTGATGTCCAGCCAGTGCTGGCCACACAGAGAATGCAAGAGGGAGGCCCTGCAGGGTGCCAGCTGTGAAGCCAGGGAGAATGCTGCCAGAGGAGGTTGCCAGCGCCGGAGGAGGAGCCAGGCCAGGAGCCGCACAGCGGGAGTCGCTTCCGGCCGGAGCCGGCACCTGCAGCTGCTTTTAAGGTACCGGGGTGCCCTATGCCCCAACGATTGGTCTGCACCACGCCAGAGACTATCCCTATTAAGTCAATCCCACAGATTGCTCCTTAGTACAGAGCATCATTAGCCTCAGTCTGACCCACGCTATACTGTCACAGCAATCCCCAGTTACCCCCCGTTACCAGTGAGGAGAGCCACTGGAGAGGCCCCTCCATACCCAGGCCACCTATCTAATAACACGGGTACTATCCCCTGCTCCAGGGACTGAGCTGTTTGCTATTGAGCAGGACAGTGATAAATGTGGTTGTACCAGAACATCCTGTGGCTACTGACCCCTACAACCTGTTCGCTGTATTCCCTACAGGGAGCCACCCCAGGGAACGGGGGCTCGCCTGTCCCTCTGGAGAGAGAGGACTGTTCACCTTTGTCCGTTTTTTTTAATAAGTTAGTGTGCACACTAAGATAGGGCCTAACTCTTTATTCGTGAGGATCCTCCTTCGCGGGACCATTTCTGAGTCAATGACTTTTGCTTAAGGCAGAGACTGTAGTTCAGCATCCACAGGGTGTGAAGCGCCACCTGGCGGACATTTGGTGTTACCGTGTCACATGTACAGTACAGTGTTTTTAGTGACGTAATATTGCTTTCTCTGATATGGTTTTCTTTAAATGTATTTGTGATTATTGAGTGTCTAATGCCTTAAAGTAAATGTTTACATGCTGCACCTCTTTCTTATTGATTTCTGCATATGTGTACAAATGCATCGCAGTGACTAGCACAGGTGTTTCGTTAAATAAATATTTGTCACTGCTAAATTGTAGTAGTGTCGCTTCTGGGGGTTCTCCTTGGGTTGTGCCATCCCCTGCCACAGGTTCTTCCGAGAAGAAGCCGTGAAGATCTGAAGTCGGCAAGTCCAGAGTCCAGGTACACCATCGCACGTCACCCCTCCAGGGGCTTTGTCACACATACGCACAGCATCTATTCCTGGGGGAGAGAGGGACAGGGGGCATGGTCAGCAGCTCACAGAGCACTGGCCATGCCCCCAACAGTAATGGAATATGGGCGTGTGGCTAGCGGACACGTCATCCCATGAAACAAGTCTCTTCCTAATGAGACCATGCCCCTTTTTGCATGCGGGAGTCCAGAGTACTATGTTTACAAAGTTGGAAGGTATGGGAATGGTTGAGTTAATGCTAAGTATTTCCTTATAATAGGGTGTATACGTTTGTTTAAAAACTGGAAACTGGACATACATTCTAATAGCCTTATTCTGCAGGGCAGTCCCATTTTTGAGAGGATTATCACGGTGGGGGGGGGGGGGGGGCATTAGCGAGTCCCCTTGTCACTCAGCTGCACAGCATCTATCCATGGGAGACAGAGGGACTGAGGGCACACAAGCAGCTCACAGAGCACTGGGCATGCCCCTGCAGTGATGAAAATGGGGGTGTTGCCTGTGGTCGCAGCAATCCCACAATGCCATGCCCACTTTTTAAGAGACCACACATTTGGGGGGCACGTCTCTGCCGCATGCCGGAGATCCACTTCATGTTTTCAGAATGTTGGGAGGTATGTAACAGGGTTGGATGATAGCAAAAATATATCGCCGGGTGCACGCTCCCGTTTTTGCCCCTGTGGTGATCGCTGGTCGCAGGAACATGCTCCTGCGACCAGCTGATTACCACTGCCGGGCTCCCCCGGCAGTTTCTTTTTCATCAGTGACCATCTTTGGTCGCTGATGAAAAGGAGAAACTGAGCAATATATTGCTCAGCCATATATTGCTCAGCCATATATGGCTGAGCAATATATCTCCCCCGTGTGTACACAGCATAACTGTATGCTTCATGAATGGTAATTATAAAAGCAGTATAATGTCTCTTATTTAACCCTGAACACTTGAGTGTAACTGCAGATGTTAAGTAAGACAGTGTCCTTAGTTAACAAGCGCTACATATGCACAGTACTTGTTTCAAGTACTGCAGCACTAACATGCTGGCATAGTCACTTCTATTGTGTAAGCAAAATTTACAGATATAATAAAAGCCACTTGTACAATCCATATCTTTGAATGCAGCAAAACTTTTTCCAGATGGCAAGAGCTGTTCTGTGTTCTTTCCATCTGGTTTCACCTTAAATAGTCTGTGTTGTGTGTGTTGCGTTTTGTAGTGCTGTTAAGCAGTGTACAGTGATGTACAATGCACATGAAAAGCATCAGGAGGAACATCTGAACAAACATCACTATGTAACAAATGAGAACACTCCACACAGCAGCTTTTGTAGGAGAAATGAGATAATCATAAAAGCAATATTGTGTTTGGGGACAAGATGCTATAGAAAGGAAATAAGTGTACTTGAACTTGAAATCCCTCTAAAAAAAAAAAAAATGACTTTCTATTTAATACTACTCTATACCTCATGAACATAGGCATATTAAGAGAGGGGACCCATGTGTTGCCTCTGTCTGGGATCCATCCTCTATCCTGCAGCCTCAGTACTATCCCTTTGTCTCCTATTCCCATTATGAGCATTCATCTTTAGCCATACACTCATCTCATCTGTCTTTCTCAGACTCATCCCACACCCAGTGTCTCTCAGCCTCATTCTCCCCTATCTCTCAGCTTCCCATCCACAGTATATATCAGCCTCTCCCTGTGTCTCAGTCTCACCATCCCCGTGTGTCTCTCAGCCTCTCCGTGTCTCAGTATCATCATCCTCCTTTATCTCTCAGCCTCACCATCCCCGTGTCTCTCAGCCTCTGCCTGTGTCTGTCTCATCCTCCTCCTGTGCTTCTCAGCCTCACCATCCCACCTTGTCTTTCAGCCTCTCCCTGTGTCTCAATTTCATCCTCCTCCTGTGTCTCTCTTAGCCTCACCGTCCCTTGTGTCTCTCAGCATCTTCCTGTGTCTCAGTCTCATCCTCCCCCTGTGTCTCTTAGCCTCAATATCCTCCTATATCTCTCAGCCTCTTCCTGTGTCTCAGTCTCATTATCCTCCTGTGTCTTTCAGCCTCACCATTCCCCTGTGTCCCTCAGTCTAACGCTGAAGCTCAGCATCTTCTGTGTCTCTAAGCCTTGCCATCCACGTGTGCATTTCAGTCTTTTCTGTGTTTTTTAGATTCCCCCTGTACCTCTTAGCCTCCACTGGTACCTCTCAGCATACCCTTTGATCAACTGTGAAAACACAAAAATACATGGAGCTTTCTCTACGACATCTCTATGCTGTTACTCAAAAGTAAGCACAGTCCACCTTTGTGTTTCCCATGTCCCCTATGTGTTGACTGGACTGCCTCGCTCCATAGGACAGGGCAGGAAAGTCAGTAAATATGCTGCAATTAAATTTGCTTCATTTACAATCAAATATTTTTAAACTATTTACACTCATATGTGGTTGCCAACTTTTGAGAAAGAATTTCAGTGAGATTGTGAAAGTAACATCTATGAGCGCCACGTTAAGGTGGACATAATGCACGAGCTGTTACATAGTTTGACTCATATACTGGCCATGGGAAACCTTATTTGTGAATGTTTGTAGCCATAGTGACCATTGTGCGTTAGTAATAATAATGCAGGGGAATGGCATTGACGATCTCATTTGAATGTATATATCTGTGATTTATTTTCTTGTTTTCAAGTGTCTAGCAGTTATATAATGGAGGAAAAGTACAATCAGGAAGATAGTTGGACTCTTCAGGGAGTTAGGGAGGTTGCTACTATTTCAGGAGTCTCCCTGACATTCGGTGAAAGTTGTCAAGTACTGTACCATATGTTTACACTCGCATGAGCGATCCGTATCGTGCCTAATGTTCGGGTCCTCTGCCTGTTAATCAATATTCGGGGGGGGGGGGGGGGCGGGTTGGGGGCAGGGATGGCCGGCATTTCGCCCCTGATTTCCAGGAATGGCTGGGCCATCCTTGGCCTCAAAGCCGTACTGTGACAGGCAGCCTGAGTAAGGTTAGATTTAGTCAGGCTGCAGTCACAGAAGGACACCGCAATCTTCCTCTTGAACTTCAATCACATAGCAGTACGATGCCATTTCAAATGCAAGCGAGGGGTGATATGCACCTTCTCCTGCATTTGCATAGCTTAAGGATCACATACGATAAGCTGCTATTTATCATATATCATTATTAATTAAACAGGCCCCATGTTATCTCCTATATATTTGGCTACATCTGTCACTCAAAGTGGGTGTCTGTGTCTATAACGCTCTGTTCCTGGACTTTCCTCTTAATGTGTGATTGCCTTCATCTGTGCTGAACACCTTTCTGAGAAATTAACCTGTTTAAAACAGGTGATGGCAATCATACATTAAGGGGAAGTCTAGAAACAGAGCATTGTGTCCCTCCTGGAGAGGGTCATGTTGGGAGGTATGTGACAGAGAACCAGCCCAGTGAGCCCACAGACAGTGCCAGACACCCACTGCCTTCCCATGTTGCCCAGCACTGCTACTCCACAGCCACCAGGTGAGCGCCCCCCTCCCGCGATTTGCGGCAAAACTCCCCCCCCCGCGCCCCCCCCCCTCCCGCGATTCGCTGCAAAAACACCCGCGACCCCCCCTACCGCGATTCGCAGCAAAAACACCCCCGCGACCCCCCCTCCCGCGATTCGCTGCAAAAAGAACCCCCCCCCCGAATCGCGGAAAAAACACCCCCCCCCCGCGACCTCCCTCCCGCGATTCGCGGCAAAAAGAACCCCCCTGCGACCCCCCCTTGCACGATTGGCGGCACCCCCCCTGCGACCCCCCTCCCGCAATTCGCAGCAGCCCCAGGATTAAATGGCACATGCAAAACACTGACATGGCTATGGTCGACATGAGTTTTTGAAGATTTATTTTTAATTTTTTTAATTTTTTCATATTCATTGTCATGTGTCGACATGGACACCAATGAAGTGGCACACTTATGTCAACATTTACATGTGTTGACCTTTCTGTGTTGATTTTTTCTTGTGGCGATTCGCGTCACACCCCCCGCAACCCCCGTGACCCCCCACCTCCCGCAATTCGCGGCAACCCCCCACCGGAACCCCTGTGAACCCCGCCCTCCCGCAATTCGCGGCACCCCCCGTTATTCGCGGCAGCTCCAGAATTAAATTGCACATGGAAAACACTGACATGGCTATGGTCGACAATGAAAAAGGTTGACATGAGTTTTTGAAGTTTTTTTTTTTCATTTTTTGAATATTTTCATATTCATTCTCATGTGTCGACATGGACACCAATGAAGTGCCACACTTATGTCAACATTTACATGTGTTGACCTTTCTGTGTTGATTTTTTCTTGTGGCGATTTGCGTCACACCCCCCCCACCCCCCCACCACAACCCCCACTCCCGCGATTCACGGCACACACACACACACACCTCCCCCGCGATTCTCGGCACCCCACCCCATGACCCCCCCTCCCGTGATTCACGGCACACCCCCGCGACCCCCCCTCCCATGATTCGCCGCAACCCCCGCCCCGTAACCCCCCCTCCCGCGATTCGCGGCACCCACCCCCGCGACCCCCCCTCCCGCAATTCGCGGCACCCCCCCGCGATTCACGGCAGCTCCAGAATTAAATTGCACATGGAAAACACTGACATGGCTATGGTCGACAATGAAAAAGGTTGACATGAGTTTTTGAAGTTTTTTTTTTCATTTTTTGAATGTTTTCATATTCATTCTCATGTGTCGACATGGACACCAATGAAGTGCCACACTTATGTCAACATTTACATGTGTTGACCTTTCTGTGTTGATTTTTTCTTGTGGCGATTCGCGTCACACCCCCCACCCCCCCCCCCGCAACCCCCACTCCCGCGATTCACGGCACACATACACACCCCCGCGATTCTCGGCACCCCACCCCGTGACCCCCCCTCCCGTGAGTCACGGCACACCCCCCGCGACCCCCCCTACCATGATTCGCCGCAACCCCCACCCCTGTAACCCCCCTCCCGCGATTTGCGGCAACCCACCCCGCGACCCCCCTCCCGCGATTCTCTGCAATCCCTCCCGCGATTCGCAGCATCCACCCCCCCACAACCCCCCCTCCTGCAATTCGCGGCACCCCCCGCGACCCCCCCTCCTGCAATTCGCGGCACCCTCCGCGACCCCCCCTCCCGCGATTCGCGGACACCTAAGTTGCAATACAGGGCATCTTTCATACAATTCTAACCATATTTCTCATATACAAACGTTCACAAATTAAGGGGGCGCAGCCCCTTACGACGGTGTGAAGAGCGCCCGTAGGGCGCGATGAATCACCTAGTTCTTAATATTCAGGGTGAGAGGAGACTGCATTTTAACTTTTTTGCCAGGGGAGCCACACTGACTAAAAAACTGCTCTGGTTGGACAATGATAGGAATGGCAGTGCAGCCATCTTCAGAGCTGATGCAGAGATGATGAGAAAATAGGCATCGTTTGTAGACTAAAATATGTGCAAACATAATGTTATTTACCTATGCTTTGTTTGCAAAATGTATATTTTCTATTTAGTGCAACTATTAATCTGTAATGAGGCAGTAACAATGTTACATTTCCATACAGAAAATACTGTTGCTAGATGGAACTTTTCATATGATTAAGGCTTTTTTTTTAGCAAACACATTTTATGATTTAGGGCACATGTGCATCCAACGCAGCATCAGCCAATTATACCTCGTTGGGTTGTAATGGCTCAGTTGATTTTCGATGTTTCTAGTTTGTTATTATTATTGCCTTCATTTTATTTATTTTTACTTTGTTCTGTTATCTTCAACATTTGGCGTCTGTGTGGGATGCCAAGTGAATGTTTTACCTTGTAAGTGAATGTCCCTTTAAAAAAATTTCCGCACGGCCAAAAATCTTGGGCAGCGTTACATACCTCCCCATTTCTTTGTATAAATCTCTATATAAACATGTTTGGGTTGACTTTTTATTGTGTCATTGCATAGGTAAGGAGGCTTAAGAAAAGATTTATCAATCCTTGCAGAGAGATAATGTACCTAGACAATCAGCTCTTAAACATAATTTTGAGGGTTGTGTTTTAACAATTGTTGGTATAGCACTGACATTAAGCTGAGCTGACAGCTTCAGCCAGGCCAGGAGACGCCCGGGCGCGGAAATGTTTCACGTCATTATGTTGCGCTGCCGCTGGCCTGGGCCTGGATCCCATTGTTGACTCAGACATACTATAACTGGACGCAGAGTCTATTGGTCTCTGCCTCCCTCCGGGTTCTCCATAATGTGTGTGATGTCATCACATCACACACACAGGGTCGAGAGACGCCAGAGAGGAGCTGTGGAGCCAGCTCAGAGACAGCAGCAGCACCGCCGCCATGCACTTGTTAAAAAATATATATAGAAATGCATTCTGTGTTGTGCCTGACTGGTGCTGATTAAGTATTCACATTTTTCATAAATATATATACAGTATATAGGGGTATATTCAATTAGTGTTGGCTCCATTCTGACATTTATTTGTCAGAATGGATCAGACACTACCTATTCAATCAGCGGCTAAATCGGAATGTCGGATTTGGCCGTTGCTGCTTCTGCTCACCCAGCCAGCGCCTGGGACACAAGCTTTTTCCAAGAGGAGGGAAATTCATACATACCAAAAATAATTTGGTGTAGTGTGGATTTTATAAAATCACAGAAAAAAAGTACCCTAAAAAAGAGTCATAATTTTCTATTATAGATTTTATGGGAAGACTTTTCACCATGAAAAAATACACCATTATAAAAAATGAATCTCAATCCATAGTTATAAAGATTAATCCTTAATTGTTAGAATAGTACATTGTTATCCTTAAAGAATGTATCCTTCACTTTATAAGAGACAACATCATATAGAATCATCTAGAATATAATATACAATTTCATAAGAAAAAAAAAAGTCATCCAAAGAGCAACCTACCAGAGTATTGAAGTGGTGTGTTCACTTGCAGAGGCTGAGTATGACTGAGGGCTGATCATGAGGGTTTTATATGGGGATATCTCTATGACCTCACTTCCTGTGGGAGTAATTGAACAAATTTTTTTTTTGTAGTGCAGCTTATTCTGTACATAAATACCAACTCACTCATTGTAGCTAAACAGATTATAGTTATCGCTACTTAATAGATACAAACAATCAGTGGTGTAACTATAGTCCCGCAGCCCCTGCCGTAGCGGGGAGGGGCAGAGAAAGTGTGGGCACCAGCGGGTCTGCAGGGCTATAGTTGCCCGCTGCCATTCGCCATGACCTGCTGCCGGCTCATCTGTTTTCGGTCACGGACTCACAGCTCTCCCGGCTCTCTCCTGTTGCTTATGAAAAGCGACACTCAGAAAATTTTCTGGATGTGTAGATGCTAGATGAGGCGGCGGCCTAACATTATTATTTTTTTTTGGGGGGGGGGGGGGGGATTAATAGTTATGCCACTGCAAACAATTTAATTTTTTAGGGTAGTGTTATAATCCAGGTATCATGGGAATCGGGGGTTTTTGGGTACATAGATGTATGATTACAATTTTATTTTGTATTAAAGTTTGTTTATGCCTAGAATTATTTCCTTCATTTTTTTGTCTTACCCACTTTTTTGGCAGGGGAGAGCAAAATTTGTCGTTTTATAAGTGTTATAATTTAGGCCCCCCTGTCTTAATCCTGCTCTGCTACTATCCTCAACAAATCACTGGTTAATCCACTTCACTGTGTCATATCAAATTCCACTGGTGTGTATATAACTGCCACACCACCACATGCATACATATATTTTCTCTCTCTTCACTTTAAATCTCCCCATTAATCATCAAACATAACTATTTTTTTAATACCAAAGTAAACAAATGCATGATATTTAAGAAAATAAATGTATATGAATAAAAAAAAGTATACATTACTCTATGTTAAGAAAGAAGTTCTATATTTCTTTTTTATCAGTCCAGTTTATTAATCTGCAGTGTTGAAGCTGACTTAAATCACTGCTTATTTGCAGTTTAATTCCGTTATCACCACAAGTGGGATGCGGTTAATTTCCCGGCGGTCGGGATCCCGGCGGTCGGAATCCCGACACTGGAATCCCGACCGCCGAAATCCCGAAACTTTCTCCCTCCGTGGGTGTCCACGACACCCATAGAGGGAGAATATAATAGCGTGCCGAGCGTAGCGAGGCACCGGGCCCGCTGCGTGGCGAGCGCAGCGAGCCCGCAAGGGGGGGCGATCCATGTCCCCCCCTTGTCGGGATTTCGGCGGTCGGGATTCCGACCGCCGGGATCCCGACCGCCGGGATATCATATCGGATCCCCACAAGTGGTGTCAGTGAAGCCAAATGCAGTCAGTGTGGCTGACAGTGACTTCCTACCTGCCAGTCACCCACAGAAAAGGCAGTCCCATTGGGATGTATTTCTGCCCTTTGGGACGGCCAGTCTGGGCTGTGATAAGTAGAGAGATAGATTCATGTAGGAAACCACGCCCTGCTATTCATGCAGCCCTAGCCAGGCTTTGCCGCTACTACGCATGTCTGAGTGACTTCATGTGTAAGGGGCATTTGCGTGGGCATTATGAGTAACTGGCATGACTACTGGGGGTATCATGTGTATATGGGGCACTACTACTGTGGGCAGCGTGTGTAAGGGGCACTACTGTGCAGCATAAGATGTATAATAGGTACAACTTTGTAGCACAACGTTATTAAGGCATGCTACTATGTGGTGGGATATAAATTAGGGGCACTATGTGCCATGTAGTGGGAATAAGATTGTGCTATAGGGGGACTATTGTGTGGTCACACCCCTTCCTTGTGAGACCATACCTCTATTGCAGCATGCGCTGTCTGCTTGTAAACTATGGCTGGGAGCCTGCAACTTTATCGATCAACCTAGCACCAGCCCTATATGAGATATTCAGGAAAGGGAAATAAAACAGATAGGGGGAAGAAGTGGATGGACACAGAGTAAGTTGGGAACACAGGTTGGATATTTTGTAATATGGTTTATTTTATTTTATATAGTGTTAAAACATATCTAAAATGTATTTTATGTTATCAAACCTTTAAAGCATCTGGGTTCTAGGTGTACCTTTGATTCCTGGTGGTTCTAAACAAATTGTCCATACCCCTACTTCTAAATCCCACTTCGACAACTGCTCTTGAATGAGATTGGTAAGTTTTCCTTATTGCACTTAACACAGGCAAAATAAACATAAGTTCTGGTGCTTTACTGTGTGTCATCTTCAGCAAACTCCTCCACATTAATTGTTTATTGCATAATTAACTTGCCAGCAGCAAAGTCATGTTGTCAAGGCTAATTTTATTTCATGGGATGAAAAATCTGCTCCAGCGTCACTATAAAGAAAATGCAAGTAATTGTCACTATTATATTCAGAAGCGCTTTCATTTCTCTTCCTTGAAATTATTAATTGCCGTACTAATATGCATCTTGTAATTTTTCTGGTATGGCAAGTACTTTGTGTGTCATAACATTGTGTGTCTCTAAAATGCTTAGCTGGCCATACACTATACAATTATCTGGGAGATCATCTACCAGATCTGACTGGTTGGAATTTATATCTGGTAAAGGGTGAGAGCAAACGACAATCGGCCATTTACCCCCCCAAACTGACAAAAACTGTCATTCCTACATATTGGGGGAGACTCCAGAGTGGGCTGTAGACAAGTTAAAAAGTTAAATAGGGGAGCCACACCAATTGCCAACTGAACTGTGCTGCAGCTCCTCCTCAAACTGCCAATGGTTACATTTGTGATTAAACCGGTTTGGTTTTTTCCACTTTCCAGGGCGCACACAAAGAAAAAAATTATAAAGACTTATAAAAAAGGCAAAGAATTTATTTTGATAATGTATTGTATCATAGACATACCTCACAACTTCAAAATGAAGAGCTGAGGGACACCTGTCTGTGGCCAATCAGTGCTTTCCCAGTAGGGGTGTGTGGCCTAGCCTAAAGGGGGTGTGGCTTTCATACGAAACTTGCCTCTTGCTAATTTCATTATGGGGCCATGGCCAGCAGCTGAGAGTTGCTGACCATGCCCCTTCATGAATTGACACTATTCATCGCTGCTCTTCTCCCAACTCCCCCCTTTCACCGTGGGTCACTGCTGCCCGCTGGGGGGATGCAGGGCTTCCCAAAAATAAATTGTGATTTTCCTGTGAAAAGTGGGACAGTTAGGAGGTATGTCATAGATGCTAAACTGTGTTATGTTATAAGATTGTAATTGAAAGTAATGTTAATGAGAATTTCATATTTAACCCTTTGAGTGCCAAGTGAAATTGTCAAAATAGGTGTGAAAATTGCCCAGCATAATGTTTTCCTTTATATAGGAAATATAGGGGGAAATTTACTAATATGAATTCGTAGAAAAAAAATATCGTATTTTCCTAGGAAAATATGATTTTTTTGGGTGTATTCGTATTTTTGGCATTTACTATGCCAAAAATACAAATATTTGTATTCATATTGATGGGACATTCGTATTTGTATTTACAAATATGAATGCATACACCATCGTTAAAATACGACAGGAATCACCATTCAAAAGAATGGTGACTCCTGATTTACTGAAAATACGGCTGCTAATTGGCGTGAAACGGCGGCGAATATACGGCAGGAAAATACACTTTATTTTCCTGTCGTATTTGGCAGAAGCCTGCATGGATCAGTCAGCTCCGTGCAGGCTTTAGTGATTAAAAAATATAAAATTAAATAAATAAATGAAAAAAATCAGCGTGGGGTCCCCCCCCCACAGCTGTAACCAGCACCAGGCTGAAAGAGCCAGGGCCGGTAATAAAAAATCAGGAAACCCAGCAAGTAGGGGTTCTCCGATTTTTTACAACCAGCCCCAGGCTCCAGGTCCGGGGCTGGTTCCCAAAATACTGGGGACAAAATGACTAGGGGTATTTTAAGAACCAGCCCCAGATCAAACCAGACAGCAGGGTAATGTCACAGCCGAGGGACACTGTGAAGATCTGTAGTCTTGATCCAACGTAGTCCTGGTTTTCTGTCACCTTCTGTGACATGCCGGTGACTCCATCAGCTCCCCGCATCGGACTGTCAGAGGCGCAGAGATGTTTCATCTTCCGTGCCTCTCCATAGAATGATTCTATTGGCCGCCAGCTGGCCAATCAGGAGCTGAGAAAGTCCGCTCCATGACTTAAAATCGTCACAAATCGCAGTTTTTCCCCGCAAATTTGCATTTCATTAAATATGCGGATTACAAGGGAAAAATGTGAGTTCTAAAAGTGCGATTTGCTGCGATATGGTGCGATTTCTAAAAATGCGATAAAATCGCATTCTATTAAATGTCACCCTCTATTTCCAGTACTGCTAATAGTCTACATATCACAGTTGGACAGTAAGGAATGAGGGGTGAGATTTAATAGGATGAGAGATTCAGAAAGTGAAAGATTTGGTAAGAAATCTCCAGTCTTTTACAGTTGCAATCATTTACAGTGCAAAACCAGTTTAATTTTGAAGAAGGGGGGTGCACTCGAGATTATGCGCCTAATGGGGTGTTAAGTCAAGCATCTCCGACTAGAAGGGGTAGTCACCCCCTTAAGAGTGTATACAGAAAAACAAGAAAAATAATGTGGAGCGCTAAAATAGATCAATTGGATATTACAATATAACAATTTATTAAAATAGTAATTAGTATAAGTGAAGCAATAACAATGTAAATTATTAAAATCAATATACATGTGTATCAGTATATTGGGTGAAGACAAGGAAGGTATGAATTTTTTACTGATGGAGTTCTGCTGCTTTATATTACTCCTGTAGAAATTTTTTACTTGCTAGTTCCACTGAGTTTGTAGCCATGTATTTATGGAGGAGTCACATATCATGCCGGGTATTATATACCGCTGGAGGAAGATCTTGTTCTCGAATATGGAGATGTCCTCACAATGATGCGATAATTTGTAATCCACAATGGGCTGATGGCAATGTCCCAAATGATGGTAGAAATCCAGGTGACTTCCAGCAATGTGTTCCCAGGATGAGCAAGATGAAGTGGAGTATTGTGCAGCAATAAGTCCAACAACCTTCAGAGTCCAATAGTTAGATATAGCAAGTGCTGCCTAACATGTTTCGTCGTAGCCTTACGACTTTCTCGAAGGTGATTTTGCCGTGTGAATGATTGCCGCTTTAAAATAACTGGAAATTTCTTACCAAATCTCTCTCACTTTCTGAATCTCTCATCCGATTAAATCTCAACCGAGATGTTGCATCAAGTACCTTGGGCCCTGGTCTTGTAGAGCTTTGAAACTCATTTTCCAAGCGCCACGCCGACAGTGCAGAAGGCCTGCACATGTGCATAACTAATAATGCGCATGTGCAGGTCCCGTCCATTGGATTGGCATGAGGGCCTTTATTCTAAATGAGGCGATACAAATCATTTATTTATTTTTATCCTTTTACCATTGTAAACCTGTATTCAGAAGTTTTGACAAGGCCAGAACCATGTTCAATAACACAGGTTGGCCTGGGCTTTCACTGTGAAAAGGTATAAAAAGACATCCATACGGAACCAAATATATATTTGTAATAATTTGAAGTAAATGCTGTCTTCCATTTTTATTTCAATTTTCCGCAGTGTTTTTCTGGAAAAATTCTCCTGCCCAAGTTATTTAATTTACACAGTATAAGAATTGAATGCGCACATAGCTTTGGTAAGGAAAGAATGGGCTCAATACCCACTGCCTACATTTTGCGGGTAAAAACTTGCATTCGATATACCCTAGTGAATGCTTCCAATATATGGGCTAAACAAATAGTCATGAAAATACAGTATATCAACTCCACATGAACAAGCACTAGTTAATCAAACCCCCAAAATGGCTGCCGTGTTAGTAACCGACAGGAACACTCCAGCAAATATAAATATCAGTAATCAATCACACAAGTAATAATCTGATAGATCAGCTTTCAGGTGTTCAAAATAAAACAAAACCAAGGTTCTGAGATATTTCTTTTATTACTGCATAAGTCCAATACATCAAAACCATACTGTTCCCACAATGTCCCATTAAGTGATCCGCAATTATGTACAATATAGTACAGTACAATGCACACAGGTAAGATCTAGATGCAGTTCTCAAAAGCCCTTCTGGTTTTTCAATGAAATGTTACCCTTTTTCTGCCAGGCAGTCCAACAATGCATTGACATTTACTCTGGCATTTAAGGGGCTGAAATACAACACAAACCCCCCCCCTTCCCCCCCCCAGAAAACTTTACTTGTTCTACAAATCTCACAATACCCTTCTGACATAGCAGATATATTGCAATAATGTGTTGTTGACTTTCAGGTAAGGTCCCTTTAATAATATTCATCTTTAAGTAGTGGTTTAACACCTATAATGGTTAGTCTACAACATTATGGGAGGAGCTAATATTCAGTCTAGCAAATCATTAAGAAGTGACATTACTATGGAATGAGCCATTAGTTGGCATCAAATGATAAATTATCATTAGCTCAGCCAATGGAAATCGTTAGTTCTCCATCTTATGTAGAAAGACATCCAGTATTACAGCCAGACCACATGTATTTGCCAGGTCTAGGCCCTTCGTTTCCCTTTAGGTGCTTGTCCAATAATTTTACTACAAATGATACAATTGTGTAAATGGTAGTAAATACAAGGGTTTTACCTCTCTGGGACAGGCTTAGACAGTAGGTGGCTCTCTGGATCATATTGTATCCCAAATCCCAAATGGTTCCAGATTGTTACCACTTGGGGTATATTTATTAAAGTACTGCTACATAGAAGTGGAGGTATTGCCCATAGCAACCAATCCAAATGTAGCTATTATCTCTGAAAAAGATGCTAGATAAATAACTAAAATCTGATTGGTTACTAGGGGCAAATTCTCCAGTACCTTAGTAAATATACCCACTACACCCCACACCTTCATAAATATACCCCCTACAGTGTTCTATATGGTCTATCGCTGCTATACAAGGTCATTTGGGATATGTTATTTCTGTGGAGAACTATAGATAGCACCAAATATATGATGCACAGATTTTGCTAGTTGCAATGAATATATTGTAGTAATGAAAACACAAAGGATTATAAATGATAACGAAGTTTTGGCAGTAAAGAATAAATTAGAATCCTCAGGCTAGCGCTATGACGTTCCCAATAGCCGCTGTACAATGCTTACACTGAATATGAACAGGCATGTATGTAATTCGTCTTATTACTTAATGAATACCATTGTATAAGCATTTTATAAATGTCATGGATTGAATGAACAACATTAATAATTCTGTGATGTGTATGATATTAACAAACAAAGTAGCTGTGTTTGCGGAGGAAGATGGCATTGTCTGCACATACAATAGCTGAGGAAGGTTCTGGGGGATGAGGCACTTACAGTACATTGTCAGGTATTAGTGGTTAATGAAACAATTAGGGTGGAAAGTTAAGAGCTCCAGCCACATGGATGTTCCCTTTAATTGCACTTTTATTTAGTCACTTCATAGTGGTTAGGCAAATATTAGGACATCAATGCATCTGCGTTTGGACGTGTCTTCAGCCCTGCAAGTTGCCAGTGTTAAAGGCAGCTCTGCCAAAACATGAAAAAGGAAGCAATACAGTGGGCATGGGCTCAGAGTAAGGTACTAAGCAGCATTTCTGTATGCGGTGGGCAAAGAATCACACATCAGATGAAGTTTTCAAAGCCAAACTACCCATGGTTTGGAAGCTGAGAACCCTATTGGATGTGTGGTGGTCCCAAAGTCTCAGGAACACTGCAGACACAGGATAGTGGGCGCTGAAAAAGTTCAGTCCAGGCTAACTTTTCTTAGCAAACAGTATAGAAATCATTCGATGGTGAGCGACTAATTTCTCTACCGCTCGGGTTCATGCTAGGGAATGGATTTAGCCAAAAGACTTCACTGCCCATGCACCAGCACTAGGGGGAAAGCTGCATGGAGATTGCACATAAGGCCCCTCTGTAAAATACCGGCAGCCTGTTGATTTAGTAAAGTTCTTCAGTTGCTATGTTACACTGTAAGTTTTCTGAATTCAAAATGACTCTTTGGGAGTTTAACTGAGATTGACAAACTGTTAATATGCACATACAGTACACGGTCATTCCAAAGGAGATACAAACCTCGTCTATACAAGGTAACATAATTCCCTATAAACTCTTGCAATTGCAACTGCCTGGGCAGCGGTACTGCATTTGAATAAATCTAGAAGATTCCATTCGTGTTCTTATAACACAAAATATCACCACAACCAAAAAACTACTCCCATTTAGAACATTATATTTCTTAATGGAAATAAACATCCAAATGTATTATGCTTACTATATCAGGGATAGTATACAGAATAACTCAACAAATCCTCAGTATTAGAAATGATTAATGATATGGGCACCATACAGTCATGGATGCCGTTTCAGCAATCTTGTCTATCAGAACATAGCAGCTTGTCATGTAGGTTTTGTATTTTGTCTATGCGTAGAAATTGGAATAGGGGTTTTAGATCTGGCACCCTGAATAGTGTGGTTGATGTGTGGTCTAGCCTTTAATAAATGGCAAGGCTTACAAGGGCACATAAAATTGCCTAACCATGCAGTTTGTGAAATCAGAACTTTAGTAAATCTCTCTTATATTGTAGAACTTGCTCACTGTATAGTAAGTAGGGGAAGTGTACAGTCGAGTTGAACTGTGCAAAGACTAGGCATCAGCGCTGTAGGCATAAATGCATATATAATTATGTATTAAGAAGTATTTAGTGGTGTTTTCTGGGTGTGTGGTATATTGTGGTATTAAATACTGCATACCACAATGTTATCATCGCAGTCTGGTTTTCACAACTCTTATCGGACATCCCTCAGGCACTTGACAATACTAGTTATGTTTTCTATTAGCAACTCTACAGGATGTACATAAATGTCAGACAATACAATTCTCTTTCTCCTCTGACATGTTTTCAAATCTAATTAAGCAAGAACTTTACACAAAACCTATAGATTCCTGCATTGTTTACTTGTCCTGCTCTACTGGTTTCATTGTTGTACATGGGTATTCCTTATACAGCTACAGGGCACCAGGAAACAGCCATCATACTAAAGGCATTCTGGCTAAGTTATGGAGGTTACAGTTTAATGATTAAGGAGCAAAGGCTATATGTTTTCTTCATGGAATTTCTATTTCTTTAGAGAATGTCTAGGCAAATAATAATATGAACAATAAGACATGTTAAACCTTCATCCATCTTGCTATTGACCTGTAGGCCCATGGCCAATAGTAAAATGTATTTCTGTTTGGTGGGCATGTCACCAGATAATGTAATGTGCTATTACTTTTCCCATTATTAGTTACTTATGTAGCTAACACAAACTAACGTATTAGAGTAAGGTGCCAGTCCCTCACCATGGCAAGTGCTGGATGTTGGATTTCACAACCTCATCTTCCAAATAATACGAGAGACTCAAAAGTCCAAAAAAAGTTTTTTTATTATCGGTAATTGGTGGTCCCATAGTGAAAGGGCCATACTGAGAGGAGGTTGGACACGGAAGCAAAACACAAGGACCCTCGTCCATCTGCTTAATTTAAATAGAAAAACAATTTTGCTTATTCTCCTTTCAATGGGCTGTCATGGATATTGGTATAGCTCACAAAAGTTGTGTAGGCAATAGACACACAAAGTGGACCAGCTAGGATTACGGCAAAATGTTCCTGGAAGCCAGACATTATTTTGTGCTTGGGGTCACCAAGATCTTACAATTAGATATTGCTGACTTGCTCACCAGTCGCTGCCGCCTCCCAATACAGCAGCACTTCTAGCACATAATAACAAGAGGTCCCCATGTAACTAAGGGCCAGATGCACTAAGCTTCAAAAGTGATAAAATGGAGTGATAAACAACCAACCAATCAGCTCCTGTCTGACATTTTTCAAACACAGCCTGTGACATGGCAGGTAGGAGCTGATTGGCTGGCTGTTTATCACTCTCCATTTTATCACTTTTGAAGCTTAGTGCATCTTGCCCTAAATGTCTACAGTCATATGAGCAATGTTCTCTTTGGGAAATGGCATCTCAGAGGGATATAGAGCAGATAGAATGTTGCTAAGGGAGGGAGTAAAGACTGTCAAATCCTACAATATTATGACCACAAAAATAGAATTTGAAAAAAACAAAAACAAAAAAACAATAGCTGTACAATACACTGTATTGTAAGGTGTAGTTGTGATGTCCTGTTAATCTAAATGCACAGGTGTTTAAAATAACAAAACTATTTTTTCTTTTTCAACTTTGCCAACCTAATCCTTCCCACCAAGTTATAAATTTTTGGGGTTTCTTTCTCATGGTATTCAACGATTCCACATTTACTGGCACTATTACTATTTTTATTTATTAACACAATCTGCATTACCGAATAGTGCAAACAATCAAGTTTTATGGGTGAAATTTACTAAGATGGGAGATCTATTTCACATGGGATGTTGCTATGGGCAACCAATCAGATACTCTCAATTATCTTCTAGAAGGTGCTAAATAAATAAGTAAAGTAAATTCTTAATAGTTGCCCATCGCAACATCCCATGTGAAATACAAATCCCATCTTAGTAAATTTCTCCCTTACTCTTGCCTGCGTCAGCGGAACAACTTTGTAAATGTCCACACTTTATAGAGGTTTCCTAGATGCATCCATTTCACTCAACAGTTGCAGCACAGGTTGGAGAATGGACCAAGATCTGCACCTTGCAGTGTAACCATGGAGGACATCTTTAAGGTGTTACAGCACGAGTATACGCAACAAAGCAGCACATTCAGGGAAAGTAAGACGTTGCTAGAAAAAAGATATAACTAATATACAACTAGCACTGGTTAACATTATATAAAACCGTTTGGTAACTTGTTAACACATGCAGGAGAGATGGGAACGTTTCTTCTTAGAAACAAATGACCAAAAATGATGGAAATGTAAGTAGCTCCTGATTTCTCTATCTGTTGTTTAACCACAAGTTTTTTTTGCAAACTATTAAAGATCTATACCAATGGGAGGAGGATCACAACTTGGATAACGATGTCCTAATATAGAGATCTTCCTAAAGAGTCAACAAATACAGTCAACGATAGGGTCACATTACTGCTATGTTTTTATATTTGACAGAAGGTCCTAATGTGATCAATAAAACATAGACACTTTTCGGCTGTGGCTACCGGAGGAAATCCCAAGCCACAAAAACTATTAATGACACATTTTGCTAAACAAATCTAAACCGTCAACCCAGCCTTGGCAACATTACTTCATTAGACAATCACGGAAGTAAGTGACTGCTTCTCTAATCTTATGGCTACCTAGTATGGCCATGCACTCTTGTAAATGATGAGACAGCCAGAATTCTCTGAGGAGTGAACAAAAATGAAAGTTTTTTGTTTATTGTTTTGAATAAGACCAGAATAAAATCCCAGTTACGTAAGAAAATGAAACAGAGAACATAAAAGTAACATAAGGACTGCAGGAGTTGTATTGCAGCATCTAGTACAATGGGCAATTATAGTCGTGAAAATAACAAGATCTATAACGCATTTAAACACAATGACTACGTGATCCGGGCTACGTATCCAGAATGCGCTGAGACAAGTAGACTGGTTCTTTCTAATGGCTTTTAAACTACAAAGCTCCGAACATGAAGTCATTACAGGTAAATGGATAGAAGAACTGCCCGAACCGGAATGCACTGTAAGGTCACAAACACTTGTCTTCTCCCACTCACAAATATAGCCATACACTAAAGGGGAATCAAACTGATGACTAACTGCATGGCCAGCTTTAGGAGGCATCTCCACAGGGTTCGCGTCAGAGGTCCCGTTAGTGTTCCTCCCTCCACAATCGTTGATAAAGACAACTGTCTGTCATGCCATCTTCTGGTTTGCCAGAAAGGTAAACTGACAAAGAAAGGTCATTAATATCATTACAGATTAGCAGAACTTTGTAATGTCCCAAATGCTCTGTGCTCAATCTGGCTTGAAAATTATTTGCGGTTATCTCCTTTCTTTATAGTTTCAAAAGGCTATCAGACCAGCAAAGGAGTAAATGGACATAATGCAAAGTAAAACCAAAGGTGAGTTTTCCTTTATTTGAAATTAAGTTTTGTCCACTTGGACAAAGAAGACTCTTCCTCTCTCTGTTCCACCCACAGATGGCAATGTGTCCTCTCTCCTTTAGTCAGCAGTGATGCCTTTGGCTCGCAATTCCTCCTGGACTCTCAGCAAATAGGTGGGGTCTGGGTACCCAAATCTGAAAGTAACCCACAGATATTTTATCATTAGCTTTGAATGAGCATGACAATAGTAACAGCTTTATCAAATAATGAATTGCATTTTTATACAGCCATAGATACAAAAAGTCTTTTTTTTTAATGTTGTTATGGTTTAAGATTATACTCCTTTCACAGGGCAAAACAATGGGGCAATTTTACCTGTTAATGTGCATTAACCCACATTTCTGCTCCTTACTAGGGTTGTGGACCGGAGACTCCACCTGGGACCTTTCTGTAGTTTGGACACATCCAACCTGGGTTTTTAGACCCATTGTAAGCAGGGCCGGTTCTACCACTAGGCAGCTTTAGGCAGCTGCCTAGGATGCCAGGTTCTAGGGGGCGCCACCAAGTCTGCCTATCAAAAAATCAATGAGGTCTGTGACGATCCTTGTTGTACTTAAGGCTGTGGAACTTCTAAGACCTCACCTCCATACATTCTCTTGAGGCATACTTCCTTACGTTGCTGCCCTCCCTTCCTGTACTATGTCATGAGTGGCAAAGGGAAGGGTGCTGGGGGCCTCCAGGGAATGCAGAGGTCTTGCCCATCTTCCTGGGGGGCTAGGTGGACCACTCAGTTTTGGGAGGCTCCTTGCCAATCTAGAATGTTAGGCAAGTATGCATTAAAGGGTTGGAGAAATGGTTATTTGTGGCAGTATGGGGGGTGGGGGCACGGGGGCGGCAGTGGGTTGAAGTTTTGGTTTTGCCTAGGGTGCTGAGAAGCCTTACACCGGCCCTGATTGTAAGAAAAGTGTCTTACAGTATAGCCTGGTTTGTGCAATTTTCAATTATCCCATTATTGTGAGCCAAAAAGTTCCTTTTTAATGACACACACTAAATTCCAGGGCAGACCCGGGTTCAGTGTAACTGGCACTACTGGGTACATGATATGAAACTGGCACTACTAGGGACATAATATGTAACTATCACTACTGGGAACATAATATGTAACTTGGCACTACTGGGGACATGATATGTAACTTGGCACTACTGGGGACATGATATGTAACTTGGCACTACTGTGGACATGCTATGCAACTGGCACTAAATGTGTGGAAGAAAATGATTGATTAGCATTCAAAATTAGTGCCAGAGATAGTACACAAACCTTGCTTTATGCACAAATAAAATATATTTGTGTGTATTTCATGTGTTTGTACAACATAAAACCAAGATACCTCACTGAAATATAAAAATATTCTGAAATATGGAATAATCCGTTATCTGAAATACTTCTGGTACCGAGCATTTTGGATAAGGGATACTCAACCTGTACCTATCATTCAAACTACCTTTTGTCCAGAGCTGTGAAACCTGACTTCTTTCAAGGCAAAGTGCTATAGAATTGCTACTTTTATTAACAGTGTAAACACATCAGCCACAAATACCACTATCTCCCTAATATTTATGATATATATCGTTCTCAACAGTAGGAATAAAAAATATTTTAAATAAACAATTCAACAAGTTGGTGCGGTTGTGGGTCATGGGATCATATATAGTGGATTTCCCAACTCTTCAGGGGCCAATAAAGCATCACATCATAAATTACTAAACAGAGGTTGTATTTCGGATCATTAGACCATTATTCACAGATATCTTTCCATTTTGCATGTTTGTTAGATGTACTTTTTAATATGTTTGCTTTATTAACTTGTAACATAAATATTTAAATTTATGTCAATAAAGATTAATGCATAAATTCTGTTCACACACCTATATAGAGGTAACCAACTATTCCTTGCTGCACTTCTGGTAATTCAGTACAGGTTACCATGCAGCAGCAGCAGCAGCGGACACTCCAGTGCCTGCAGTAATAACTTGAATAAGAATGTTTTTATTTGGTGTGGACAGATGCGGAACCATTTGTCTACAGCAAGAAGATAGACAGCCATTAGGTCGACACCATTAGTTCGACAACTCAATAGGTTGACATGCCATTAGGTCGACACTGCCATTAGGTCGACATGTCATTAGATCGACATGCCATTAGGTCGACATGTCATTAGATCGACATGCCATTAGGTCGACAGTCAAAAGGTCGATGTGTTTTTTTCTTCAGTTTTTTTACCCAAATGTCGACACAGTCGACATGGACACAGTTTGAAGTGAACCGCAGCCCCTCGCATCGCTCGCGATGCTTCGGGCACGGTGCCTCGCTGCGCTCGGCACACTATTATGATCTAACTCCACGCCGTAGTGGATGGTAGGACATGAAAAACCGCCTGTCGGCACATGTCGGCTAAAAAAAAAAACACTGTAAAAAAAACCATGTCGACCTTTTGACTGTCGACCTAGACACTGTCGACCTAATGGCATGTCAACCTAATGACATGTCGACCTAATGAACATGTCGACCTAATGGTATGTCGACATAATGGCAAGTCGACCTATTGAGTTGTCAAACTAATGGTGTCGACCTAATGGCTGTCTATCTTCTTGTTGTAGACAAATAGTCCGGATACCGGTGTGGACTACAGATGTGTATTGATATATCTTATATAAATAGTAGTGTCAAACAGCCCCTCTTGGTACGTCCCCTGCCAAGTCCCATAAGACTCTGCTAGCGTCAGGCATTTTTTTTTTGCCTAATATGAATTCACCAGTAAATACGAATAATGAGTAGACCATGGTTTTTTTTTCTCAGTGTAAAAAAAAAAAAAAAAAAATTTTTAAAGCCCCCTCCATGGCTATAACCAGGCCCGGGCCCAAATAGCCGGTCCTTTTTTGTAGAAATACAAGGGGCAAACAAGTTGGGGTCTCTTATTTCTATAACCAGCAGCAGGCTCATGGGCTGGTCCTGGTTCCCAAAATACAGGTGACAAAATTAGTATTTTGGCAATCCGCACCGAGCTCAAACAGCCAGCATACCAGAGCAGGGGGAGACTCCATGCCAATAAAGGGGTCCCCACCTCCAGGATAACCCCAGCACGGGCTGAAGCCCGGGGCTGTCCCCGGTGCCCATGGGCACTCATGTCTGTAATTCTTATTTATGCATTGACCTAATTCTGTTAGATAAATGGATATTTCAACATTCCCACCAGTCTAGTATTGCAGCAGTATAGGCACAACTCTAGCTTTCTCCCAAGACTATGGTGTTTCCCAGATTAAATGTAGTCGACATTAGTGGCAACTACAGCACTCACAGAGGCTCAAGATGCTTACATAGCTACCAATGCCCCAAATGACTGATCAGTTTCTACCCATTGGTGTGCCCATAAGGTGGTGTTGAGAGGTGTGACGACCCATACTGGTGCTCATCTGAAGAGACAATGGGGCCGATTGAGATCTCTTCGCACAGATCCCCGTCCCTGATGGTGGTGGTCTGTACATGGGCGATAATGCGCATGTGCAAACCCCCGCAGCAAGCACCTTTGGCAAATTTTTCATTCTCCGCGGCACTCGCTGCCTGAGTGACAGGCAGGGGGCATACTCTGGGATTCAACTAGCGTTTCATAGGCGTGCCCATAAAAATGGTAGGCACGCCTATAGAAACTCTGGGCGGACCCCAGCAAATGCTAACGTGCCTTTATGGCTGCTCGGGGCGGGCGATGAGGTTACATGTCTGCCAGGGGCTGGCTGTCAACTTTCAGCCTGGGGGGCAAGTCTAGAGCACTGGCCCATAAGTAACAATGTTAAATGGAGGTTTTTCTTATTAATAAAAAAAGATTAGGCCTGGAGCTGATTATACCAACTGGAGTATAATACCATGACACCAGAGGCTGATCCCCCTGTATAACACCACCACAGGCTGCTCCCCTTGTATAATAATAATAATAATAATAATAACAACAACAACAAATCACAAGCTGCTCCCCCTGTATAATACCATGACACCAGAGGCTGATCCCCCTGTATAATAATAACAACAACAACAACAACTCACAGGCTGCTCCCCCCTTATAATAACAGGACACCACAGGCTGCTCCCCTGTATAATAACAGGACGGGGATGTATGAAAAGGAATGACAGTGGAATGACAGTCTTGTCTGCTAACAAGGAATGCCCTTTGACTATAATGGGAGAGGATTTCATTTATATGTATATTTCTGAAATTATTACGCCTATGAACAATATTTTTGGTACACATCTTGCTAAGACCATTACACATATGTTACATGCAGAATGATGCAGAATGACGGCTGCCTCCTATGGAATGACGGCCGTTTAATTCGCCATCCCTAAGCAAAAATAGCATTGAAACAGCTCCAGTATGCGAATTAAAGGGCTGTCATCCATAGCAAGCAGCCGTCATTCTGCATTATTTGTATGTGTAATGGTCTTAGCAAGATGTGTACAAACACTATAGTTCATAGGTCTAATAATTTCTGAAATATACATATAAATGAAATCTTCTCTCATTATAGTCGATTGGCATTCCATTTCAGCAGACCAGACGGTCATTCCTTTTAGGCCTGTTCCTCCTGCATAATAACAACAGCTAAGCCCCCCTGCATAATAATAACAGCTAAGTGCCCCTCATAATAACAGAAGGACACGACAGGCTGCTCCCCCCTGCATAATAATGGGAGGACACCACAGGCTGCTCCTCCTGCATAATAATACCAGGACACCACAGGCCTGCTCCCCTGCATAATACCAGGACACCACAGGCCTGCTCCCCTGCATAATACCAGGACACCACAGGCCTGCTACCCTGCATAATACCAGGAAACCACAGGCCTGCTGCCCTGCATAATACAAGGACACAACAGGCCTGCTCCCCTGCATAATAACAGGAGTACTCCTACAGGCTGCTCCCTCTTTATAGTAATAATAATAATGACATCACAGGCCTTCTCCTCCTGTATAATAATATTAACCACTATATAATAATAGTAACAGAATACCACAGGCTTCTCTCCCTGTTAAAATTTTTTTATTGCCAGGACACCACAGGCCTGCTCACCCTGCCTGGCTGGCTTGTCATCCTCCGTCCGACTCCGTAGCAGTCTGCCCTCCGCCTTCTGCCCGCCGGGTGCCGGCTCTTCCTCCAGCAGATACACAGGTGGGTGGCGTCGTGACGTCACCCCCACTTGCCCGCTGCGTCTGTCACTGCCAGGAGGAACCAAATGCATGGCCGTATCCCCTGAACATGTCATCAATGCAGGCGGCCATGTTACTGTAGCCGAGGCCATATTCTGAAAGCCCCGGCTACAGGAGAATGAGGTAAACAAGCAGGCGGCCCGCAGCGTTACTTGGTAGAGCGGCCCGGGGGGGGGGCAAATGGCATCCTGCCCCCTGCCCAGCCCGCCACTGATGTCTGCTAAAGCATTCAGGTGTAAAGTCCTGGCTTACTTTTCATAAAAAACAGAGGAAAAAAATCATTCAACGTTGACAAGTAGAATCTCTGATTATGATTCAGATGAAACCAATTACAACAAAAGTTTATTGTTCTGTATGTGTAGTGTTCTGAGTAAACTTCAACAGAAATATTACTCCTTGGCCCTTATTCAGATCTGACCGCAGTACACATTTGTTCTCAAAATGGGAAAAACCATGTGCACTGCAGGTGGGGCAGATGTAACATGTATAAAGAGAGTTAGATTTGTGTGAGTTATTTTGTTTCTGTGCAAGGTAAATACTGGCTGCATTATTTTTACACTGCAATTTCGATTTTAGTATCAACACACCCCACCCAAATTTAACTCTCTCTGCACATGTTACATCTGCCCCACCTGCAGTGCACATGGTTTTGCCCATTGTAAGAACAAATTTGTACTGCGATCAGATCTGAATAAGGGCCCTTGGGTAATAAATCTGTTCATTTTTTTTGCTCGCAAACCCTAGCCAGAGTAAAAATAAGACCCAGAATTCTCCACTTCTCGGAAACGACTCAATTCCTATATATAATGCTTTTGCTAGTTACTATGAGAAATTATACAACCTACACAGAGATCCAAGAAGTCCACAAACCTTTGCCCCTTAACAAAGGCAGAGAAACCGCTCAGTATGTTTATCTTCCAGAGTGTTTAACATTTGACTCTGTTCCAGAAAAATCTGCTATTTGTGATCTCACCGCAAAGCCAACTCACTGTGATTGCCAAAGCTCCTGGACTAAGGGCCTTATTCTGATTGACTCAGACGCCGCCCTCTGCCTGCAGTGCCCCCCACATTTTAATAACAAGTTGTAACAGTTTAGAGAAGGTCAAGAAAAGTGCCAGGACCTCTAAATGTGTGCCCCACTGCCCTCCCTCCCTTCACCAATAACAAATTGTTCATATCAAATCGCTGAAGACTAAGGAATTAACACAGCACACCTTTTTGTTATACTTAATTACCGCTGGACACACAATATTTGCATTAATCTACTGCATCAGTGATTCTTGAAATTCGTGCTTTTAATGTAATGCTAAGCAGGGAATGAGGACACGAGTGTCTGATTTTTTTAGAGTTTGTTAATTATCTTATTGTATATGATATTTTATTTATTTATTGCTCATCTATTTTGTTTTAATAAAATTCTATACGAATTGCTCTCCCTTGCTGGAACTTCTCTACGCGATTATACCAACCTGTATGGGTTTTGATATTTCTTGACTTGGTAGATTAGTGGCACTTAAGACAATGTATTGTTTCACACAATACCTTATTTTGTCCACCAGAGGTTTCTTATTTAAATTTATAAATTAATTTTGAACTATATTTGGAGGGACAAGACTCCTAGGGTGACGTACTGCAATATAATAAGAGCTAGACAAATTGCAGCACTCATATGTGCTAACCCAGTGGTTCTCAACCTCGGTCCTCAGGGGCCCCGAATGGTGCACGTTTTCCAGGTCACCTCACAGATACACAGCTGCACTAATTACTCACTGGCACATTTTAAAAGAACACAGGTGGAGCTAATTATTTCACCTGTGATTTGTGACAAAGACCTGCAAAACATGCACTGTTGGGGTTCCCTAAGGACCGAGGTTAAGAACCACTGTACTAACCTACCAATATGCATGCTTACTGGCACAGATCAGCGATTGGACCTACTCCACAAGCTGATTGGACGGTGGACCGTCTTATTAGTTTAATCTATAAATCTAGTTCTTCCTGCCTGAAACCTCCCCCTGATAGCTCTGTCCAGCATTATTTCAGATCTGAATATTTCTGTTTGACGTATTTGTGGTATCAATACAACAGAGGTTATGTGTTCTGTGTTCCCCCCTTTCTCATCTTCAGGTGCAATAAAATATCCCCTTATGTTCTTTTATACACATTAGTCTTTGGATTTCTTTCGTGTTTAAATGATCTGGAGTCTCTGCTGAGTCTTCCCCCACCTTTCCTTTTAACCAAAATGTCAACTAAAATTGTTATACATTTTGGTATACTCACTCTAGAAAAGACAAGGTTGCAGGGGACGATCTAGTAAAAGATGTAAAATATATAATTATTTCCTTTTATTACTCTGTCACACTCTGCAATAAAGGGCTGAATTCAATTAATGTTTTGTTTTCTGTTATTGAAAACAACACAATTTAATAATTGAAAAAAAAAAATCTGCAGTGAGAAGTATAACTTTAATCACAGCTAATGAGTCTGCCACTAAGGACCCTTGTCAACGTCACTTTGGTATTGTTTAACCGCTGCGAATGGTGACAAGAAAAGAAGTGCTGAAGTGGGTCTAGTATGTTACATTTTGGGGAAGGTCAGTGATAGCGGGGTAAATACAGGACACACTGACTGGGGAGTTCTCTGTACACTTCACAAGGCAGAATAAAGTTGCTGGATGCCTACAGCTATCACACAGCCACAGCATGAGGTGCTAATGCTTGTCAGGCGTAAGTGCTGTAACTGTGACTTTGGGTAGAGTTCTGTGTGGGCCTCTGGCAGTGGGAGATATGAGCCAGTCACAGGACAGTGCGCCCAGCCGCACAGCCAGCCTCCCACCTTCTTCCTCTCTCCTCTGCTCCCCTTCCTCTGGCAAGGCAGCGGGAGACAGGGGTTGGTCCCAGATAATAAACAGGGACAGAGCTGCCGGAAATATCAAGGAGGCGGAGCTCCTCAGCACGCTGTTGGAAACGGCCGCTAACTAACGAAATCGTGGGGGATTCCAACAATTCAGCGTCCATTTCTGACAAAACGTGGCAATTCCGACCCTCAGAATACTGCATACTGACTGTCGAGTTACAGTCACAACAGGTCAAAAACGGCCGTGAACCTGACTGTCGGGAAAGTCCCAACAGTCGGATTTTGGGATTGAATAACTCCCATAGAGTATATATATATATATATATATATATATATATATATATATATTCTATGCTTAATTTATTACTGCTAAAATAAGCTGCTTCATAAAGACAATTCTGTTATTAGCCTATATTCATTTTAAATTAGCCTTTTCTCAGTAGTAACAGAATCCTCATTAAAAAATTCAAGGAAACCCTGAATGGTCAGATTACATCAGAATCATAGTTGTGTATACTTGCCAAGGTTTTATAAAGCAACAGTAATGGGAAAATGGTACTTGTGTAGTTTCACGGCGCCTTGCGGGCTCGGTGGCTCACTACGCTCGCCACGCTATTTAAAATCAACTCCATGCTAACATGGATAGTGGGGGTATGAACTATCCATGTTGGCATGGAGTTAAGTTACTTTTTTTTAACATAGTTTGTGGCGAGCGTAGAACCCAGATGCTGGCGCCGTGAAACTACACAAGTACCGGGAAAATATTAATATGAATATAGGATATAAAATAAAATCAAGATCTAAAGAACCAGTGTGAACTTGGGTCAAACAATCTGTAAGCGCAGAGGTGTAATGATGTCAGTTTACATGAGAAATGAGGTAACAGGTATCGCTAGGAGAACAAGGGATGCTTACAGCTGTGGTCCTCCTGTGCAGTTGGTTTTATGATGGATGTCATTCCACGTTATGACATTAGGTCTTCCTGTGGTCATTGAAGTCCCAATTGTAAAGGTCAAACGTTGATCAAATGCTTTCTTAAATAGGGTAAGAACTTTGTTCCCCTCCGGACAATCAGGTAAGTAAGCCACACGAGTTGTTCCAGGATACCTCACACCAGGATTTGGGTGCTCTGACTGCAGAAACAGAATAAATGACACATTTGCAGCCATGAAAAATACATTTTATTTACAGTAAACCAGTGTCCTATTAGTATTTATCATTAGTTACTGTCTACAATTTACACTTCCCACATATTAGAACAAATACTTAAAGTGTACCTGTAACGTACTTGAAACCTGTGACATCAATAATACAAACTGAATAAAAGCAAAATTGTAATGTAAAATAATTACCACATATTTCTTATTGAAAACTGGCTATAAAACTGTGCCATTTTCTCTTTTATATTTGTAGCTGTAATGCCTAAAGCATACTTAAGGCAGTAGCGTGGGCTGAAGGCCTGCAACACTAGTCTCATGCGATTGTGCAGAACCTGTTATTATTATTGCTGCTGCTGATTTGTAAGAGGCAAGGTGCTCTGCAGTGTCGGACAGTGGAGGAAAACGGGCCATACGTAAAGCAGGCACAATCAATGCAGACATAAGAACAAAGGGGGTTATTTTGGTTCACTCTTTCTGACAAATGCCTTCTTAGATGGACAAAACCATGTGCACTGCAGGGGGGCAGATGTAAAATGTGCAGAGAGAATTATATTTGGGTGAGTTATTTTGTTTCTGTGCAGGGAAAATATGGACTGCTATATTTTTACACTGCAATATAGATCTCACTTTGAAGTAAAACCCCACCTAAATCTAATTCTATCTGCACATGTTATATCTGCCCCACCTGCAGTGCACATGGTTTTGTCCATCTAAGAAGGAATTTGTCAGAAAGAGTGAACCAAAATAACCCCCAAAGGCTAGAGAGGACTCTGCTTATCAACATTGTTTTATCCCAGTGCAAATCTGCAGCTTTTAGCTGGTCTTACTCCTAATTGTAAATTATGTCAATACAATGAACTGGCTATTGGCAATGCATGGACTAGTCACACTTATGGGGCTGGATTGAAGAGTAATGCCTCCATGGCTATAAGTTTTTATTTGTGAACACATTTGAACACTTTTTTGTACATGATAACTAAGTGTATCCTCTATGTAATGCACTATTCACTTTTCAACGTAGTCCCCATCCCTTTCCACGCATATGCGCTAACGGTTGACG
This sequence comes from Crinia signifera, assembly GCF_055691185.1. Lineage (NCBI taxonomy): Eukaryota > Metazoa > Chordata > Amphibia > Anura > Myobatrachidae > Crinia > Crinia signifera. The sequence continues at coordinate 329,308,241 of NC_139218.1, read as the reverse complement.
AGTCGGACAAACCCGTTGGAGAAGAAATCTGGTGGTTGTTGTCAACACCAGGACTGAACGGCAGCTTTCACCTCATTATCAGAGTCGGAAAGTTTACCCTTAAGGTGCTCTTTCATCCGTTAAGTCATGGTCACGTAACCGCGATGACGCGGGTGTCACATGACCACACTAATACAACATGGAGCATTTTAGTGGGCGATACTGTCGCCGTGTTGACGCGGCAATCACATGACCGCATCAGTGCAGTGCAGGGCATTGTGGTGGAAGGCCTTGTGTCAGTCCCGTGGCCGCAATGATGTGACAATCACGTGACCGCAACAGCTCTGTACAGGATTATCTCATACAGCTTCCCCCGGTGTTCTCTTAAAGCACACTAACCACACCGTCATAATGACAATGCACGGAGGACGTGTCTGTGCAAAAGGAGTTTGGAATGTGCACAAGTCATTTTAATCTGCAGTTATGGGCAAAATGATAACAAGATTAACATATATATATATATTATATTATTATTTATATTTAAGTCCCACATATGGTCAAAATATCTGGTTTTACTCCACATTATATTTAAATTTTAAATATCTCTATTCAGCTATCTACCGTATTTTTCGGACCATAAGACGCACCTGACCATAAGACGCACCTACTTTTTAGAGGAGGAAAACAGGAAAAAAAATTATTCTGAACCAAATAGTATAATAAAATATTTAATAAACTAGCCCTGTAATAAGGTCGTACGCACAGCGTCTACCCTATACTAGGCCTGTAAGCAGGTGTACCCATAGCATCTCCCGTGTATACTAGCACTGTAAGCAGGTGTATGCACAGCATATCCCCTATACTAGGCCTGTAAGCAGGTGTACGCAAAGTGTCTCCCCTATATTAGACCTGTAAGCAGGTGTACACACAGCATCTCGGCTCTATACTAGCCCTGTAAGCAGGTGTATGCACTGCCGTGATTGGATAGATTCAGTGTTGGAAGTAGTTAGCACTGTACTGATGCGATGGAGGATACAGCTCTGTGTTCTAGGGATGGGTAGACATGCCAGGTTACACTGAACAGTGGATTTTACCTGTAGACAGACAGACAGACAGACAGACACTCACACACACACACACACACACACACACACACACACACACACCAGAGTCAGCATACACACACAAACAGTCAGCATACACATACACACACACACACACACCAGAGTCACCATACACACACACACACACACACACACACACACACACACAACAGAGTCAGCATACACATAGACAGACACACACACCAGAGTCACCACACACACACACACACACACACACACACCAGAGTCAGCATACACATAGAAACACACACACCAGAGTCAGCATACACATAGATAGACAGGCACACACACACACGTACTGTAGACACAGACGGTTCCCCATTCAGGTATCGCTGCCCGATGCACTCTGAGGAAGGAGGAGGTGAGGGGGGGAACGGGGGGAGTCACATGATGTCGGCTGATGCGGGCACTCTGCTGCCGCGCTCTCAGATGCCGGGCTCTGAGATGATGGCACAGCAGCAGCCAGGACCCGCCGCTAGCCGCCGGCGCTACCCACACACTGTAACTGCTGGCTCTCCCACCCAGCGCAGTGGGAGTGCTCCATACGGTATTTTTTGTTCTTGCTGAATGCTGCATATGTATTATTCACACTATAATACTTTTTCCCACACATTTTTGGGGAGAAAAAGTGCGTCTTATGGTCCGAAAAATACGGTAATTATCCATTGTTTAAAGCTGCATAGAATAATTAATATTAGGCATCTTCTCACTAATAGCACATTCAATATACATCTATACTGCGTTCTACATGGATTCATACTGCCATAGATGTAATAAAAAACAATATACTTTTTTTTAATAATGATGTGATTATAAACAATATGATGAACAATATGATAGTCTATCTAGCAGTTTATGTTAGTCTATATACTAATTTTATTTTTTTACTAACATAAAAAAGGGAAAAAGGAATAAGCATTCAAAAATATGCATAGGACTTATTAGGGGCAATATATATGCAGACTTATTGAAAACAAGCATTACTAAATAAATGTGTCTAATTTAAAGCAACAATTGTATAATCCCCATCTTTAGTATGATAGAATTCACACTTTCATAATTACCAAATAAAAATCTTTAAAACTAGTGCTGTATTAGTGTGGTCACGCGGCGGCCCCGTCATCGCAGCCACATGACCAGATGGGGCCACCACGTGACCAGGACTTAACCTCACATCACGGAGCCTTATAAAGTGTCATCGTGATTATGTGGACGCCGCGTCATTGTGGTCACATGGCCGCAGAAAATACGATGTTTGTTTTGACATCTTTTTGCCTAAAGGAACTATGATATACTGATGAAGTTAGATATAAAAAATAAGAACTCTACAATTACTCTTACAAATATGCTGAGAATAACCTGAAAGTAAACATAGTGATCATGTGACATTACAAAGGTCACATGACCGAATGAAAGCTTGGATACTAGTTAAGTTTATTGAAATACATGAATTATAGTCTGTCTCCATAAGATTTATAATTAGAATAAACCATGGCATATATTTCTTAACTGTTTTAGATGTTTCATGAAGTAATAACCATGTGGCCTCACAGCTGCAATCAATCAACAGTTATATTGGATATAGTATAAATATAGACCCACTAGCAACAATAGACCATCTTTGAAAAAGCCAGCTTGACAGGCGAAAACGCGTCAGTGTGCCAACTTAACAGCCTCTCCTTAATGCGTGGATATCCAACTACCTCTAGACCCCAGGACCCCAAGGTTCTTGCTAAGACCCACCAGCTACCCTTCTTTGGACTTAAGAACTCCCTCTGGATAAGGAAACCTCCACTCCAGGAACTCCATGCTCTACCTGAGCTAATTACAAATGAGATCTGTCCATAGTGAGTGTTTGAGACATTGCAAATTGAAGGGACTGATACAAGGTCAAGTGGTCACTCTAGGAGGAACTTTACCTCAACATAAATCACCCATGTGAGAGACTGCACATTTAACACGCCAATATTCATGGTTACATTATTAACGCTTGTTTTTTATATACTTCTTATTGGTGTTGGCATGCTGGCGCTGGTCTCCTTGCGGTAGTCGTGATGCTGGCGTCAGTATAGTGAATGCTGGCATCCCAACCGCATCCCTGGTACACAATAGGCAAACAGGTACTTGTGCATTAGCACGGCGCCCGCTACGCAAATGACACTATTCATGGTAGTGAAATCGCATTGCATCGCGTACTGTTTATAGTGCTGTGCGATGCGTCCGATGCAATGAAATATCGCATCGTACACGACATAGGATGCGATTTTTTTATCACATCCTATCTTTTTAATGGTCTATACCACTAAATGACATACAATGTCATTTAGTGTGCCCCCCCACCCCCCATTATCCACGTCATCCCCCAACCCCCCCCCCACTATCCACGGCATACAGAAGCGTGGCGAGCGCAGCGTGCCCCGCACGGGGCGGCGGAACGCATCCGCCCAACCTTTCATACCCCCACTATCCACGTCGGCATGGAGTTGGTTCTATATAGTGTGGCGAGCGGACGCGGAATACATGTGTGCGCTCACCACACTATATATAACCGACTCCACGCCGACGTGGATAATGGGGGTATGAAAAGGTCGGGCGGAGGCGTTCCGACGCCCCTTGCGGGGCTCGCTACGCTCGACACGCTTCGGGAATTCACAGAAATGAACCAAAATTCGCAAAAACCCACTATGACTCTCTCCAGCTCCATCACACACGACTATTCTCCTCACAAAATCAACTCAGATTGAAATTCTGCCAGATGTGCCAAGGGAGCGGGATTATCAGTGGGCGGGAAGGGTAAAATCGCATCCCATACAATATTGGCATGCAATGCGATTTTACTACGTTAACATACAGTATGTAGGGAAAGTGGGCGCTGTGCTAATACACAAGTACCGGCAAACAACATCTAGCCCTGGTAATATTTGAAAATGGGGACCAAACGCGTATTGGTCCATTCCAAAATGTCTCCCTGCGCCGATGGGTCCTTTTACAATGGTGAGTTAAACAGGAGTTAAGCACTTCAGTGCTGCAGTCGCTGTCAGACCAACGGGTCTCCGACCACATTATTATTAGTATTATTATGATCTCAACAAATGATAGAACAGTAGCATTATTTCAAACACAATCGTGACTCTGGTGCTTGATATCAATTGCTAAGATTTGCAACAGTGGATCAGGAAAGATTTGATATATCCGGAAAGAATGTCCCTTTGAATGTATGTATAATATGTATTGTTTTCCTTTTAGAATTGTATTATGTTTTGAATATGTGGGCATGCAATGAGTGTTTTATTGGTTATTGGTCAGTTATTTTGTTATATAACAAACAGCAATAAACCATTATAAAAAAGCATCCGTCAAAGTCACGATTTCTTCATTTCCTTGAATTATCCCCTTTTACATTGTTTGGAACAAAGCTGCATTCCATACTATGAGGTGGGGTTTAGAGAAGCTTCTGTTCTGCTGCAATCACGTGTTACTAAAGAGATTTCATACAAAGTTTACACCAGTTGGCGCCTAGTCCCTGCAAGTCTGCATACAATGTACCCTTCCACCTCAAATCTTTGCTTGTGACAGAGTGGTCAAGTGGGATCTTTTCTCCACATCTGGTGGATTTACCTGAATATCAAACCACTAGTAAGCTAGCTGGAAGCAAATGCTTCGAAAACTAGTAGACTACCTTGTGATAGCCTCTGTGTGTGCATGTGTGAGAGTGAAAGATGTAGTTTCACTCGCTGCCAACAGATGGCAGTGTTTCGGAGACACACAATCAGACACTAGACATACAGATACTGGCCAATGGTCAAATCACTTCCAGTTACCAAATCATCCTAATAAGCTGATTCTCCACAGTATCTGCACTCCTAAACTTCAGATTGTTAAGTCCTGGGAACAGCCTCCTGCCCATCGCGTCAAGAACTATTACATTCAATCTTAAATGGAATACATCATCAGTCGCCAAACTAATATAGTGGCCAAGTTCCGTTTGCTGTGGGCACCATGGTACTGTATAATATTATCCTTTATTTAGATTGCACCACAAGCGATTCGTAGTGCACAATTGATAGTACCAGGGTTGGAAATAAAACTTTGGTTTAAACCAATTTTTGTTTTGCATTAACGTTTTAATTTTAAAAAATTAAGGGGGTTATTCTAGTCCATTCTTTCTGACAAAATCCTTCTTAGATGGACAAAACCATGTGCACTGCGGGTGGGGCAGATGTAACTTGTGCAGAGAGAATTAGATTTGGGTGGGGTTTTTCTTCAAAGTGAGATCTATATTGAAGTGTAAAATCATGCAGTCAGTATTTACCCTGCACAGAAACAAAATAACTCACCCAAATCTAATTCTCTCTGCACATGTTACATCTGCCCCCCTGCAGTGCACATGGTTTTGTCCATCTAAGAAGGATTTTGTCAGAAAGAATGAACTAGAATAAACCCCAAGGTTTTGAATTGAGGTAAACATGAAGATTAAACCATTAGTTGTTTCTCTGTGGTATTGCCTGTTGGTGTTGTTTACTCTTAAGATTGCGACTGTTAACTGTGATTTTTTCCCTGAATCAGCACCTCTCTTATCTGATCCACCTTCCTATGGGGCACATTTACTATTAAAAATTTGTGGACAATTCCCTGAAAACACCTGTTTCGGGAGTTAGCAACAAATATTAAGTATCTCTGTATGTAACACAAAGGGACTGCAGCAGGAATCTCTGACCCCTACTGTGATCCCTCCAATTCCGCTCGTAGTCATATCCCCCATAGGATTCTAGGGGGGGATGCGATACTGGCCGATGTGTCAATATCGGATAGTATTGCGTCAGGTCCCTAGGCTACCGCCATTCTGAGATGGCGCGAGCCTATTGAAGCCTATGGGCTACAGAATGCACTGCTGAAGGGGTAGTGCAGTCAGGCGGTTTTTGCTGACCGCGCATGCGCAGACCTCACGGATCTTGGGGGACATGCATTCCCAGATCGCATTGCATATGCAATCCTATAGTAAATGGGCCCCTATATATATTATTTTTTTTAAAGAAACTGTGCTGTGCCTGTCACTGTTTTTTTTTTTTTAAACCATTTGCTTTAAAGCAGCCAACCCTGCGGAGTACATAAATGAATAAGCAAAACCGTTGAATACAATAGAGGACAAATACAGGGTAGATAAACATAGCGGTGTCAGCAGGAGACACTGGAATAAATATCAGCAGAAAACCACAGGATTTGGTACCATTAAAGATGGTTTAAGTAAAAGAAGGAAAATCACATGAGGGAAGAGGGCCATGCTTGTAAGAGTGAATAGGGTGAGACCCTTCCGGTCTTGCTTAAACTAACTGTTCCCTTTTATCTTATTTACATTTATTCTTTGTATCACTCCTTGTCCTGCTTTTTATACAACTTTATCTTTGAACCCCCCTTCCGCATTTGACTTTTTTCATTCTCTTCCAGATATTTTTCCCTGTAAGCTGCCCAGCTTTAAGGGTTGTACACATGGTGCGATTTGATAGACTGCAGGCAAGGCAATTTTGACTAGATCGCAAACTATTTTCAAACCTTGTGATATTTCTATAGACAAAAGACATGTACAAAGTCAAAATCCCCAGTGCATACAGTCAAAATCGACAGTGCATACAGTCAAAATTGCTTAGTCAAATTTGGGCACTAGAAAATATCACACCGTGTACACGCCTTACCTATGTTCCCCTGGTCCCCTTCCCAAAAAAATCTGTTCTTTGTTCTGGGTCAGTTTGTTATTTCATAATATTTTCCTCTCCTCTACTGGATATTAATATTTCTTGTTTGCATATTACCCAATGATATTTTTTTAATCTTTTGCTTCTGTTGTGACCCTTTTTGCACTGTTCACTGTTTCGTTCTGTTAAATGTGCCTTTGATTTAATATTTAACCGTACTTTTCTAAGTAAAACTATATGAGCTTAAAAAATATATATATTTTATTTACTGTTCTACAAATCCTTCCTTCCTAGCAACATTAAATGTAAGTGATTATCTGTCCTTGTGGGAAAGTGATCTCCCATCTTACAGTAATCAAGGTAAACATGAGTCATTTGTCATCTCATCAGCCTAATAACTAAAGTAGGCGTAGTACAGTTGGCAATAATGAGGCCCTATAATGGGTTTTCTAACAGTTGGCTACCGTCATACATCAATGAGTGTGGGTACACATTAGGCTACTAGTAAACAATGATTCCCGGACAAACGATACTGTGCGTTTTTTTTTTTTTTACAAACAACATATATTAAACATTAATGACTGCTAAATCGTTAACGATATACTATATAATTTGCTCTACCAAAACACCTGACCATCTTCTGCAAAATGTAAATAATGGGCTGTACTGTCGGGTATATTAGGCAGGTGCCATTTTAGCTCTGCGTAGTTCTGCTCTGGGACAAGTGAGGCTTGGTGCATAGCTGCTGAATGCTGTACATTGCTTTTACTGCTCTGATTTGTTTGACTGGCTTAACAAAGTGTTCTGCATTCTGTATTCATGGATCCTTCTTGGTTCAGAGTTCTGGTAGCCAATGCTGTGCTTAAGGTTGTAGCTGTCACTTGAACGATGCTGGCACAAAATGGAGGAGAGGAGTGTCCAAGAATTGCCTGTCAAGTGAAGCTGTTACGGTTCTCGCCTGGGCTCTGGGTGATACGACAGCTGGCAGGAGGAAAAAGGTCAGGCGTGAGCCCGCAGCTGGGACCGCTGTTTAGAACGGCCACAGCAAAACCTACACTGACTCTGTTGAGTCCCCCGGGCAGATGGAATACCCCTGCAAGTGCTAGGCTTCGCCTGTAGCCGCCGCGTTCGACAGAGCCAGTTAGGCCGGCTCTGACCCCGATGCAGCCAGGTGTTAGGTAATGACAAGGGGTGAGCAATCGCCAGGGGGTAGCTCAAAAGGATGATCTGGCTAAAGGACCTAGCTGGAAAAAGACCCCTGACTACCGGCACCAGGCCAAGGACGGGAGTTGCGACCCAGTCGCAGACACAAGAGATACAATAGGGAATCTCGGAACAGGGGCACACCAAGGCAAGTGATTCCCCAAAACCGGTTGCAGATGGAAAGGGAAACACCCCTACCTGATGGAAGCTAGGGTGACAGACAATAACAAAACAGGAGGAACAACTGGAAAAATGACACAAAGGAATAACGACGGACCCACAGCGGGGAACAGCGACGGCGGGCAAATGAATAATAAAAGATAGAACCACCGGGCTCCAAAGGAGCACTTACGTGACCCACAGGGAGAAGAGGGAAGTGGATCAGGCGCAGGCTCTGGCCCAGGACTGGATGACACACCAAGCAGACTTGGAAGCAGGAAACCAGGAGAGCACTGGAATTTCCAAAGGTGAACAGCAGGAACCAGAAAGCTCCGGAGTCCGGGTATACAGGCTGATGCTACAGTGAGCAATGAGCTGCAGAGGATAAATCCTGAGATCCAAACAGCAGACAGAACAGGGAACCAGGTAGCGAAGCTGAGAGCTGACAGAGAGTTCTCTCCACAGGAAGCAGGAACTAAACATAGGTTAACAGAAAGCTATCACTGGCAGAGTACTGCAGGTGAGCCTGCCCTATAAAGGGCTCAGGTGATTAATTGCACCTGAATATTCAGGGAGCTCCCAGGCTAGTGCTTGATTAGCTTAATTATCTCACAGCCTAGTGAATAAATTAAGCTCCCAGAACACAAAGCTGTAATGGCAACAGACCTGCCACTGGAGGCCACCAGTGAGTCAAAATGCCAAACAGAAACTGACAGAAAACAAAACAGACTGGTTCCTGACAGTACCCCCCCCTTGAGGAGGGGTCAATAGACCCCAAAATCCGGACCTCCAAAAATTAAATGTATCTGGATTCTGGATAACGGGGCAAAGGCAACAGAAAGGTGAACACAAGCTAAAACCACGGCTTGTCTCAGTGCCCCCCCTAGAGGGTGACCACAGGGCACAACCAAAAAGACAAACAAGATGATCCAGGAAAGTGGAAAAAGATTAATGCTTCTTCTTTTTCTTTTTCCTAGATTTTGATGGAATCAGCAGTTTAAGGCCCCACACATTATCAGATCTGATGGTACCTTCTATCAAATCACAGCTATGGGTTACCAAATCAGTAACAAAGTTGAAGTCTCGCTCTGAGGAGAGCAGAACTCTTATTGGATTCCCCAGACCCAGAATTACAGGTACCCGATGTGTCCAAAAATTTTTTGTCAGGAGTCAGTGAGACAAAACCAAAAGCTAAACTCCTGGATTCCGGACCAAGCGATGAGGCGGAAGAATGAACAAACAGAGACTGTGAGTCTCCAGAAGCCAGGTCCTTAAGCCCCTGGCTTATGCTGGGCACCACATTTCCAGGAGCTGGTGGAACCCTATCCTTCTTTTTGGGACTGAACTTCTTAATAACTGCATCACAGAAAGAAGATAGATCTCGAATACAAGGGTCACCAGAATTGATCCGCTCGTAGGCCCATGTCTGAGGTCTACCCCTAAAGGCCGAAATGAGGAGGTATATAATATTAGTCCAAGTGACCCCTGAAGATGGTCCTGATTCAAAAAGGGAAGTATAGTGTTTAACCAGGGCACTAAAATGGGCAAGATCTCCATCAAATACGATGGACGTAGGGGCATCCATCTCTGGGACCTCAGAACTGGTATTCTCTATGGGAACGACCCCACTAGAAGTTAAAACTCCAGAAGTCTCCCTAGAAGCTGGCATGACCGAGACCCCAACTTGGTTTATGGCTCTCAAGTCCTTTGCTGAGGCTGTGGTCTTTGGGACCTCAGACAAGGATATGGCCACCCTTTCCGGGGACACAGCTTCCATAATATCACTTGAGGCTAGATGGACTGAGCCCCCATCAGGGACCGGACTGACAGAGTCCCCTTCTGGGACCGGATAGACAGAGTCCCCGTCTGGGACTGGACAGACTTGCCCACCTTCTGGGGTGACACAGACTTGACCCCTTTCCGGGGCGAAACAAACTTGACCCCCTTCCGGGGTGAAACAAACTTGACCCCCTTCCGGGGTGAAACAAACTTTTGGGCCCCCACTCGGGGCTACGGCCTTTGGGCCCCCACTCGGGGCTACGGCCTTTGGGCCCCCACTCGGGGCTACGGCCTTTGGGCCCCCACTCGGGGCTACGGCCTTTGGGCCCCCACTCGGGGCTACGGCCTTTGGGCCCCCACTCGGGGCTACGGCCTTTGGGCCCCCACTCGGGGCTACGGCCTTTGGGCTGAACACTTTCCGCACGGTTTTTAGGAAACCCGGAAGATCCCTTCGGATGGGATCGTCAGCCTCTATGAGAGGTTTAACCCACTCCAAAGCTCTTCCTCTAAAGCATGATAAGAGATAACGGACAGCAGAAGTAGGAGTTATCTTCATATTATGTGAGAAGTCCATTTTAGCGAGGAATTGCTGAGCAATTGGTCGGAGCTGGGCCAAATCTCCATCGAAGTATGGAGTGTTAGGAGTATCATCAGACATGCCCGGCGGGCCTTGGGCATCAAATTGGCTCGACTGACCTCGAGCACCACAAACGTTCAATGAGCCCCAAGCGCCCTTGCCGCTAGATGAGCCCCCGGCATCAGACTCGCCTAAGGAGACCGGGACTCCTGGATCCACAACCTCAGAGGCAACTCCGATAACCCCAAGATCGGGGAAGATGTCAATAGAAATCCCGGCTGAGACTGATGTCAGGGATTCTTTTTTCGGAGTTATGCCTCCCAAGGCCTCATCAGGAGCAATGACCTCCATAACTCCATGTGGGGTTAAGTTCCCCAAGACCCTCTTAGGGGTGACGGCTTCAAGGACCCCCTCTGGGATTATGCTGCTTGAAGCCCCTTTTGAGGGAAAAACCTGATACTCCTCTACAGGACTTAACAGTTTCAATGTTGAAAGAACGTTGATCTCCCTGACTGGAAGATTAGTACCCAACGTCTTTCTGTCAGGAAACTTTGTGGAAGAATTCCACATTCCCGTCTGATTCCGTACCTCAACATGGGGCGCTCTAGTCTTAGGACCCCAGTTGTAAGTCGGAGTGTTACGTATGTGGGGTGTGTGGTCAGGCTCCTCCTGCTTAGAGGAGACCGGCATAGATGTAATCTCCTGATACCACTTAGATTGAGGAAAATCCTTCCCAGTACCACCACCAGGTCTGCGCAATTCGCAATACTGGAGAAAGTGGCCTGATTCCCCACAATACAGACATAGGTTAAAATCTTTACGCCGTCGCCGCTCTTCTGGTGTGAGCCTTGGCCGTAAAAAACTTCTATGTCCCTTCTGAATCTCCTGATCTGAAGTTTGACTGACTAACCCTTTAGCCAGGGTCTCCTTAGGAGCTGGTTGAGCCCCAACAACCTCAGACAGGTCCAGGAAAATTTGGGTTAACAGATCTTGCAATCGCAGAAATGACTGCTGCAGACCCTTAACCCGCTCAGGTTTTAAAGCTGTAAAGGCAGTATTTAAGGCTATCAAGGAAGCTTGCAAGGCCTGCATAATTAAGTACAGCAATGAAACAAATGCCAGACCACCTGGGCAAACTGAATAAAGCAAAACCCTATAACGGGCAAAATGCGGGAAGAAAAAAAAACTCTTAATATGGACAAATCTATAAGTCCCGCAACCAATCAAAAATACCCAAATCACCTTGAAGCAAAATTTTATATATGCATGTATACATATGACTACTGTGAACACATGCATATATCGGTATGGCCAGTGATAATGTTAAGGTTCTCGCCTGGGCTCTGGGTGATACGACAGCTGGCAGGAGGAAAAAGGTCAGGCGTGAGCCCGCAGCTGGGACCGCTGTTTAGAACGGCCACAGCGAAACCTACACTGACTCTGTTGAGTCCCCCGGGCAGATGGAATACCCCTGCAAGTGCTAGGCTTCGCCTGTAGCCGCCGCGTTCGACAGAGCCAGTTAGGCCGGCTCTGACCCCGATGCAGCCAGGTGTTAGGTAATGACAAGGGGTGAGCAATCGCCAGGGGGTAGCTCAAAAGGATGATCTGGCTAAAGGACCTAGCTGGAAAAAGACCCCTGACTACCGGCACCAGGCCAAGGACGGGAGTTGCGACCCAGTCGCAGACACAAGAGATACAATAGGGAATCTCGGAACAGGGGCACACCAAGGCAAGTGATTCCCCAAAACCGGTTGCAGATGGAAAGGGAAACACCCCTGCCTGATGGAAGCTAGGGTGACAGACAATAACAAAACAGGAGGAACAACTGGAAAAATGAATAAGGAATAACGACGGACCCACAGCGGGGAACAGCCACGGCGGGCAAATGAATAATAAAAGATAGAACCACCGGGCTCCAAAGGAGCACTTACGTGACCCACAGGGAGAAGAGGGAAGTGGATCAGGCGCAGGCTCTGGCCCAGGACTGGATGACACACCAAGCAGACTTGGAAGCAGGAAACCAGGAGAGCACTGGAATTTCCAAAGGTGAACAGCAGGAACCAGAAAGCTCCGGGGTCCGGGTATACAGGCTGATGCTACAGTGAGCAATGAGCTGCAGAGGATAAATCCTGAGATCCAAACAGCAGACAGAACAGGGAACCAGGTAGCGAAGCTGAGAGCTGACAGAGAGTTCTCTCCACAGGAAGCAGGAACTAAACATAGGTTAACAGAAAGCTATCACTGGCAGAGTACTGCAGGTGAGCCTGCCCTATAAAGGGCTCAGGTGATTAATTGCACCTGAAGATTCAGGGAGCTCCCAGGCTAGTGCTTAATTAGCTTAATTATCTCACAGCCTAGTGAATAAATTAAGCTCCCAGAACACAAAGCTGTAATGGCAACAGACCTGCCACTGGAGGCCACCAGTGAGTCAAAATGCCAAACAGAAACTGACAGAAAACAAAACAGACTGGTTCCTGACAGAAGCCACATCATCCAGGACAGAACTATATATCGCTCATCATTCGGGAGTGCTTCACACTGAATGATGTGCAATGAATCGTTAATGATATTTACAAACCTTCCTGCATGTTCAAAAGAACAGAAGAACAACCACCGACCAGCGAGAACTCGCATCGGTATCGTGATGGAGTGTACACAATGGACGAATTACATGATTTGTCGTTCCTATTCTTTAGAATCATCCAAATAGTTTAAAATGTAGTCTAATGTATACGCACTGTATGAGGATAGCCAACTCCATTTCACATATTGGGCTTGATTCAGCAAGGTTCGCTAAGCAGTGGTCATTCGCTGCTTAGCGAGCCCTGAAACGCCACCCGGCCGAACGTCTGCCCCCTGCTGCCGAATCCCCTCAGCACCATGCGAGGGGATGTAGGTGGACACATTCCTTTTCGCATGCGGCCAAAGGGGAGAGAAATCTTTTGATGGTCGCCGACCATCGAATGATTGCTCTCCCCTTCGGAAATAAAAGTCAGTCTAAACTGACTTTTATTTCCCGTGGAGTCCACCTAAGAAGGGGTAGGCACTCCGCCCGCCCCTGGCAGGCATCGGCCCGCCTGCGTACCCAGGGGAACAGCCAAGAGTTTTCATGGGGATGCCCATAAAACACTGAGCATTCCACTGCTCCAACGCCTTTCTGCTGGCGGCCCTCCCTCCGCAACAAACGGCCGGGCGAGTGTGTAACTCGCCAAAGCCATTCGCAGAAATGCGCATGTGCAAACCCCGAATTTTAACAGAAGCCTTCCAGCATCAAATAGATTATATAGTGTATAGAGTATATAGTAGGTATATATACTTGATGGCACTGAGCAAAGTCAGGGATCTACATCAGGGATTCCACTAATGTCCTACTGTAGGAATGAAAGAGTTTTTTTTGCTGATTCAATAGCCCACAAACTGCATGACATCAATAATTTCCTATTATTCCTCCATTATGTGAAAACTATATGAAATATAATAGATGATTGCATTAAATGGAATAATATTGGATCACAATTAGGGTGGGCCAATCCCAGGGATTGGCAGGATTCTGGGATTTGAATAAGAATGCATCGCAGAACCCTTTGCAGCCGCAGTTCCATTTGCAAATCCAGGAACATTGAAGAGCACATTCCATCTGGGAAAATTGTGCGTAAGTCTGAGGCATCCACTAATCTGCAACTGAGACAGGCTGAAAGTGATGAGCGCTGATGTCATAGACCCACCCCATAATGCCTGGGCACGCCTGTTTTTTTAAACACACCCAGAAAATGCCATGTTTACACCCATAAACACTGGCTTCCTCATAGTCAAACTGCAACTGGTATGTGATTGCTAAGTGTTCGCATTTTCATTCACAATATGCAGTCACACTTGCGCATTGCAACAGACAATAATCGCTTAGTTGGCATCTTTTCTAAATAGCGATCAATGCTAAATTAGGCCCTTAGTGCCATCCTCTAAGTTCAATAGCAAATTCACCTTTTAGTTAAACCAAATTGTATTACAATAAGAGAAAACAATCTTTCCAAAGGCAAGTCAATAAGAGCTAAAGGCGCCCATACATGGTACAATTGCTGGGTGCGATGAGATGCGCGCTCCCAGACACATCTCATCGCACAGCTAAAAAAGTATGTGCTGCACATACTTTTTGTACTAGATTGCATCTCGTTGCATTGCAAAACCTATGCGATGCGATCTAGTCCAAATTGTATACAATAATTGTACCATGTATGGGCAACTTTAGGCTCATCACAAAGCAAACTGCTATACGCACTGTACAACTGCAAAACAATCTGTGCAGGAATTTTGAAATGATTTAAACTGTAGGACTGACCTCATGCCAGCCATACATTAGCAGTGCTACCAGTAAAGTTAAACAGATCTTACCCCTTGGATGCCAGGTGGGAAGACATACTGGATGATAATGGTCCCATATTTCTCATAGCCAGGAAGCAAAAGGCCGGAGTCTTTGGATACCAACATTCTACCATTCTCAGGCTGATTCCCCACTAGTTGCCCATAGAAACGGCCACACATTGGACACGCTTTCTTCACCTGCAGAGCCCTGGTGATACAATCCTCACAGAATGAATGCTGACACTTCTCCAGTGTTTTTATGTTTTGAATCTCTCCAAGGCAGATGGGGCACTGGTTCTCCCGGTCATCTTCGGCTTCCTCTCTTCTGTGGTCACGAGAACCTCCATGACTACTACTTGCTCCCCCACTGGAGCTTCCAGGTAAACCCCGGCTGCTCGTACTTTGCTGACCTCTGTTATAAGTACTGCGGATGTGCAGCTCACCCGCATGGTCACTGTTCTTATCCGCATAAGCCATGCAACCAGAATGTTGGTGCTGCTTGTAGGATTTCTTCAACTCTTTCTCGGTATCCTTTAACAAAGATTTTAGAGCTTTTCTAGCCAGCGAGATAGCATTTGTTGGAACATTGCTGTCAACAGACAGTCGCAACACATAAATCTCTGATGTTTCACCATCAATCAGGATGCGAACTCCGTTGTCCTCTCTCAGTTGGTTTAATTTAGATGGAGTCTCTTTGTTGAGGAATTCCCAAACTGGCTTGTTAACTGTGACTTTGTTCTTCGTGTTCACTCCACAGGCTGCCATTCTGGACCAGACAAAAGAAACTTGAAAAAAAAAAAAAGAGAGATCAAAATATTAACAACAAAAAGAAATACAGGTTCCATTAGAGAACATTGGCTGCAAACTAAATAGAAAAATCATGAGATCAAACATATTTCCCATGTTCAATATATAAGTACTAGGGAGGTCATTCTGGTTCTCACTCACCATTGCGAATTCGCGACTGCACATGCGCATAAACATTTGAACAGTGAATGAACATTTGAACAGTGAATGAACTCCTCCTAATGCTGCAACTGTCGTTTCCAGGTAGTATCCAAGTGTATATTACCGTACTCAATATAAAACACTTCTACTTGCTTATAAAGCTATTAACCAATATTTCTTGATATTTATTTAAAGCTATTAACCATACTGCACCAGCATATATCTCTGCACTTATCACAAAATATCTCCCATCTCGACCACTCCGCTCTGCACAAGATCTGCGTCTCTCTTCTGCACGGATCACTAGCTCCCATTCATTATTACAGGACTTTTATCGGGCTGCTCCCATCCTATGGAATGTCCTTCCATGCACAATAAGACTCTCCACCAGTCTCCAAACTTTCAAGCGTTCCCTGAAAACTCACCTCTTCAGGCAAGCCTATCATATTTAAGTTCTACATGCATAACCCTCCGAGGCACTTATGTATTATATAGCTTCCCTTCTGGACTTGTAACTGCTATGCTATTACTGGTGCCTGTCCTTATGTTTCCCCCCTATATCCCTATAGATTGTAAGCTTACAGCAGGGCCCTCCTACCTCCAAGTCTGTCTGTTGTTACCCAGTTTGTCTTATCACTGTCTACTATTGTAAAGCGCAACGGAATCTGCTGCGCTATATAAGAAACTGTAAATAAATAAGTGAATGAACTCCTAATGCTGCAACTGTCAAGTATCCAAGTGAATGAACTCCTCCTAATGCTGCAACTGTCGTTGCAGCATTAGGAGTTCATTCACTTGGATACTACCTGATACGCTTAATCAGCTGAACAGAGTCATCTGTTATTCACCGTGGTACTTGTGTAGTTTCACGGCGCCAGTATGGCGCCGTGCGTCTGAGTCCCCTTGCGGGGCTCGCTTCGCTCGCCCACGCTGCGGGCTCGGTGGCTCTCTACGCTATTTAAAATCAACTCCATGCCAACATGGATAGTGGAGGTATGAACTATCCATGTTGGCATGGAGTTAAGTTACTTTTTTTAACATAGTTTGTGGCAAGCGTAGAACCCGGAAGTAGCACGGCGCCATGCCGGCGCCATGAAACTACACAAGTACCTTCACCGGTACTTGTGTCACCTTCTTGGGATATGCGAGTGTTTCGCCTAAATCTATTAAACTACAATTGAAACCAATGTATACCTGTGAACCAATTTAGGAGTCCAAGAGGACCAATATATTTTTTTGCTCTATTGAATATTTCAGTCTATTATTTCGACACTACTGATTTGTACCCCTGATGAAGTCTACATGACGAAACGCGTCGGGGTTATTTATGTTCATTTTATGATACCTGAATCACGGGACTAAACTATTCTGCAATGAGATCTAACTTGATTGTATTTTTTTTTAAAGAAATTTTATTAAAAATGTGTTAAAAACACTATAACCAATTGACTGTTGATATAACTTATAAGTGTCTGTAATTGGTGGTGGCACATTTATAGGCGCACTCTATAAACTCTTCATACGTAATTGTAGGTGTTTTTAAGTAGATTGTATAACAGCTTTCCATAGAAATGTATGCATCACTTTCAGTGCAATGAGTATTGACAATGGCTTCTATAAAACTACAGCCTTGTCGTCTTTGTTATGAGAGAATTGGGATTGGCCTCAAAATCCTCTTTCTGAGAGAATGATTGAACTCACTTGACCTGTTTGTCTGTATTTGATAAAACAGGCTACAGGCACTTCTCCCAAATCACTGAAATGCAAAATATAACCAGTAAAAGCAATTATATTACTTGTATACAGTATGTCTCATTGAAGCAGAGCATAGAATCAGAGGAGGAAAGAGAAACATAAATTCACTGTAACTGTATTAAATGTATAGTTACATACATTTATTGTCATTACAGGAAAATTAGGCATAACCAGACATGGGACATGCAGTCAGGGGAGGCAGAAAAGGCAGAGCCTCACCTGTCTGATTAAAATAACAGAAAGAAGATACAGTATTTATAACACAGATTCTGGGCCTGATTCATTAAGGTAAGCATAGGATAACAATATGATAAACTGCTGTCAATCAGGCAAAGGTAATTGCATTTTTTCTATGCGATCGCAGGACCTGTCCAGCATATGCGCGAAATGGGTCCTGTGCATGCGCAGTTTCCCAACCATCTAGAAACCGTGCTGTGGATCACATATGTGAACCGTAGCGAACTAGTCCTTCTATGCTTTGTATTATTCTAATCATTTGTGCCGTGAAAGAGCAGCCAAATGTGGATGACAGCAAGACCTCTCACTTACAATTATAAAGTATCTGAAAAAAGAAATGGGGCCCAGCTGTGGGCAGAAAAAGCAGTAGAAACGGCACCGCTACATCTGCCTCATTGATGGGGATGTGCCTTCAGCCAACATGAAAGCACACGTGACAGGTGCTGGGTTTGCTGGATAGCAGACAAATGTAAAGGACACGATAAAGGTCATGGGCATTAGTGTTGGCATGACCGGGCAGCGAGTCCATAAACGCTGCCCGTCCAACCCCCCTCTGTTCCATGCAAGGGTATGTACATGAACACATCCCCTCGCATGCGGCTGAAGGGGAGAGAAATACTGTAATTTGATGGTTGCCGACCATCGAATGATTTCTCTCCCCTTTGGAAATTAAAGTCAGTTTCAATTTACTTTTATTACCGTCAGAGTACATGCGTCCCAGTGGAACGCCCAGCATTTTCATGGTGATGCCCATAAAATACGCACATGCGCAGACCCCCCCATCGGAATTGGGCCGAGTACGGCCCCACCTCCTAACTGTGGAAGAAAGTGACAAAAGGAATTGGCATACACCATTGTTAAATAGTAAGCGAATAATTAAGGAGAACATAGGCCCATTAACCGATATCAATGGAAAAAGTTTTACGGATGATAAAGGAAAAGCAGAACTATTAAATGAGTTCTTCTCATCAGTGTTTACTAGGGGAGAGCAGACAGTGGAATGCACAGGTATCACAAATGGGACGAACAAGCTGGATCTCAATATCGATTTCACGACCGAGGAAATAATATTAAGGCTCAACAAAATCAAAACAAACAAATCACCAGGGCCAGATGGGATTCATCCTAGGGTACTAATGGAATTAATGGAGGAACTAGTGACCCCTCTACATTACATCTTTGATAATTCACTATCATCAGGAAAGGTACCAAAAGGCTGGAGAATAGCAGAGGTAGTGCCAATATTCTACAAAGAAAAAAGGGATGATCCAGCTAATTACAGACCTGTGAGTTTAACATCAATAGTGGGTAAACTGTTTGAATGATTTTTAAGAGATGGGATCCAGGAATATTTAGACCTTCATAGTTTACTCAGCAATAACCAGCATGGGTTCGTGAAACATCATTCATGCCAAACTAATCTACTAGGTTTCTATGAGGATGTCAGCAAAAACCTCGATAATGGCCACGCTGTATATGTGGTTTTCCTAGATTTTGCTAAAGCTTTTGATACAGTATCACACAAGAGGTTGATAAATAAAATGGAGGACATGGGATTAGGGGCAAATATCTGGCTGAACTGGCTGTGTAATAGAGAACAGTGCCGTATCAAATAAATCAGTACTAAGTGGAGTGCGACAGGGTTCAGTTCTAGGGCCCATTTTATTTAACATTTTTATTAACGATATTGGGATGGGGTTACTCAGCAATGTATCCATCTTTGCAGACTACACTAAACTGAGCAGAGTTATTAAATCATCAGAAGATGTCACCACGCTTCAAAAGGATCTTTACAATCTAGATGAGTGGGCAAAAAAGTGGAAGATGAGGATCACTGTGGATAAATGCAAGGTAATGCACCTTGGAGACATAACCAGTGTGCTAGTTATAACCTAAGCGGGGAGGAATTGGGTAATTCAGTACTTGAAAAGGATCTAGGAGTCCAAATAGACAACAAACTGGGGTGTAGTGCTCAATGAAATATAGCAACAAAAAAGACCAACAAAATGCAAGCATGTATTAAAAGGGGCATGGAAACTAGGGACTCAAAAGTAATTATGCCACTGTACAAAGCATTGGTTAGAATGCTTTGTACATGGAGTACAATTCTGGGCCCTACACTATAAAAAGGACAACATAGAATTAGAAAACATCCAAAGAAGAGCAACAAAGCTTATTAGGGGATTGGAGAATTTAAGTTACGAAGAGAGAGTAAGCAATTTTGGACTATTTACACTAAAGAAGAGATGTTTAAGGGGGGACATGCTCTACATGTACAAATATTTCAAGGGCCAATATAAGGAACTGTCAAACACCCTTTTTTCTGCTAGCAAGAAATCTAGGACACAAGTTTAGATTAGAAGAAAAAATTATTTACGGTCAGAGCAGTCAAACTTTGGAACTTCCTGGAGAAGTGGTGTCGGCAGACACAATAAATACATTTAAAATAAGATTGGATAAACATTTATTGGTTAAAAACATCCACGGGTACAAATAAGAAACATAATCGGTCTTTAAAAAATCAGAACATACTATACAACAAGGGATAAACTATTATAAACCTAGGTTGAACTAGATGGATGCAAGTCTTTATTCAGCCTTAACTACTATGTAACTACTGTATGTAATTGTTCAACAGCATATGTTAAATGAAAATTCCTGGACAATAATAATGGGACAATTAGGGGGGTTTTCAGCCCGTGCTGGATTTTTCCCAAATGTAAAAAACCTGGCAATTTTCTAATTAGATTCACCCTATTCAATCTCTGTGTCCATTTTTCACCTGGGGGGGAAAATCTTGCACGCGTGAAAACCATGTGGATTGGTGAATTTGCTGGCAATCCACATGTTTTGTGAAATTTGTGGGCATTTTTGCCCCATTTTGGGTCTGTTTCCACCTTTGCTGATTCCCCACCCCCTATAAAAGTAAAAAGGTATGTGAAAAATGTACAAAAAAAGGGTGAAAATTAACAATTTTCTGCACAACCTTTAATTTAAATCACTGTAAACATGCTTTCTGTAACTCTCCATGAGACTTCTGGACCTGTTACCAGGTAGTTTGGTTCACTCTTTCTTAGCAAACAGCTGTAGTTGTCTTTGATTTGATGGCTGCCTTTTCCAGACTGCATGTTTCAGCTCTTTCCATAGATGTTTGATACAAATAAGATCAGGGCCCATAACAGACCACTTCATAACAGTTCATTGTTCTGTTCCTGGGCACTTTTAGCTGTGTGTTTTACATGATTATTCTATTGGAGGACCTACACCATAGTTGCCTACCCTCCTGCATTCTGCAGGAGACTCCCTGAAATAGCAGCAATCTCCCTCATTTCACCTAGCCCACATTACACTATTACATTTTTGGGAAAAAAGGAATGAGAGACAGATGGGTGTGGTATATGGCCCCAACAGTCGGCATCCCGACTGGCCGGAATCAGACAGCGGGGCAAGCGCAACTAAGCGCTCGCCACGCTGCTGGGGACTATTCTATACTCCCTCTATGGGGGTCGTGGACTGTCGGGATCCGGACTGTCGGGAAACTGTCCGCACCCAGACAGATACATTTACATTGAATCATCAGAGTCATTTCCCAGCACTTTACCAGGTATAGTATCTCTTACTAGCTGCTTTGGGGCTCATCTACATTTGTATATGTCCTTTTTAAAGATTCCTCTCAGATGTAGCAGTACACACTTCGCTTCTAGGTGCCAGGTTCACAATCTCTTTTCACAATCTCTCCATATATGGAACTAGACCCGCCCCTTTGGGTGGAGCAAGCATTGAGGGGGCGTGTCATACGCCCCCTCAATGGAGCACTGTGCAAAATTCTACTTCCAACTATAATCTCCCTGAAACTAGTTTCAAAAGTAGGCAAGCATGACCCACACCTTGCTATTTATGTCTTGCTCCATAAAGCTGTTCAATCAAACAGAGCCATCCTTCTTATCCTAACCCTCTGTTCCATGCTCTCTGTCTACCCAATCTGTGTCACCCCCTCTCTGTCTGCTCCTTCCCTTCAGAATGTAAGTTCTCACAAGCAGGACCCTCTCCCCTCATGTGCTTTTGCTTCTCTAAAGGTGCCCACACACCAGCGGATGTTATCCACCGAACCCACTGGCACCACTAATCCACATGTGCTGACCAGTGGCCAGTGATGATCAGGTGATCTGTCGGGGATCGGGAAAATGAAGCATGTTAACAAGTCCCTATTTTCACAACCTCAGATGGATTTTTACACATTTTTTATATCCCTGACCTCCCAACACAACCAACAGGGGATTGCCCCATTAAACTGCTGGTGCCTGCGCACCTTTACCTAGAATATCTTCAACTCCAACAGTTGAGAATCCGACGGTCAGTATACCGACATCATAATCCCGCCTGCCAGTACTCCGAAAGGGAGGGGGAGGGGGGGGGGGTGGCGAGCACAATGATGTCTCTTGCAGGCTAGCCACACGTTGTATTTAAACTCTATGGGGGTCATGGACCCCTACAAGGCCCTTGTCAGTCAGCATACTGTCGGTCATTTGAAAAATCAGGATTCCAATGTTGTTATACTGACCGTCGGGTTTCCGACTCTTGGGCCTACAACCTAGCCCTCAGTTTGTGCCACCCTAATGCTTATTTCCATGTCCTATCCATGATGCAACAATGTTAATATACCATGTACCTGTCCTAAATTGTCTTGTGCTCTTGTCGCTATTTTCTTGTTTTGCTTGTACTGTGTTAGGCACTGTGAAACCCTTATGGTGCCATATAAATAAACAATAATAATAAATGCTTTATTTTTTCCTCTGTGAACATGGAGCTGATGTGACTTCCCAAAATACTCAAGTTTTGACTCATATTTTCCATGGAATGTTCTCTCAGAACTATTGTGGCTTGTAGCAAATACCAGTCTGGCTATTTTATGTTGTTTTTCTTTGTGGAGTGCTGCTGGATGTTCTTCCGTGGAGCCCGCTGCTGCTCAAAAAGCATTGGATGGTGCGATCAGACACTGATGCACCTTGACCTTGAAATTCAGCTTGTATCTGTCCATGTTCAGTGGGGATTGGTCAAAATCCCGACTCCGGAATCCCGACAAGGGGGGGATGTGGATCGCCCCCCACCCCCCTGCGGGCTCGCTACGCTCCGCACACTAATTTATTCTCCCTATATGGGTGTGGACACCCATAGAGGTTCAAAGTGTCGGGATTTCGGCGTCGGCATTTTGACTGCCGGGATTCCGACCGTCGGAATTTCAACTGATTGACTACTTTTCTCCATTTAAAAAGCTTCATGATTGATTAGAAGATTAAAAACACATGTGATGCTAATCCAAGAAAGCAATTAGTTTGAAATATCACTAAAATTAGATATTATATTTTCTAAGGGGTGCCAAGTCTGCCCAGCCTGTTGTAGAAAATCTTTCTAGAATAAGCAATAATCTCTCTTTAATCATTTATAATTATTCTATACCATAAAGTAATGCAAGTATACTTAAGCCACTAGCTTTTAATTTACCACTTCTTAGGTGGAATGAAGCATTGTTTCAATGGGCTGTAAGGGTACTAAAAATTAACAACATCTGTATAGGGCCAATAGCCACAATACAATTTATGTATGAAAACTAACTTAACCTGACCAGCTGTTTCAAAGGATGGCCTAAGATACTTTCTGATAACGATATAAAGCGTCCGACAAAAGAAAAAACTAAAAAACATTCTCTCTGAAACACTAATCAGTTAAAATACATTACTCAAAATTCAAGTCTTATATAAAAGTGCAAAAGTGGTAAAAGCAGGTACGTAATTAGATGTGTGCCCACAGCGCATCTGCACTGTGGTTGCACTGCTGGCACACACCTAATCTGGAATGAGGGGAAGCGCCCAGCAGAAGAGGCTATCTTCCCGCTCTGCATCCTGCTGGCTTTTGCATAGCACTTGGCCGTGGGCGGAGTTACACAAGGACCGCGTGATGGGGGTGAGGCTATGCAGTACTCAGCATGGGGAGGAGATACTACGACTCAGGCTGCTGCTCCTGCTAGAGCAAGAGAGTGAGAGGCTGCTGCAGGACAGCTCAGCATGTGAGACCGCACTCTGCACTATCTATTTGGAAAGTAACAGTGAGTGTGTGTGTGTCTTGTATGTGAACTTCTGTGTGTGCTTTGCTTGAACTTGTGTGTCTTTGTTTGTCAAGTGACTTTAGGGGAAGGGAAATGTTAGGCTGTGGGGGAGGGAGGGGTTAGACACTTAGAAATGAGGTTAGGGTTAGGCTGTGTGGCAGATGGTTAGGGTTAGGAGGAAGGGTACTGGGTGTAGGGTAAGGTGTAAGGGTACGGGGATTAGGCACTAGTGGGGAGGGTGAAGATTGGGCTGCAGGGGGAGGGCATCAGTGTTCTATAATACAGGCTACAAGGTGAGGGCTTGTGTCAGTGTGATAGAGCGCAGTCCACGGGGTGAGGGAGTCTGTTGGTGTGATAAAGCTCAGTTTAGGAGCGCATTAGTGTGATAGAGTGCAGGCCACAGGGTGAGGGAGTGCATTAGTGTGATGGAGCACAGGCCGTAGTGTGGTGGAGCGTATCAGTGTGATAGAGTGCGGGCCGAGGGATTGTGCCAGTATGATACAACGCAGGCCACGGGGTGAGGGACTGCGTCAGTGTGATACAGCGCAGGCCGTTGCGGGAGGGACTGCGTCAGTGTGATAGAGCGCAGGTCACAGGATAAGGGACAGCGTCAGTGTGATAGAATGCAGGTTGCAAGCTAATGGAGTGTGTAGGTGTGATAGAGCACAGGCCACCTTGTGAATAACAGACACTACTGTGTGGTGTAATGTGAATTGGTACTATTATGTGATCACATCCCTTCCCCACAAAGCCACACACCTACATTTTTGGCCATGCCTTTAACGTGCACTGTTCCTGTTGTAAGCAATGATTGGGCATGTATGTAGCATCTATGTAGCCACAGTAGTAAAGCAATGATTAGGCATGTATGTAGCGTCTATGTAGCCACTGTACTAAAGCAATGATTGGGCATGTATGTAGCATCTATGTAGCCACAGTAGTAAAGCAATGATTGGGCATGTATGTAGCATCTATGTAGCCACAGTAGTAAAGCAATGATTGGGCATGTATGTAGCATCTATGTAGCCACAGTAGTAAAGCAATGATTGGGCATGTATGTAGCATCTATGTAGCCACAGTAGTAAAGCAATGATTGGGCATGTATGTAGCATCTATGTAACCACAGTAGTAAAGCAATGATTGGGTATGTATATAGCATCTATGTAGCCACTGTAGTAAAACAATGATTGGGCATGTATGTGGCATCTATGTAGCCACAGTAGAAAAGCAATGATTGGGCATGTAAGTAGCATCTATGTAGCCACAGTAGTAAAGCAATGATTAGACATGTATGTAGCATCTATGTAGCCACTGTAGTAAAACAATGATTGGGCATGTATGTGGCATCTATGTAGCCACAGTAGAAAAGCAATGATTGGGCATGTATGTGGCATCTATGTAGCCACAGTAGTAAAGCAATGATTAGGCATGTACAGTATGTAGCATCCATGTAGCCACTGTAGTAAAGCAATGATTAGGCATGTATGTAGCATCTATGTAGCCACTGTAGAAAAGCAATGATTAGGCATGTATGTAGCATCTATGTAGCCACTGTAGTAAAACAATGATTGGGCATGTATGTGGCATCTATGTAGCCACAGTAGAAAAGCAATGATTGGGCATGTATGTAGCATGTATGTAGCATCTATGTAGCCACTGTAGTAAAGCAATGATTGGGCATGTATGTAGCATCTATGTAGCCACTGTAGTAAAGCAATGATTGGGCATGTATGTAGCATCTATGTAGCTACAGTAGTAAAGCAATGATTAGGAATGTACAGTATGTAGCATCTATGTAGCCACTGTAGTAAAGCAATGATTGGGCATGTATGTAGCATCTACCTAGCCACTGTAGTAAAGCAATGATTGGGCATGTATGTGGCATCTACGTAGCCACAGTAGTAAAGCAATGATTAGGCATGTACAGTTTGTGGCATCTATGTAGCCACTGTAGTAAAGCAATGATTAGGCATGTATGTAGCATCTATGTAGCCACAGTAGTAAAGCAATGATTAGACATGTATGTAGCATCTATGTAGCCACTGTAGTAAAGCAATGATTAGGCATGTATGTAGCATCTATGTAGCCACAGTAGTAAAGCAATGATTAGACATGTATGTAGCATCTATGTAGCCACAGTAGAAAAGCAATGATTGGGCATGTATGTAGCATCTATGTAGCCACAGTAGAAAAGCAATGATTGGGCATGTATGTAGCATCTATGTAGCCACAGTAGTAAAGCAATGATTAGGCATGTATGTAGCATCTATGTAGCCACAGTAGTAAAGCAATGATTAGACATGTATGTAGCATCTATGTAGCCACTGTAGTAAAGCAATGATTAGGCATGTATGTAGCATCTATGTAGCCACAGTAGTAAAACAATGATTAGACATGTATGTAGCATCTATGTAGCCACAGTAGAAAAGCAATGATTGGGCATGTATGTAGCATCTATGTAGCCACAGTAGAAAAGCAATGATTGGGCATGTATGTAGCATCTATGTAGCCACAGTAGTAAAGCAATGATTGGGCATGTATGTAGCATCTATGTAGCCACAGTAGTAAAGCAATGATTGGGCATGTAAGTAGCATCTATGTAGCTACTGTAGAAATGCAATGATTGGGCATGTATGTAGAATCTATGTGGCCACTGTAGAAATGCAATGATTGGGCATGTATGTAGCATCTATGTAGCCACAGTAGTAAAGCAATGATTAGACATGTATGTAGCATCTATGTAGCCACAGTAGTAAATCAATGATTGGGCATGTATGTAGCATCTATGTAGCCACTGTAGAAATGCAATGATTAGGCATGTATGTAGCATCTATGTAGCCACAGTAGTAAAGCAATGATTGGGCATGTATGTAGCATCTATGTAGCCACAGTAGTAAAGCAATGATTAGACATGTATGTAGCATCTATGTAGCCACAGTAGTAAAGCAATGATTGGGCATGTATGTAGCATCTATGTAGCCACTGTAGTAAAGCAATGATTGGGCATGTATGTAGCATCTATGTAGCCACCGTAATAAAGCAATGATTGGGCATGTATGTAGCATCTATGTAGCCACAGTAGTAAAGCAATGATTAGGCATGTACAGTATGTAGCATCTATGTAGCCACAGTAGTAAAGCAATGATTAGACATGTATGTAGCATCTATGTAGCCACAGTACTAAAGCAATGATTGGGCATGTACAGTATGTAGCATCTATGTAGCCACTGTAGAAAAGCAATGATTAGGCATGTATGTAGCATCTATGTAGCCATTGTAGTAAAGCAATGATTAGGCATGTATGTAGCATATATGTAGCCACAGTAGAAAAGCAATGATTAGACATGTATGTAGCATCTATGTAGCCACAGTAGAAAAGCAATGATTGGGCATGTATGTAGCATCTATGTAGCCACAGTAGTAAAGCAATGATTGGGCATGTATGTGGCATCTATGTAGCCACAGTAGTAAAGCAATGATTGGGCATGTATGTGGCATCTATGTAGCCACAGTAGTAAAGCAATGATTAGGCATGTACAGTATGTAGCATCTATGTAGCCACTGTAGTAAAGCAATGATTAGGCATGTATGTAGCATCTATGTAGCCACAGTAGTATAGCAATGATTAGACATGTATGTAGCATCTATGTAGCCACTGTAGTAAAGCAATGATTAGGCATGTATGTAGCATCTATGTAGCCACAGTAGTAAAGCAATGATTAGACATGTATGTAGCATCTATGTAGCCACAGTAGAAAAGCAATGATTGGGCATGTATGTAGCATCTATGTAGCCACAGTAGAAAAGCAATGATTGGGCATGTATGTAGCACCTATGTAGCCACAGTAGTAAATCAATGATTAGGCATGTATGTAGCATATATGTAGCCACAGTAGTAAAGCAATGATTGGGCATGTAAGTAGCATCTATGTAGCTACTGTAGAAATGCAATGATTGGGCATGTATGTAGCATCTATGTAGCCACTGTAGAAATGCAATGATTGGGCATGTATGTAGCATCTATGTAGCCACTGTAATAAAGCAATGATTGGGCATGTATGTAGCATCTATGTAGCCACAGTAGTAAAGCAATGATTAGGCATGTACAGTATGTAGCATCTATGTAGCCACAGTAGTAAAGCAATGATTAGACATGTATGTAGCATCTATGTAGCCACAGTACTAAAGCAATGATTGGGCATGTACAGTATGTAGCATCTATGTAGCCACTGTAGAAAAGCAATGATTAGGCATGTATGTAGCATCTATGTAGCCATTGTAGTAAAGCAATGATTAGGCATGTATGTAGCATATATGTAGCCACAGTAGTAAAGCAATGATTAGACATTTATGTAGCATCTATGTAGCCACAGTAGTAAAGCAATGATTGGGCATGCATGTAGAATCTATGTAGCCACAGTAGTATAGCAATGATTAGACATGTATGTAGCATCTATGTAGCCACAGCAGTAAAGCAATGATTGGGCATGTATGTAGCATCTATGTAGCCACTGTAGAAATGCAATGATTAGGCATGTATGTAGCATCTATGTAGCCACAGTAGTAAAGCAATGATTAGACATGTATGTAGCATCTATGTAGCCACAGTAATAAAGCAATGATTGGGCATGTATGCAGCATCTATGTAGCCACAGTAGTAAAGCAATGATTAGACATGTATGTACCATCTATGTAGCCACAGTAGTAAAGCAATGATTGGGCATGTATGTAGCATCTATGTAGCCACAGTAGTAAAGCAATGATTGGGCATGTATGTAGCATCTATGTAGCCACTCTAGTAAAGCAATGATTAGGCATGTATTTAGCATCTATGTAGCCACAGTAGTAAAGCAATGATTAGACATGTATGTAGCATCTATGTAGCCACAGTAGTAAAGCAATGTTTGGGCATGTATGTAGCATCTATGTAGCCACAGTAGTAAAGCAATGCTTGGGCATGTATGTAGAATCTATGTAGCCACAGTAGTAAAGCAATGATTGGGCATGTATGTAGCATCTATGTAGCCACTGTAGTAAAGCAATGATTGGGCATGTATGTAGCATCTATGTAGCCACTGTAATAAAGCAATGATTGGGCATGTATGTAGCATCTATGTAGCCACAGTAGTAAAGCAATGATTAGGCATGTACAGTATGTAGCATCTATGTAGCCACAGTAGTAAAGCAATGATTAGACATGTATGTAGCATCTATGTAGCCACAGTACTAAAGCAATGATTGGGCATGTACAGTATGTAGCATCTATGTAGCCAATGTAGAAAAGCAATGATTAGGCATGTATGTAGCATCTATGTAGCCACTGTAGTAAAGCAATGATTAGGCATGTATGTAGCATCTATGTAGCCACTGTAGTAAAGCAATGATTAGGCATGTATGTAGCATATATGTAGCCACAGTAGAAAAGCAATGATTAGACATCTATGTAGCATCTATGTAGCCACAGCAGAAAAGCAATGATTGGGCATGTATGTAGCATCTATGTAGCCACAGTAGAAAAGCAATGATTGGGCATGTATGTAGCATCCATGCAGCTACAGTAGTAAAGCAATGATTAGACATGTATGTAGCATCTATGTAGAAACAGTAGTAAAGCAATGATTGGGCATGTATATAGCATCTATGTAGCCACAGTAGTAAATCAATGATTAGACATGTATGTAGCATCTATGTAGCCACAGTACTAAAGCAATGATTGGGCATGTACAGTATGTAGCATCTATGTAGCCACTGTAGTAAAGCAATGATTGGGCATGTAAGTAGCATCTATGTAGCCACAGTAGTAAAGCAATGATTGAGCATGTATGTAGCATCTATGTAGCCACTGTAGTAAAGCAATGATTAGGCATGTATGTAGCATCTATGTAGCCACAGTAGTAAAGCAATGATTAGACATGTATGTAGCATCTATGTAGCCACTGTAGTAAAGCAATGATTGGGCATTTATGTAGCATCTATGTAGCCACTGTAATAAAGCAATGATTGGGCATGTACAGTATGTAGCATCTATGTAGCCACTGTAGTAAAGCAATGATTAGCCATGTATGTAGCATCTATGTAGCCACTGTAGAAAAGCAATGATTAGGCATGTATGTAGCATCTATGTAGCCACAGTAGTAAAGCAATAATTAGACATGTATGTAGCATCTATGTAGCCACAGTAGAAAAGCAATGATTGGGCATGTATGTAGCATCTACGTAGCCACAGTAGAAAAGCAATGATTGGGCATGTATGTAGCATCTATGTAGCTACAGTAGTAAAGCAATGATTAGACATGTATGTAGCATCTATGTAGCCACAGTAGTAAAGCAATGATTGGGCATGTATGTAGCATCTATGTAGTCACAGTAGTAAAGCAATGATTGGGCATATATGTAGCATCTATGTAGCCACAGTAGTAAAGCAATGATTCAGGGTTCGCAAAAACGCGCTATACCGCGTATTTTACCCCAAATTGGCACCCGAGGACTCAGTTTCTAAAACTGAAGGAGTCCCCGGGGACGCGATGTGCTGCAGCCGAGAACCGCCCATGAGCCAATCATTCACTGGTCAGCGGCTGCCGGGACCCAATCATTGTGCCGGCAGCCAATCACAGGTGGCTTGTTTTACACGTCGCTACGCTCTGCGCAGGTTTCACTGAGTGTGCGGCTGTGCGGTCCGCCCCCGCCACGCTGTGTACGTAAGTACAGTCCTTTTGCTGCAGTGCTGAGAGCCTGAGGCGAGCAGGGGTGGAACGGGACTGGATGGGATGTAACAGCAGACAGCCGCTCTCAGCAGGAGAGGTGAGCGGGCTGTCTGCGTGGCGGGGGACTGGATCATACCCCCCCCACCGTTCCCAGTACAGACTTGCGGTGCCTCTGCGTCATGATGTTAGCTAAGCCCGCGGTCCCGCTCCCGCAGAGCTATCCACACAGAGGTCGCCCGCTGGCATGTATCCAATATCTGGATGCCGCCACCAGTCTAGAGCTTTAAGCCGCGCCAAATGACCTGTGGCTGTCTGACTGCAAGGACGACGCTGCTGCTGCCACCACCGGAGCGATCTGTGAGCATGAGCAGTCTGGTGGTGAGTGGTGACCAGGCGCTGGTGAGGCGAGCTGCATCCGACCGCGCAAATGTAATGGGGGACTCACTATTGTCAGTCACTCGGACTGCACAGCAGCCTAGTCATGGGGCTGTCTCACCCTCATAATTTATGGTGGCAATGTACTGTATAAAATTGTTTGCACAGATGATGTGACTATGCAGAATATAATGATTCTGAAATGTAATGATTCCCAAACATGGCCATGTCCCCTTTACCTGTGGCCACTGCCATTTTACCCATGGCCACGCCCCCTTTTTGATTGTGTACCGTTTTCTGCCCTCCAAATGTTGGAGGGTATGCTGGATGTGGCTGGAAGAGCTGACATGCTGCTCAATTCAGAGCAGCACATCAGCTATTTCAGCCGCATCTCATCCCCCGCCGCGCAGACAGCCCGCTCACCTACTCTGCTGAGCGCCTTGTAAGCATTTCCAGCCCCCTGGACAACAAGCATGAACTGCCCCCCCTGGGAAAAGTGCATAAAATGCCCCCTTTGCAACCAGCATGAAATGCCCCCTTTGCAACCAGCATACAAACACCCCCACCCCCACGTGGCAACCAGCATGTAACTCCTACAACCAGCATGTAGGTAAGCAGCACTTATCTGGTTTAATATGTACTGGGCACTGTGTTCTATAATGTGTACTGGGTATAGCGGTGTGTTCTATAATGTGTACTGGGCACTACGGTGTGTGCTATAATGTGTACTGGGCATAACGGTGTGTTCTATAATGTGTACTGGGTATAGCGGTGTGTTCTATAATGTGTACTGGGCACTACGGTGTGTTCTATAATGTGTACTGGGCACTACGGTGTGTGCTATAATGTGTACTGGGCATAACGGTGTGTTCTATAATGTGTACTGGGTATAGCGGTGTGTTCTATAATGTGTACTGGGCACTACGGTGTGTTCTATAATGTGTACTGGGCACTACGGTGTGTGCTATAATGTGTACTGGGTATGGCGGTGTGTGCTATAATGTGTACTGGGTATGGCGGTGTGTGCTATAATGTGTACTGGGTATAGCGGTGTGTGCTATAATGTGTACTCGACATAACGGTGTGCCATAATGTGTACTGGGCATAACGGTGTGTGCTGTAATGTATACTGGGCATTACGGTGTGTGCTGTAATGTGAATTGGTACTACTATGCGACCACACTACTTCCCCCAAAAAACCCAGCTCTAAATTTTTAGCGCGCGCCTTCGGCGCGCACTGTCCCTATTTTCGGATTTATATACTTTCTAGTATTTATGTATCTTTTATGCAAGTGGGCCAATTGATACTTCTCCCCCGGCCCACATGTGCCATGCTGTGGAGAAGGGGAGAGGAGGCTTTATTCCGTTGGGACCCAGAAAAGGTTAGGTAGGACCCCAATTTTTAGAAGTGAAGGGTCCCCGGGACCCACTTTTTTGGGTGGTTTTCGCGAACACTGTGATTAGACATGTATGTAGCATCTATGTAGCCACAGTACTAAAGCAATGATTGGGCATGTACAGTATGTAGCATCTATGTAGCCACTGTAGTAAAGCAATGATTAGACATGTATGTAGCATCTATGTAGCCACTGTAGTAAAGCAATGATTGGGCATGTACAGTATGTAGCATCTATGTAGCCACTGTAGTAAAGCAATGATTAGACATGTATGTAGCATCTATGTAGCCACTGTAGTAAAGCAATGATTGGGCATGTAAGTAGCATCTATGTAGCTACTGTAGTAAAGCAATGATTAGGCATGTATGTAGCATCTATGTAGCCACAGTAGTAAAGCAATGATTAGACATGTATGTAGCATCTATGTAGCCACTGTAGTAAAGCAATGATTGGGCATATATGCAGCATCTATGTAGCCACAGTAGTAAAGCAATGATTGGGCATGTATGTAGCATATATGTAGCTACTGTAGTAAAGCAATGATTAGGTAGAATTAATACTGAAATAAGGTAGAGGCCTTATGCGGGGTACACACCAGGATGACCCACTCACGATGCACATTGTGAGCGGGACGTCAGTGTTTCTTCCGACCCGCTCACGATGACACACGCGCGTGGGGGGGCACGATCCGCTCACGATGTGCACCGTGAGCGAGTCCGATCCGATGGCGACCCGCACCCGGGAGTATGGTCGTTCTTCAGATCCTACTGCGCATCGAATCGGTATCAGCCCACACCAGGACAGAAAAGGGCCCAATCACCACACAATCTACATCCAATTGGTCGGAATTGGAACTAGATTGATGGGATCGGACCCTTGTCGCCCTGGTGTGTACCCAGCATTAGATGAGATGATATACTGTAGCTGCCATCAAAACAGTAACGATAGCACTATTATGGCAATACAGTTTTACAATACACTATTATGGCAATTAAAAGCACAATGTCTGCATTACTTAAGACGCAGTATCGGACAATCTCTGACACCATTGGTTGGCTTGCAGCACCCATGGCGAAGCGTAAGCTGCCTGAGATCCCAGGCCTCTTTCCTCCTCCTAAACAGGGGCAACACACCTTAATTTCCACAAACAGAGCCTGTCACCTATCCATCCCCACCCCCAAACGGCATCAGACTGCCAGTCTTATACTCCATTCACACCACAAAGCAAATTACGGGGTTCGAGTTTTTCAACCCTGTAATTTGCTCGAAATCCCGGGTTTTTTCGGTGGTGTGAAAGGGTCAACACAGGTTTTAAATCCCGGCACTCTGACCCTGCTCTTGACCAGGGTCAGAGTGCAGGGATTTAAGACTTGTGTTGACCCTTTCACATCACCGAAAAACCCGGGGTTGTCCGGCAAATTAACGGGTTGAAAAGCTTTAACCCAGTAATTTGCCAGTGTTGTTAATGGGGTCCGGCTGCACCCAGCAAAATTACCCGGCACTTAAAAATGCCAGGTAATTGCCGAGTGGCCGGTGTAAAAGGGGAATTAGACCATCTGATCTCTGTGTTCTTAGAACGGGTACTCTGTGCAAAGTAGCAAACATTGTATCCTGGCGCACCTCCAATCACAAAAATCACTCAAAATCAGGCCCTAAGTAATAAAGGTCCTGTAATGATCACTCAAAGCATCAGCAATCATTGACTGGCCTCCTATATTAATAACTGAGCATCCTTCTTCCTCACAGCCAAAATAAAATACATAACAAACCAGCCCAGGTGTAACATTTATATGGCATTGTTTTGGACAGGTGATACATATAGGTTATATACAGATGTGTCCTCATATATCATTGCTGCAGCCACGACAAATATCCCATCTTGGAACACGAGATCCTGTGAGATTGCCAGTGTATGGTGTGTTTTTTTTCCACACAAAGTTCCATTGTGCTTCATATTCAGACTCAATCACACACTGATGATATACGTGTTGCATATTAAATGAATCATAAACAGTGTCCTGGTACGATCACATTGCAACTAAGATGCAATTTTGGCAACAAAAGACGCCTGACGCTAGAAGAACTGCATGAGACCTGTTAGCACAAGTGCCTTACATCTGGTGTATTGAGGCTAGATGTACGAGGACACATCTGTTACACCTGTAAATAATGGCAAAGATGTTTCTCTTCCCGTGATTATGGCTTACATCAGGCACAGGCTGAATACCTATAAATGCCAGTAACTGGGACTCCCATTAGCTATTACATGTGGTTTTCTATGCTAGCTGCTTAAAGGTCTAATTACGCCAAGGTTATTCCTCCTAAGTGGATGTTTTTTTGTTCCACAACAATTTTATTGAGAAAGAAGAAACACACATATACAAAGTGCCTTAAGGCAATTTCAGAACAGATACATTTCCAAAATTGCAAGGATATCTCCTGAGTGCTTCATTTTTGGGTTCCAAAAGAAATTGGCCTAGCACAGAGCGTATTGGAAGTGAAATACCTCAACGAAGAAACCAAAAAAGAACAAAAATCTATTTTCTATAAATATAATTTTTTTGAAGTTATATTACAAATAATAATGATTATTAGGGAGAGTGCAAATAAATAACGTCCAATTCTCAAGATCTACCAAAAACTAAAAAATTGTATACATTTAATTTGTACAGAGGGACACATCTGGCAGGGCAGTACTAAAAAGGAAGGTCCATGTATATTACTCTAACATTCAATAGAAATACCAATTAGTCTTTTCAAATAGCTTCAACATATGTGTTCTTGTATCTAGATACACGAGGAACTGCTCTTTCAACATTGGGACTTGTGGCCCTTCTTTCCCAATTCAGTAATTGTAACAGCTTATTTTTGACTGCTTGGAGGAAAGTGATGTGGAAACAACCCAATAGGGTAATATGACTTTCTTGGTACAGTCAGAATTGTCCTAAGCAATTGTAACAAGGCTGTATTGTGCCCATGTAGATACCAATTCATAACATTGACATAAAGTATAACATAGCTAGGGGGTCTTTTGAAACATGTAAATCACATATTGAATTAATAAATATCATAATGTTATCCCCAAATTTCCTGATTTTCCTACATTCCCACATATTATGGAAGAATGTAGCTGAGGAAATTGTACACTTTGGACAGCTCCCCGCCATCTCTAATACTTAGACAAATACGCCCAGTGGATAGTTCAGATATGTACTTCTTATCAAATAGGTAAATGGAGAGTTATTTTTAATGTTTTAACAGTATAGTAGAAGAATTAACATGTGGTATCTCTGAATACCAATTCTTAAAACATCTGTCCCATACAATCTCCATTTGCCAAAAGCAAGTAGGGATACAGATATCATGTCCTATAGTGCCAATCAGCTGCTAACTGTCATGATACAGGCTGCGTTTAAAAAAAATGATAGATGATTGGTTAGTAGTTTAACTCTTTCCAATGCTTAAACAAGAAGGATTGTAGTGTGGCGCTCTGCTCCTTTTTGTGGGTGTAGTTTGCAGCTTGCCAGGTGATGGCGGGTAAGAGTGATGATTGACAAACCAGGGGAGACAACAGCAACGTTTCACCTCACCTGGCAGCCCTCCGCCAACCCCAGCCCCCTACACACCCCTACCTATACCCCCTTAAGGAACACAACAACTCTAAAGCCGCCCATACACGTCCCGATACGGGCGTGCGTTCAGTGCTTAAGTAGCACGCATCAAATCGCATTGCATGCGTTTTGCATGCAATGCGATGCAATGTGATGAAAACTAAGTACAAAAAGTATGTGCAAGCACATACTTTTTGTACTGTGCGATGAGGTGCCGCGAGAACGCGCACCTCAAAGCACATAACGCACAGCCCGCATCGCAGCGTGTATGGGCTGCTTAAGCATTGTGCCCATATTAATTACTGTACCGAATTTCATTTATTTAGTTTTAACTTAATTGAGGTTTTGTTCTTATACATGATTTCCATTTATTGTCAGTGTGTGTGTGTGTGTACTTATTTAACTATTTGTACTACTGTGGGACTACAAGTCCTAGCGGGCCCTGTCTTGCCCCACATGCTGGGACTTGTGGTTCTCCAAGTGCCTGCATGTGGTGCAGGCTTGCTGGAACTCATAGTTCCACAGCAGTATACAATGTTTTATATCTATTTTTTACAGCCCCGGGCTTCAACATGGGCAGGTAAGTTCTGGAGTGGGGGGACCCCTTCTTTGGGGGGTCCCCACTTCCCTTGGACCCCTGCCCATGTTGACCTGTCAGAGGGATAAATGCTTTGGCAGTGGGGGGGACTTGTATAAAAAGTCTCCCCGGCTGTGGCATTACCCTGCTGGCTAGTTGGGCTGGTTGGGCCCAGTGCTGGTTGGGCCCAGTGCTGGTTCTTGAAATACGGGAGACCCCTAGTCATTTTGTCCACCGTATTTTGGGAACCAAGACCGGCCCTTGAGCCTGGTGCTGGTTTTGTAAAATCCAGGGAACCCCAACATGGTTGTCCCTGTGATTTTATGATACCAGGACTGGCTCTTTGAGCCTGGGGCTGGTTATGCTCAGGAGGGGGGACCCCACGCCGTTTATTTATTTATTTATTTTTACACAAAATCACATGTCTTAAAATGCGCACATTTTAAGTCTAAAAATAACACTAAATCGCACCATATCACACTTTTTTGACGCAAATTCGCATCTCATTACATATGCAAATTCGATTTTTGCATATGTGATTTGGTGTGATTTTTAAACATGTCCAAAAAAAATCGCACCCTATTAAATTTCACCCCTGGTATTCAGCATAGAAATGCCTTTAAGGTGCTCAAAGGTGTTGGCATGGAGCAGGGCGCTGCTCTGGAGTGACAGAATGACTGCTACAATCTAAGACAACAGAACAATTTAAACATGCTTGGGATAGGCATATGAATATCCTTACAAAGAAATAAGGATCAAAAAGGGCTGAGATTACCTGAAGGATAAAAAAAGGGGCCAAATGGTTCTTATCTGCCGTCAAATTCTATGTTTCTAATATGTATACTGAGCATTTCTATCCCTGCATTGATCACATGACGGGAAGGAGACCATAAACAACCTGAAAAGTCTTCTTGAAGTTTTAAATGTTAATATGCAAATTACAGTTCATATCCAGGACAGTATTGGAACAAGTACTAAAAAAGACAATAAATAAAATAAATGTAAACCTAGCATACTCTATATACTGTAACAAGATCACCTTATGACTATATGCCTCTTACCTTGAGTTTTACAATAAGGGTTTTCATTTTTTTTGTCATTTGTTTCAATTAAGTACTCAAAAATCTTGGTCCTTTAGAATCTTGGAGAAACCTGGCAGTTCTGGAACTTTAAAGGGACATTTCTTAAATTTAGATGTTATTTGAAACAACTGACAATGTAGTAAATCAATTCTTAAGCTGGGTACACACTGGGCAATATATTTTTAAAGATATCGATAGTGTTAATGATAAATAGTGCAATCACTATATCGTTAACGATGTGTGCTGAAACGCACCGTTAATGACCCCGACCCCCCCCCCCCCTCAGAGGTTGCCTGTACGGAGCGGGTGGTGGGTGACATCATTGACTTATAGCATTTGTGGGGAATGATTTCCCCGGAATATTGAATACAGCGAGCGGCTGGCGAGGAGGTTTGACAGCGAGTAAGGCTTGTTTTCAGCGATCCTCCCCAAAAAGAAGCCATCCCCGCTGCACAATCCCCCTCGCCAGCGGCATTGAATACTTACTGCCCATAGTCACTAGATTTAAAAAGGCAATTAAAGGCAAAACCAACCGGTTTTACCTTTAAACAAATTGGCACTTTAACCCTAGTGACTATCTGGACTAATTTAGTGGAAATCTTCTCGGAGATCCATAAAAAGACTCCTAAAAACCAACCTTTTTATGAAAAAAAACATAGCAATCTCTGCTAATATATAAAACTAGCCTTAACTTACTGAGGCTACATTTCTAGAAACACTTCTGATTATTCAGGTGTTACACTCTTTTTAAAGAACACTCTGAAAAACTATTTGCAATTAATGTGTAAATTGACTTTTCCCAAACAACTGTAGGGGAATGTGACAGCTACAGTAGGTGTGTGGCGTGTTCAGCTTACAGATAAGGGTCTTGCAGGTTCAGGGTCTCCATGACAACTGTTTCAGTCAAGTAAAATGTTCTATGTTTGATGGTGCTATAAAGGCATCAGCTGAAGTGCAATTACAAGGTCTGTGAATTTTTCAGAACATAACATTTATAGCAACTGATGGAACGCCTTGGAATGTTTCTGAAGAAGGTATGCACAATATTAATCCTGATAATTGTCATCTGTTCTTTTTGTAACGACTACATAAAAAAAACTGACATAGCAAAATCCTTTTAAAATGTAACACTAAATTGCTTTTTTAGCAGTCATCTATTATTTAATCTTGCTAAATATCTTAAAAGGGGTACTGGCAGACTACACCGAGGACCCACCCAATCTATTATATATTGCCCTTAAATTCTGACTCCCCAGTTATGCATTGGAGCTGACAGGTCCCACCTCCTGCCTTTAGTGGCAGCTGCAGAGAGATAGGGCCTCCATCCACAGCCCAAACACAATCCACTCTGCCGATTCCCTCTCAGAACTCTATATAATAATCACAGTTTCTTCTTCCCCAGCAATTTGGCAATGGCCAACCGTTTGCAGAGGTTTTAGCTCTCCCACCTACTGCAGGATGTGGTCCTAACATAACACACACACACAGTGCCAAAATAAACTTACCCCACCCCAGAAGGAGAAAGTGTTGATTACCCACCCTTCACCATTCAATAAAGCCACGTGTCACAGGCAAGTAGGCAGTATGTTTTGCTGCAACTCATCAGTCCATTATTTCACATTTTGATTATAGATGAGCTAAGACAGAGGGAGACTGGAGAAGTGAGATTAAAAAAAGAGCTGATATTATCAGGGACAGTAGCCAATGATCTGGCAAATGGGAGGTCCAAAATTCAAGTTTATAATACAGAAGCTGTTGTCATCCCATGCTAATAGATATACTTTAAAATCAGCTAAAGAGCCTTATTTGGTCCAGTGTGGGGGTGTGGGGATCCACTCAATAAAAAGGGGTCCCCTTTCCACGCACCCAAGGCAAGGGATGAAGCCACATCTATTCTCAGCAACCACAGATAACATAATTTAAGTGATTAAAGTTAGAAATAATATTCTTATTTAGTTTCCTGTCAAATTTTTAAATACATTTTTTAAAATCCGTGGCAGTGAATGTGTCAATGTCCTCTCAATCCTTGGAGACCCTCAAAAAATCCCTCCCGTTTACATGGCATCCCAATAGCTTCAAAAACTTGGGGGTACTAATAAACACCGACCTCACTGGAGCAACAGACGTCTCTCTTGGCTGGGAAGAATAAGCGTCATTAAAATGAATGTCCTACCTAGAGTTTTATATCTCCCAATTCATATCCCCATCACTTGGTTCCGAGAATTACACAACACTGTTAGAGAATTCGTTTGGGCTAACAAGAGACCTCGCTTTCAACATTCTATACTCTTTCATGGCAAACACATGGATGGTCTTCAGTTGCCCCATTTTAATTTGTACTATGATGCCATAGTACTTAATAGGATTATAGAATGGCCCTGACCCCAGGTTGTCAAACAATGGGTGACACTGGAAAATGATCCCTTTCCATTTCCGCTAGCTCAATACCGATGGCGCTCAAAAATCCCCCCTGCTTCACACCCCACCATTGGCCCCACACTATCCCGATGGTCTAGACGAAGACTTCTTCCACATGTTTCATCCAAAGTTTCCCCTCTGACCTCATTATTTGATAACCCTGATTTTCTCCTGGGTATGTCGGGCCGAAGTTTTGACTCATGGCGGTCTAAAGGGGTAACACGTGTCGACCAGCTGGTGGAGGCAGGTGAGGTGGTTCCCTTTCCCATCATGCAATCAAACTGGGACCTACCACCATCAGAGATATGGAAATATCTTCAACTGAAACATTTCCCTCTGAGTGCTAACATTAGACCTGGCACTACTAGACCCCTGACGGGTTTTAAAGACATGTGTCTAGATTCCTCCCACCCGACCCATTTTCTGCCAAGATGCTACAGATTTTCGATAGAAAATAAGTTCCCAATACTTCCTAAATATACAGGGGCCTGGGACTTGGACCTACAGCTTCATTCAACTGATTGTGAAAAATGCTTTCAAGCCACATTTATTAGCTCGATTAGCTACTCAGTTATTGAGACACAGTTTTCTCATGTTATCTCAATCTCCAGGCTAATTGTGGGTCCTAACGTCCTCTCAACGCCAGCTTTCTGGCTCCTTAACATAGTTTCTGGCTCCCCATCAACCTATAAAAAATCTTTGTTAAAATTTCTAAATAGTGCAGCCAAAGTGGTCATCCCTGTGCGATGGCGTAGCACCACTCCCCCTACCATAAAGGAATGGTTCAACAGGATAGCTATGTACTGTATATGTCTGTGGAGGAGATGAGAGTGACCCCAGAAAGCCATCAGAAATTCACAGCCACATGGCTACCTTGACTGGACTTCACCTCTTCACAGACATACGTAGGGTTTATGTCTTAGAGAAAGCCCCCATTTATTGTTTGCACACCTAGCTAATCTCTGCTAATCATCACATCAAGGACTTCTACCTTTACGTAGGTTTGGTTGCATTTCTGGGCCGGTCGCTGAACACAACCCTTCCCTATTTCCTCTTTCTTCTTCTGTATTTTCTCTGTTATTTTATTTTTGGATAGCTACCTAATTGCCAAGTGTTTTGTGTAAGCAGGAATGATACTTACATAACAGACTGTTGGTATTTTTTGGGGGACATTCTTCTTGCTTTCATTATGTTGCATCTCCAGCCTTCTATTGCAAACTAGATGTATTCTTATTTCATTCTCAGTGTTTCATAGAATATTGGCTGCCTTTTTGTTTCAGTTAACTATCTCAAAAACACTTATTGGAAAAAAAAATAAAAGAATATTCTTTTTCATGTAGGGCTACGAGACCCAGAATGCATCCCCCAAATGCTGGTACTTAAAGAACCACAAGTAACAGCATGTGGGGCTTTAATGGCTTGCTGAAACTTGCAGTCCCACCTATTAAAGAAATATCTAAAAAAAAGACAGTAAACACACACACACACACTATATAATAAAAAGTATGACAGAACGGATATAGAAGTCTGATAGGACAGTATATTTCCCAGCTAAAAAGTTAAAAAGTTACTAGACTAGGAGAATTTATTGAATTTAAAAAAAACACACACACACTATGAAAGTATAAGTGTATCATTCCTGCTTGGCCCCTTTCACACACATTTCCTGTAGCCTTTTGGTCCCCGACCCCTTTCAGTTCCCCCAAGGTGTGCAACAACAAATGCATAGAAGTTATCAAGGCTATTTTAGATGGGTTGTTATGGAACTGAAATCTGCAGAATAAAAACTGCCGCATGGACACTCCTGTGCATCCGATGGGATCCAGGTAGTCACCTATATTCCAGTCTTGTGCCCTCTCCTATTCATGATGTAACAGTGTGTAATTTGTGCCAGTGGGGCCAGCACATAGTGGATTATGGCTTTGCTACAGCCCTACACATGTTCCTGAAATAGACCACTGCTGTCTGTATAACACAGGAACTCGGGCAACGAGTCAAAGAACATGGTAAACACATAGGGAGTGATTCTGTTTATTTTGCTTAGCAGCAAAAATGTGCTGCTTAGAGAGCCTGCTAACGCCGCCCACAGCTGCAAACATCCCAGCTGCTTTGCGATTGGATGTTTTGCATATACATCCATTCACAGGGTAGCGTAGGGGCCAAAATCTTTTAATGGTCGCCGACCCAACTAATCATTTTTACCCTGTTTGCAAATCTAAGTCAGTCTAGACTGACCTAGACTTGTGGTGTCTGGGTCTGAAAACGGGGCAGGCTGCTGACATCCTGTGACATCAGCCACTCGCCCCCAGAAGGTAGGTGCACGCCTGCATTCGCATGGAGATGGGCAGCATTTTTATGGGCGCACCCAGCGTTTTTGTAGGTACACCCAGGAAATGCAAGGCACACACCAAGGAAATGCAATGCCTCCCCCCATGTGAACATCGCGGTGACTATGCAAGTTGCTGAATGCCCTCACACGGCAGCCCTGCACATGCGCATATGCACATGCGCAGTGCGTTCACATCGGTCCCCGGTGCAAACCCGCCGGGGACTGAACAGATTACAATCATACTGTCCAACAGACTTCTTCATTAATCAGAGTGACTAAGTGAACCCTTCCCTAGCAAAGGGAACTATTCAAGGGAATCACAATGTAAGTTTAAAGGATTTATGAGAGATGGGGCGTGGCTTCACGGGGGGTGGACCAATTCCCAGATGTTGTCACTCTGGGGGAGTCTCGGAAATGCTGGCTGCCCAGGAGACTGTGGGGCAGATTTATTAAGCTCGGTGAAGTGATAAAGTGTCTGGTTTTTATCACCGGCCAATCAGCTCCTACCTGTCATTTTTCAAACCAAGCCTGTAACTTCACAGGTAGGAGCTGATTGGCCGGTGATAAAAACCAGACAGTTTATCACTTCACCGAGCTTAATAAATCTGATTGAAATTGAAAATCTATGGATAGACCTTAAAAGAGCAGTGCGTCACAGACAGCCCAGGAATTCAAAGAACTGGAAGACTTTTGTAAGGAAGAATGGGAGAAATTACCTCAAACAATAATTGAAAGACTCTTGGCTGGCTACAAAATGCGTTTACAAGCTGTGATACTTACCAAAGGGGGCAGTACAAGGTATAAACTCTGCAGGGTGCCCAAACTTTTGCAGAC
Source organism: Crinia signifera (assembly GCF_055691185.1). NCBI lineage: Eukaryota > Metazoa > Chordata > Amphibia > Anura > Myobatrachidae > Crinia > Crinia signifera. Next base: position 329,265,001 of record NC_139218.1, on the reverse strand, counting down.
GCCATTTTTTGTTTTCTGTTAATTTGAAAGTGTAAATTATGGAAATAAAATCAAACTTTTTTTGACATGTTATAAGAATGTCTAATCTGTAATTTGATGCATTTTGGAGGTTTTTCCATCTTTCATTGGCTTCTTTTTGCACATTAAAATGAATTTTTGCCTGGGGTGCCCAAGCTTTCGATCCCCACTGTGTCGGTGAATAGCTATCACTGTGTTATGGCCAACAGATATACAGGTAAAGTGGGTTTGGTCCTACCAATGGAATAGCTGGTATCTGTGCTAAACACTCTGCATCTAGAATTTTACATGATAATCAGCTCACAGAAACACATCACCAAGAGCAGGAATCTAACATGTAATGGAACCCATGTGTAGATCTTGGCTTTAGCAACAATATGAGATGATATGAAGCATATAAATTGCTTTCAAGATATTTTAAACAGTTAACCATGTTGTTCACAGACATCTATGCAGCAATCTCACAGGCTAAGAACTTGCTTCACAATCTCCCTTCAGGCATGGTGATCCTTGGGTGCAGGAGTGTTATAGCATCTGATATAGCAGTGTTTCACATATACTACATAGATATATGCCCGCATCTACTTTTCAAATTCAAGGAACATTAGGCTATTTTTAAATGTTCTCTTGCCATGTGAGTAGCTTTTTCTAGAAAAACATATGTGTAATCTCCACTTTCAATCATTTTTAAACATCTCAACCAGAAAGCAAAATCTTGTTCATTTTGTGAGGCCCTGAGCCTGAATTACTCCAGTTCCTCTGATCAAGAGATACAAGATTTCCAACCCCAATGAACACTGCCACAACCACCACGCAGACCAACAGTCACAGGAAATCATAATATCATTTGTTTTGCAGGCAGCTCTGTAATAGATCCCTAATGTATATTGGGGCAGATTAATTACTTACTGATGCAAATATTTATATGCATATAAAAATGGGATGAAATATAGGATTTCATTAAAGATTCACAAATTCCAGGTGACAAAAACCTGATTATAACAGTTGGACATAAGTAAAACTGTAAGAGGACTCCACATTATGTTCCACCAGCCAAAGCATTCATTAGCAAAGGCCAGTGGTTTCTAAAGTGTAGACACAGCGGGTCTCCATGGGTTGCAGTAGGTCACTTGCGGGTGCCGTGGCTTGGTGGCCCAGAACCAAACAAAAGGGTTTATGGTGCATCTGATAGGCAAAACCAAAGGCGATGGCTGCTAATCATAAAACAAAAAGAAGAGCAACCCTGTCTACCACCACGTAACTTAACCTAAGGATGACATATTAAGAACAATTTCATTAATTTAATCATTTCTACAGAATTCCACAATGTAGCTTTTGGCCTATGGGTGCGGTGAATAAAATGCTGATAGTTTAGGCCCTAAACTTTAGCGCGTGATGGTACAAAAAGGTTTGGAAACCACTGTCCCAGTCTATAGCACTGTCATTTGGGGAGGTGCAGCACCAACTGGAGGTGCAGCACCAACTGTTGCACCTCATGTTGCAGCCTCAGGTGGCTGTCATTCTTTCTTCAGCATTCTGAGTTGCGCATATCTCAGAGTCCAAGCAATAGGCTACAGTTTTGCAGCTGTGATTTCAGCTGACAGTAGATGGGTCTCCACATGAGAAGGGTCATTATTAACAGAGCATTTAGAAATGTTTGAATGTATCTCTTACATTTCTAGCATCCCTGGTTACTTGTGGCACGCACAGAAAGGCAAATATATATTCCTCACAAAATGACCACAGAGACACAAAGGGCCTGATTCAGAGTTGGACTGCATCCACCCGATTGTCTGAGGAGGTGAACCAGCGATAATATGCAAATGCTAGTAAGTCCTGAGTCGCCCACTTTCTGTGTCCCTTTGCACAGTAGCAGTAGTGCCAGACAGTCCATCACTACCCTCCCACCTAGCATCAACAGCTTCACCTCCAACACCTGCCTCTGGCCCACGCAGTGTCTCAGTCTGTACCTGGCCTTTGTGGAAGCAGTTTTGAATCTGAGAACGCAGGCCACTTGCATTGACATGCCTACAACATGCCCATCACACAATATATAGTCTTTTATTGTACTCCAATCAGGCCACATCACAGCCACTGCCCAGAAATGCCCATCTCCTTCCTCTGCCATTTCTGATGCCTGTGCCTATGTACGCAGCAGCACCTTAATGTGTACAGTCAGGGTAATGCTTTTTTAGAATAATTTGCACATGAGCAGTAGCAAAATAATCGCTCAACTGCACCAACATTTGCATTGTTGCTCCGTTAGCGTCCATCTCTGAACCAGGCCCAGAGCTAACAAACGCTCAACCAGTTATATCAGGAACACATACCTCTGACCCCTCCCACTGAGAAATCAGGGACAATTCTCAGATTTAATCGGGCTCAGGAGACCAAAATGAAGGGAACTGTCTGTGAATTGAGAACAAAGACTTAACTTCTACAGCAACATAACAAACAACGCGGGGAATTTCAGCGGCTCGTTATTACTATACAATTATAAAATTGTCTATAACTCCGTGTTTACTGCAATTGATTCCTCGATACAGTATTCTTAATTTATTAGCATATTACAATGAACACCCAGTTAACAGTAAACGTTGCACTGTGTAACTTACAGGGTAGTTCTTCAACATATTCCTACTTATGCACGTGCGCGAAATGAATTCATGTGTACAGCAGCCACAGCTTTCGGAAATTACATTAAATACGTCGGTTCTCCGACAAAAACAAGTAGTACAAAAATAAAATACATGAATTTACTTTGTATGTGCAAATTTTCTTTTCTCTATCATTCGCGATCCCTGTATGATTGTCATACAAATTGCTGGTTCCCCATTATAAATAATGTTATGAAAAGCTCTTAAAATATATATAATAATATTATAGGGCCCTTTTTTTGCTGCTATGCAAACACAGCCAGCACTGTAAGGAACCCACTCATTTTTATAATATATGTGTGAATCACCCAAAAATATCTCCTATTGTGCTTTGAAATGGTTTTTTTTCCCTCACTGTTTTACCTAAGCTATAATTTACATCGTCACGGTGATGAGCCCTTACAAGGAAACGTATATCAGTTTTAAACCGAAGTACAAGCTGACATACTATTAGAAGCAGACATATACATTGACAATAGCACTTGGCACAGCGATTTCATTTCCTCTACAGATCTTAGCTTTAATGTAGTTATCCTACTATATTCCTACTACTACATTCTGTCACTAAATTAAATCAGAGCTGCTTACCTGGAGACCCCATGGGCTGTTTCCACAGGAAGAAAATCCCCAACGGTCCTATTATAGCTTAACTGGAAGAAAAACACATAAAATAGATAATGGTTATAATGCAATCACTCTAGCTGCAGCAGTGACTATGTGAACTCTCTGCTTGCACTTTCACATGACATATTTGTTATATACTGTAATGCTGTTAGGGGGCGGAGGCAGATATACTCGTTGCAGGAAAAGGGCCCAGTTTAGCAAACCATTTCTGCTAAAGTGAAAGAGATCTACGGCGAGGAAATAAAAGAAAGCTGCTGTAAACACACGCCCATCCCCCACTGCACCGTATATAGGAGAGTGTAATCTGTCCACACAACCCGTCCCTGTCACTTTCTCATGTAATGTAATGATTATTTTGTTTCCTAATTACCTCAGCAAGGCTTTGTGCTGGAAAAATATACAGGCCGGACCATTGCCTGTTTCTCGCCTATAGGGAGCTATGCACAGAGCATAGGAAACATGTTTAATATGATAAATTTGTGACTGACGACCTTAAAGTAGCAACAATACAACATACTATCTGATATTTACTCCTTGCATACTGCCTTTTATTTCAACCAGGCCTAAGCAGTCTCTGCCTCAACAAATGCTGGAACTTCTAGTTCCACAAGAGCTGGCGTGCAAGAGACGCTGAAACAGAAAAAGTACCTCATATAAACAGCATTTGTTTATACACGCCACCTTTGCGTTGCTTTTAAGGGTCATTTGCGATTAGGTATTGATCATTACTTTTGGCAGTAGGCCTCTTGTACCATGCAGGTACACATGTAAGGTCAGTTTGTCAACATTCAAAAGTTAATGGCATAATGTCGACATGCACAGAAAGTCGATATTTGATGGACATCGATTACCATTGGGTCTGATTCAGAGTTGACCGCAAAATCAAACTCTTTATCAATTGGGCAAAAACATGTTGCGCTGCAGGTGAGGCAAATGCAACTTGAGCAGTTATGGTGCTCATACACTTGTGTGATCGGATCGCAATGTGATGTACCATTCCATCTGACTGCATCTTATGGTGCCGAAGTGCTTTTTTTCCAGCACCCTATGTCGCATGCCACCTGCGATCAGGTGCTGGAAGAGGGATGGCGGCGGTGTAATAGAGCAGGAGGGCTGGTATACAGCCAATAAGAGAGAGCTCTCTCTCAGACAATCAGAGGGCCGCCCAGTCTTTTGAAATGTTTCTTCAAATTCTGCCAGGGATCGCTCACGCATTTCGATAAATATTATGTGCAGCACATAATATCTATTGACCTGACATTCGACCGGCGGCCGCGCGCATCACCTCGCATGGTACATAAAATGTGCATACAATCATTTGATTGAACAGATGTGGTTGAACTCTAATGATTGTATACAATATCTCAAAAGTGTATGGGCTACATTAGATTTGAGTGGGGTGTGTTTAAATTGAAATCTAAATTGCAATAGTTACTGATATTAAGTATACACACTAGATGATATTGTGAAAGATATCTCTGGGAAGCCCCTTTCTGAGCGACAGTTTCAACAATAACCCCTTGTGTGTGGGGGCTTTACCCTTTCTGCACATGTTACATTTTCCCCATCTGTAGTGCAAATGGTTTTTCCCATTTGAGAAAGATTTTTCTTTTGTGATCAACTCTGAATCAGGCCCATTATCAAAATTTGAACACCCAGAATGTCGTCACCCAATTTTAAGGTTAGATGGGTACACCCTTAGCAGATGGATTAGTCCCTCCGCTCATCCCTACCATTAATCAAACGATTGGTAAGTTTATGCACAAATGATCTTGTGCATGTACACTTACCAATCGTTCGCCCGATATCTTGGAAGCAGACTTATTGTATATGCCCACCCAATTGTGACATCTTATTCTTTATTTGGTGCTCGATACTCGGCCTAATTCAGCATGGATTGCTAATTAGAAAAAAATCAGTTGCCTGCAATCTAAAAGCCACCTCCGCTTTAAAAAAAACCTGGAGATTTCTTACCAAATCTCTCACTTTCTGAATATCTCATCCTATTAAATTTCAGCCCACGTTTCTGACCTTAAACCGGTCTTCATGTCAATCAAACTGGGACTGCTATGTTAGAAAAAAATGGGGTTCTTTCAGCGCATGCGTACAGAATATGATTCATATGATGGCATATACACTATACAAATTGGCCATGTCAGAGTTAATTCCTGCACTGCTTCAACCCAATCTAAAGGCACCCATACATTCGGAGACTTTGGAAAGTGGTTCACTCATCCTGTTAAACATACACACTAGGAGATTTTGAGCTCAAAGTACTGTAGCTCAAAACAGGAAAAGTGAGCTACTTTGAGCTAAAAATTTCTAAGTGAGTGTGAGTTTTAACTAGTTTGTATTGTGTACTGTGTAAAGGTCCATACACACTGGGTAATCTTGCCCAGTGTGTATGGACAGCAATAACCGCTGTCATCGCTGGGGGGAAAACTAAACTAAACTAAAAATGCGGTAAAAGCCCTGTTATCAGGGTTTTTACCGCATTTTGGGATGCTCTAAGCATCCCCCGCCGGGCTACGCGGCGCCATAGAAGCCTATGGTCTTCTAATGTGACCCCTCGCCGCCCCGCACCAACCCACCCTCACCTGTGTTCGGGCAGCACAGTGCTGTGCTGCCCGGACCTGTGACCTCCTCCTTCCTACACTATGATCTTCTTCCGGGTGCAGGGAGGAGGAGAGCCCGGTGCAGCAGCAGCAGCGCCGGGTAAGGGAGGGAGAGGAGAGCCGCTGGGTTCCCATGGCACCCGCTGGCTCTCACCGCAAAGGACAGCTCTTAACGCAAGAGCTGTCCTTTGCCATAATTATCGCATATGTTAGTGCATATGCGATTATTATGAATGCGATGGGCGTCGAAGGGGGTGCGGATGTTAGAACATCCCCCCACCCGAGTGTCTTTCCCCTTGCCCGGCGCTGTCAATGAGGTGGCGGACAGCTTTGCATAGCGCAGAGCTATGGAAAGCCGTCCACAAAGCCGCTCATCTGCTGGTAATACCAGCAGATGAGCAGCTTTCGCGGCGATGATGCAGGAGCGCGCATCACCACTCAAGTTCTTTAACATAATGCATTTTTATGGAATTAGCTCTTGGAAAATAAATTTTATGTGGCGGTTATAAACTATATAAAAATATAGTGTGCAGTTATGATTGGGGTTACGATAACAGCAAGATTGTACAGGAAAATATATTCGGGCCTGCAAACATTGGGTCGTTTGCAAGGTGATTGACAAGAAGTAGGCATCTGGGAGTTGGAAACCAGCCATTTCCTGGGAGTGCCAAGATAAACACTAGGAGCGCCACAGCAACATGCTGGTAGTGTCAGGGGAAAATGCAGCGTACCTAAGTATTTTAGGGGAGGGTGTGTGAGGTCAGCAACAGGTCAGATATGCCTGTATTCATCGTAAACGCTGAGTAAGTCTCTGGCTAATCACACACAGTGACCAATCACTGGAAAATCATTCAATGGTGACTTGTTCTGGCACATGGCACACACATGGCACACACACACAAGGATTTTACTCCAGCGGGGCATCGTCTCCCTGATCACTGAACATTCACGGGTGTGCGATCAAGTCTGATTTACCCCCATTATATCAGTGTCAACATTCTGAATGTTGACACTTTATTTTGAGATCCTGAATGTTGACATTCAGAACATGACATCATGAACATGAGTGTGTCAACAAAATATACCACACCTGATACACTTTGCATGGCAAATGAATGTTTACGAAGGCTGATGTTACAAATACATAAAAATAAACTTTTGTGACAGAGCTCTCACTGCTTTGTACTGAAGTTTAACATAAAAAATGGAAATCTGTAATTAGCTAAAGCAGGGTCTTCAACCTTCAACGAAGCACAAGGGCCACTAAGCTATGCTCAGAGTAAAATATGACCTGGCACTCTAAATGCTGGGCAATTGCCAGGTTGCAGGTCTGAAAGGGGTAAATAAAGACAGCACAGTCGCCATAGACATCACATATCCCCATAAAGCACAGCCCCCATAGACAACACACACCCTCATAAAGCACAGCCCTTCATAGATAGTCAGCACAGCCCCCGTACCAAGCATATAACCACCCACTCCATTAGAGAAAAAGGGGGTTTGCCAGCACTCAGTTACCTGTTGAGCGAAGGGGCTGCACAGTAATGAGTTATCCAGACCCACAGAGAAATAGTAGCAAATAAAGTAAACTATGCGCTCTCCTTCTGTGTGCAGAAGTATGCCTGTGGTATAGCCGTGTGACACTACGTGCTGAAAGCTGTCGGCTTAATGTAATGGAGGGTAGTGACCAAGTAATGATGGGTCAGGAGACAGTATTTTGAAAAAGCACCGTTGCTTTATTGATTAATAAAGATAATAAAGTATGAGTGCAAGTCCTCGTCCCACTGATGTGGGGATAAGTCACTGAGGGGGAAGGGGGAGGAGGGGGTGATGGCAGCACGGATGTTTGTGCTGTTGGCCGGTGAATCCTGGTAAGTACGTCCGCAAGTGCAGACAGGGGGAGATGAGAGTTAATGAATAAGTGGAGCACAGGGGGTGGTGCAGGGGGCTGGCGTCCCGCTGTGCTGCCCGGACCTGTGACCTCCTCCTTCCTACACTATGATCTTCTTCCGGGTGCAGGGAGGAGGAGAGCCCGGTGCAGCAGCAGCAGCGCCGGGTAAGGGAGGGAGAGGAGAGCCGCTGGGATCCCATGGCACCCGCTGGCTCTCACCGCCCTCAGAGACACAGAGGGCGGGATGACCTTTTGCAATAAATCACTGACTTTCACCATTGCTCACTATCCTTGAAAAAGACCGCACAGCGGTTGAAACGCGTTGGACAGAGCACTGCATCCACCACATCCACACCAAAGCCTCCTCCCGGCTGGGAGTAGAGCCTGCAGCAAAGACGCCACTGAACGCGGCTAGGGTCTCCTTGGCAACCAGGCCCCGGAAGTCGCGCTCGACCGCGTCACTGCAGAGCCGAGCACACAGCGTCGTCCACATGCTGTCTGTGCTGCGGCTTAGGATTACTACAAGGAACGCCGCGGGACCTCCGTGTTTCAGAACACAGGTGAGAGGTGCACTGCGGGGGGACGGGACGCCAGCCCCCTGCACCACCCCCTGTGCTCCACTTATCCATTAACTCTCATCTCCCCCTGTCTGCACTTGCGGACGTACTTATCAGGATTCACCGGCCAACAGCACAAACATCCGTGCTGCCATCACCCCCTCCTCCTCCTCCCCCTCAGTGACTTATCCCCACATCAGTGGGACGAGGACTTGCACTCACACTTTATTATCTTTATTAATCAATAAAGCAACGGTGCTTTTTCAAAATACTGTCTCCTGACCCATCATTACTTGGTCACTACCCTCCATTACATTAAGCCGACAGCTTTTAGCACGTAGTGTCACACGGCTATACCACAAGGCATACTTCTGCACACAGGCAGAACTCTGTCAGAAGGAGAGCGCATAGTTTACTTTATTTGCCACCCACCCCATTAGACTGTCAGCACAGCCCCCCATACTCAGCACCTAACACCCCCACCCGCCAATAGATTGTCAGCGCAGTCCGTATACTGAGCACATAATCCCCCAACCCTTAGTAGATTGTCAGCACAGCCCCCCATACTCAGCACCTAACACCCCCCCCCATAGATTGTCATAACACCTGATAGGGTTAGTATGCAAAGCCAGCTCCCCCCCCCCCCCCCCCCTCCATGGATAGCACAGCCAGCCCCCCTCCATAGTCAGCACAGCTGCCCCTCTCCATAGATAGTAGTACAGCCAGCGCCTCCCCCCCCCCCTCCCCCCTGGGCCGAGCAACACAGCATCAGGAAGCACAGAATGCACATGTGCGCGGGCGGCCCCGGCCTCCCCCAGCCACTTCACTTCCTTCCTCGGCATCCTGCACCGTAGTGGACAACAGTAGTATACACACACAGCAGCGGGAAAATAAATTATGTATGTATGTATGTATGTATGTATGTATATATATATATAATATATATACACACACACACACACACACACACACACACACATATATATATATATATATATATATATACACACACACACACACACACACACACACCTGAGTTAAAGGGATAGTCTAAAAATATCAGGAGACAGACTCTAGGTCAAACAGAAAAAAGGGAGTGTTCACAAACACCTCAGCTTATAAACTGGTTTCAGCTACTTTCTTTCTGTGTATATTCGGAAGCCCAACCAACAACTACCATATATCCTGTTACGCCTTGCCCTATTTTCAAAGGGCAAAACACACCCTGCAGCCCTAGCAGCGCCCTGCTAGAACAGACTGCCCGACCGTCACCGCCTCTAAGAAGCGCCACCTAAGATGCCCAGCGCTCCCCCACAATAATATCGGAGGGTCTGGTCCACCCCCAATGATGATGTTAGCGGGTCCAGATCCCTGATTCCAGAAGGATCACTACTGGAGACCCCTAATGTTCTAATTTGAGTTGCAATATATATACGAAGAGTTTATGAAAAGTGGGTGGGTTGGTTCTGTATATTGGGGTGTGTTTTTTATAAAATTGTGGATTTTTTGATCCTTAAGGTGTGTACACACGGTGCGCTATTGGCTATCAACTATATAGTCAAATTTCATAGCAAGTTAGTTCAAATTGCACCATGTTTATCCGCTTTCAATGATGATGCGTGGCCCTGCAGCGTCGGAATCGAAAGTAGAACTACACTGTGCGGCACAGTCTATTTCTACTGTCTCGTAACGATCGCCACTGTTATGGATATTTAAAAATTAAAAAAGAACAGAAGTCTCCTTGAAGATTTTTATTTAGAGCTAAATGAATGTGTATACACAGAGCAGGCAAAATTAGGTATATTGTGAGTTGCCCTACAGAACAAATTATTCAGACATATATAGATAGGCTTTAGAACACTCACATTACAAATCAAGGTAAACCAATCAAAATAACTAATTAACAAGTCAATCATGTACATTGACCAATCAAATACTGTGATTTGGAATATTCATTACATGATTAAAATTGATTAAAATAACAGTGTACAACCCCTTGATTTATTTCCACATACACTGTCAGAACACCTTATATTTATATTGAAATGAACACTTCCTTATACTGTATTTTGCAGTTCCCTATTTCTTGGATGCTGGCTGACTACAGTCTATGATTTTGTAGCCACCTGGTTCAATCATTTGCAAAAGTTGCATATTAAGCAGAACATGTTCCAGACATCAATTACATAATATTTATCAAATTTTATTTCTATAAGCATATATTTAGAAATTCAGCTTCCAATAAAGATTCAATAATCCATATCAGCCACCATTTGACTTATTTGAGTCTCCAGTGACCTATAAATCACTTCCCTAGCAGAAAAAATGTAGGTAAAAAGTTAAAACTATACGTGGAATTTCTATCATCAAAAAAGCTAGCCGACAGAATTTTGGGGTAATTTGCTGGGGTTTATACTGTAGTAATGGCATGAAACGCAAGGATAAAATGAAATATATTTCTGTCACTGGCCCGTATTCAATGCGGCCAGGGTTAATAGCGGGAATCGCAGAAACAAGCGATTCTCTGGGAATCTTCTGTTACAGGACAGCGAGGATTCCCTCAAACAGCTAGGTTCTCGGATAATGCAGAGAGCTTGCTGCATTTAGCCATGAGTCTCGCTGTTTCTGCGGCTGCATACGCCGATTCCCCCTCGCTCCAAAACGGAGTTGGGCGCCCACTATAGTTAGTACGCTCATACCCCCACTATCCATGTTGGCATGGAGTTGATTTTATATAGTGTGGTGAGCGCAGTGAGCCACTGAGCCCGAAGCGTGGCGCGCGTAGTGCACCCCATGAGAGGACGTGGAAAACTAAGCAAATAGCTTGGTGGGCGCCCAACTAACATATAAGTACCGGTTTCCCTTCTTAATATCCATAAAGTAAATTATAGTTCAGCTAATATGGTGTTAAAGGAAAAACTTGCATATCTTCAATTTCTTTTAGAATATCAATATCATAGGTTCATACTGTGAAGTTATTGGCCCATATATAATTGATATTTAAATTGCAATTAGTTTTAAGTAAACACCAGGTTTTCACCTCCAAACCATAAAGGTGGCCATGCACTTCTCTGACTTCTCATAGTAGTGTGTGACAATCCAATCTCCCATTCACCGCTGCCAGGAGGGGGTCAAATCCAGAGATTGGACTTGGACCTGCAATGTCAGCACAAGGCATTGTTTTCTACAGGTGCCTCCTGCAGCATTTGCAAATATTTGTATAAGAAAAAAGGAAATGGGAACAGTGCTTCTTTACTACAATGAATAACGCACAATCAATTAAATGTAAAAAAATATTTATGTAAAATACACACAATTAGTACAATTAGAACATTACATATAATAAAAAAGGCTGATTAAATTGCTCACTCCTGTTTTACTGGCTCAATGGATAAACATGAGGTAGGTGCATATTACCACATTGTGGATGGTGAGTCACTGTCCATGGACCAAAGGAAAGGGGGAATGCCACAGGTCCTCTCTGGTGGTGGAGTGTCCTGATGTATAGCCGCAGGAGGTGTCTGTGAAATGGGTCTGGAGATGGAATCCCAATGCCCAAGGGTCCTCACTGGTGGTGCGGTACCCCTATAACCGCTGGAGGAAAACACAATGGGATGTCAAGGTGGAGGTGTATTTATCATTGTTGGTGGTGGTCAATAATGGAAGTCCACCTGCGAATTATTTGCCCTGGGTCATCCAGATAGTGGTTGGAGATTTGGGGGTCACTTGGAAGTTCCAAGGTGGCTCTCCACAGATGGAGCAGTGACAGAAAATTGTCCAAGTGGTAGGTAGCAATCCTTGAGTCAGGAGATGGGTCCAGGAGTGAGGAAACACCTGTTGCGTTTCACTACTGGCTGTAGCTTTATCAAAGGTGATGGCAAAAATTTGTATGGCTGCAATGTCCAAAAACACAGCAGCGATGGGGGTCATTCAGAACTCCTCGCTAAGGGTGTGTTTATTCGGAGCCTAGAGAGCAGGTTAACAGACTAATCCCCTCGCTATGCTTGTTACTTGCCATCAAAGATTTTTTTCTCTGTACGCAGCTGAAGGGTAGCCCAGGACTTTCAGCTGCGCGGGCCGGCGCTGACGTAATGTGGCATCAAGCAGGCAGGGGAACTGCAACGTTCCCTGGGTCCCACCCACCGTTTCAATGGATGCATCCACCATTTGTTTGGATACGCCCAGGAAATGCTGGGTGTCAGTGAGCGAGCCAGCTCCCCAGCAATTTAAAAGCACGCACTGCTGGGGTCTGCACATGCGCATTATGTGACAAGGGAGCCAATTCGGACCTCAACGTGCAGGGCTGATTCTGCCTCATTCATTCTACCAGTTAATTAGAATGAAAAAGAGAGCAATATTATGTATTTATTGTATTAAATGTATTTTATTTATTTAGTTTCTTATATAGCGCAGAAAACTCCATTGCGCTTAACAACATTAAAAGGGCAATTTAAATTTTTAATTTGTGTTTAAAAATGTTTATATAATGGGCAACATTTATTATTTTAGGACTCTTCAAATGGTCCTCACATCATAAACCTTTTTTTATAAACATTTGATTTCAAATCAAGATTCACATTTTTTAATAGGAATTTAAAGAAATGTTCAAATTTGAACAGATATATATATCCCTCTGATTTGTAATTAATAGAAAAATGGTACTTATGTAGTAACTGGGCTGCCGATTTCTAAATCGGGTCGGATCGGGAGATCGCATCGCATCGCATGCGACCATGCGATTCGATGCGATGCGATGCGATGACCCGATTTTTCCATAGGAATCAATGTTAAAATGGACTGAGTCCATTTTAACATGGAATTCAATGGGAAAAATGGGTCCTTTTCATACCCCTACTATCCAAGTGGGCATGGAGTTGGATATAAACCTGTGGCGAGCGTAGCGAGCCACCGAGCCCGAAGCGTGGCGAGCGAAGCGAGCCCCGCGAGGGGACGAATACCGTCCCCTCGCGGGGCTCGCTTCGCTCGCCACGCTTCGGGCTCGGTGGCTCGCTACGCTCGCCACAGGTTTATATCCAACTCCATGCCCACTTGGATAGTAGGGGTATGAAAAGGACCCATTTTTCCATAGGAATCATTTTAACATTGATTCCTATGGAAAAATCGGGTCATCGCATCCGATATCGCATCCGATATCGGATGCGATGCGATGCGATATCGCATCGCATCTGATTGTATGCCTTAACTTAAGGCATACAATCAAAAAATCGGCAGCCCAGATACTACATAAGTACCAGAAAAATATATATGAGAGTGAACTGTAAAATCTTGTTCTACCATCGCTAATTTAAAGAGCCTGCACTTAAGCAGGTAATACACTGGTGTCTAAAGGTGGGTACACACGGAACGATGTCGGAAGCGTTCCGACATCGTTAACGAGTGTATCAAATCGTTCATTGTGCGTACACACGGAACGATTGGATACACTTGACAAAAGATTTGTCTATGATCTTCCTGCATGCAGGAAAGATCATAGACCATCGTTAACGATTCGCGGGTACGCGCATCGTTAACGATTCGCGGGTACGCGCATAGTTAACGATGCACGGAATGATTTGAACGATTGGTCGTTCCCATCGATCGGGAACGCCCACATTGGGCTTCAAATCTATCTGTGTGTACCCAGCTTAAGTAATCTGTTCACCATGTCATACGTAAACAATGAGTACAAAATTACAATAAGCATACATTTTTTAAGCAGTCAACTCATAGAAAGTTTCATTAGAAATCACCGTGGCAAGCTATAAAAATAATCTTTTTAAGTACCATTTGTCTTTGCCTTACTTCATTATGCTATAAATGATTTTTAATTCTATGCAGTGTCATGGACCACCATGGCAACTACAGTCGCATGGCACATGATACAGTGAGAAGTGCACTGCAACGCCCCTCTGGCCTTGGTCTGAACTGTGCACTGTGACATATTCCTCCTACTTGTCCCTCCTCTGCAAATACATGGCATGCTGAAAGATGTCAACTTGTTTGCCATTAAGAGAAGTATTCAAAATGAGGTAATTGTGGCTGAGAACAAGGACTATCAGAAGCATACTTAAAAAGGTACTTAACCAGCTATTTACAGAATGGCAAAAAAAAATTATACTAAAAACTATTTGCTGATTTTACTTTCAATTGAAGAGAAAAATAATATACTGTGGTAAACACAGCCTATAATAGACCTTGACCACATTACTTATTATTAAAATGTGCTCCTTCTGTACATTTCTGTACAGTCAAGAGGCACCTCCAGGATTGTGGCCTTCTAGGCAGAGTGGCAAAGAAAAGGTTTTATCTGGGACTGTGGAAAAGATTAATATGGGCAAAAGAACACAGACATTGGACAGAGGAATCATGGACAGTAATGGACTGCCTAGAAGGCCACCTCTTCACTGTAGACGTTGACACTAGCGTTTGCGGGTACCATTTAATGAAGCTGCTTGTTAGGGACCTGTGAGGTGTCTATTTCTCAAACTAGAGACTCTAGTGTACTTGACTTCTTGCTCAGTTGTGCACCGGAGCCTCCAACTTCTCTTGTAACTCTGGTTAAAGCCTGTTTGTGGTGTTCTCTGAAGGGAGTAGTACACACAGTTGTAGGAAATGTTCAGTTTCTTGGCAATTTTTTTTTAAAAGGAATAGCCTTCATTTCTAAGAACAAGAATAGACTGTTTTTCTGGCCATTTTGAGAGTATATTCGATCCCTCAAATGTGATGCTCTAGATCAGTGGTAGCCAACCCTAGCCCTCGAGAGCTACCAACAGTTCACATTTTCCAGACAACCAAGCTGCTGCACAGCTGCACTCATTAATCACTGACACATTTTAAAAGATACACAGATGAAGCTAATTAGCTCACTTGTGATTCTGTGAGACCTGCAAAACATGCACTGTTGGTAGCTCTCGAGGACTAGGGTTGGCTACCCCAGCTCTAGATAATAACAAGCAACCCCGTTTTCAGTTGTGCTAACATAATTACACAAGGGTTTTCAAGGGTTTGTAATCATACATTAGTCTTCTAACACAACTAGCAAACACAATGTACCATTAGAACACTGGAGTGATGGTTGCTGGAAATGGGCCTCTATACACCTACAGTATGTAGATATTCCTTTAAAAAACAGACATTTGCAGAAAGTATAGTAATTTGTCACATTAACAATGTATACAGTATATGTCTGATTAATTTAATTTAATAGCCAAAGATAGCAGCAAAGTTTCAAGCATAGCTCTGCCTTGGAGACAAAAAACAGGAGCATCAATATATATGAGGAAAACACAAGTGAGGTCTCTGTAATGCGCTAGTCAAGAACCAGAAAACAGCACCTCTAATATGACCTCCTGTTAGTGAGGAACAGGGAAAGTACAAAGGAAAAATTAATGTACGCTAATCTAATAAATGTAGTACCACTTTTATTAGATTACCGCACTCTAATTATATATATATATATATATATATATATATATATATATATATATATATATATATATATATATAGCTGCGATGTCCCTGCACCCGCTCACTTGCTGTCAGCTGCCGCGGTGCCGGTATAAAGATTAAATATAAAAGTTCAAAGGATACCGCACCCGCCGGACTTCTTTAGCAGAAATAACGTCACACTGCAACTGCCATATATCAGCAACGTTTCGGGATTTTTTATTTATCCCGTCCTCAGGCTGTACACACTGTGTACAGCCTGAGGACGGGATAAATAAAAAATCCCGAAACGTTGCTGATATATGGCAGTTGCAGTGTGACGTTATTTCTGCTAAAGAAGTCCGGTGGGTGCGGTATCCTTTGAACTTATATATATATATATATATATATATATATATATATATATATATATATATATATATATATATATATATATATATATATATACATACCATGCACCAACCCGCACTCCTATTTAAATGCATATGTATCATCCGATGCATATCCACTATCCATTTACCGTTAAATAACCCATCACGCCAATTGCACTCACGGATTTTCTCTTCTTAAATAATGAGGCTGCACACTAGAAGTACAGCTTTGGTGTGCAGCCTCATTATTTAAGAAGAGAAAATCCGTAGGTGCAATCAGCGTGCTGGGATATGAGAGAATGGGAGAACACTGAAAAACCAGCACGCCCTTGATGCAAAGCCAAAATGGTTTATTCAAAAGTTCATCAGAAGATGCACCCATTTCAACTGTAAACCATTTTCTCAGGGACCCTTTGTGATTAAGTACTGGTTCTTCATTCTTATCCGAATGGAGGGGTGAGTATTACTATATTATATATATTACATATATTTGAAAACATGCCTTCTCTCTCTGTCACTAATATATATATATATACATACATACCTATCAGAATTTTGTAGGTAGGATCAGAACACACATACCCCGGCTCAATAGAAGTATTATATATATTGTGAATAGTATATCACCAGAGGCGCTTTCAGAGAGGAGGAGGCCCTTGTGCAGCCTCCTCCATTTGCCCCCCCCTTTCCGAGATTTTCGGCCGCAGCATCGTTCTAGTGCACAACACAGTAGAGTTTTGAGCACTAGAGGGCACAGACTACCATGTATGTGCAAAACTCCAAAACAATGCCCACAGCAGCCATTTTTTCAGCGATTCCAGCAGCACTGCTGCCTTCATCGCGGTACTCTGGAGGGGTAAGTATTAAAAATGAGTGCAATGTGCATGGTGTGGGAGCTGGGACCTGTGTGTACCATGCACATTGCACCCATTATTAATATACCACTATATATCACAATGGTCAGAACAGCAGCCATTTTAATCAAGCAATTTTCATCAGGAGCAGAGGGCTGCTTGAGATATATATTTTCAAATATATATATCTCCTATATATTTGGCTACATCTGTCACTCAAAGTGGGTGTCTGTGTCTATAACGCTCTGTTCCTGGACTTTCCTCTTAATGTGTGATTGCCTTCATCTGTGCTGAACACCTTTCTGAGAAATTAACCTGTTTAAAACAGGTGATGGCAATCATACATTAAGGGGTAGTCTAGAAACAGAGCATTGTGTCCCTCCTGGAGAGGGTCATGTTGGGAGTTATGTGACAGAGAACCAGCCCAGTGAGCCCACAGACAGTGCCAGACACCCACTGCCTTCCCATGTTGCCCAGCACTGCTACTCCACAGCCACCAGGTGAGCGCCCCCCTCCCGCGATTTGCGGCAAAGCCTCCCCCCTCGCGCGCCCCCCCCCCCCTTCCCGCGATTCGCGGCAAAAACCCCCGCTCCCCCGCGACCCCCCCTACCGCGATTCGCAGCAAAAACACCTGCACCCCCCGTGACCCCCCACCTCCCGCAATTCGCGGCAACCCCCCACCGGAACCCCTGTGAACCCCGCCCTCCCGCGATTCGCGGCACCCAACCCCGCGACCCCCCCCTCCCGCAATTCGCGGCACCCCCCGTGATTCGCGGCAGCTCCAGAATTAAATTGCACATGGAAAACACTGACATGGCTATGGTCGACAATGAAAAAGGTTGACATGAGTTTTTGAAGTTTTTTTTTTTCATTTTTTTAATATTTTCATATTTATTCTCATGTGTCGACATGGACACCAATGAAGTGCCACGCTTATGTCAACATTTACATGTGTTGACCTTTCTGTGTTGATTTTTTCTTGTGGCGATTTGCGTCACACCCCCCCCCCCACAACCCCCACTCCCGCGATTCACGGCACACACACACACACACCTCCCCCGCGATTCTCGGCACCCCACCCCGTGACCCCCCCTCCCGTGATTCACGGCACACCCCCGCGACCCCCCCTCCCATGATTCGCCGCAACCCCCGCCCCGTAACCCCCCCTCCCGCGATTCGCGGCACCCACCCCCGCGACCCCCCCCCTCCCGCAATTCGCGGCACCCCCCCGCGATTCGCGGCAGCTCCAGAATTAAATTGCACATGGAAAACACTGACATGGCTATGGTCGACAATGAAAAAGGTTGACATGAGTTTTTGAAGTTTTTTTTTTTCATTTTTTGAATGTTTTCATATTCATTCTCATGTGTCGACATGGACACCAATGAAGTGCCACACTTATGTCAACATTTACATGTGTTGACCTTTCTGTGTTGATTTTTTCTTGTGGCAATTCGCGTCACCCCCCCCCCCACCCCCCCCGCAACCCCCACTCTCGCGATTCACGGCACACCCCCCGCGACCCCCCCTACCATGATTCGCCGCAAACCCCGCCCCCGTAACCCCCCTCCCGCGATTTGCGGCAACCCACCCCGCGACCCCCCTCCCGCGATTCTCTGCAATCCCTCCCCTCCCGCGATTCGCAGCATCCACCCCCCCACAACCCCCCCTCCTGCAATTCGCGGCACCCCCCGCGACCCCCCCTCCTGCAATTCGCGGCACCCTCTGCGACCCCCCCTCCCGCGATTCGCGGACACCTAAGTTGCAATACAGGGCATCTTTCATACAATTCTAACCATATTTCTCATATACAAACGTTCACAAATTAAGGGGGCGCAGCCCCTTACGACGGTGTGAAGAGCGCCCGTAGGGCGCGATGAATCACCTAGTATATATATATATATATATATATATATATATATATATACACACACACACACACACACACACACACACATACACACACACAGAGAGAGAGAGAGACTCATGAAGCATGCAGCTGAAGGGGAGAGAAATTATTCGATGATCGCCGACCATCGAATGATTTCTCTCCTTTTTGGAAATAAAAGTCAGTCCAAACTGACTTTTATTCCTGTCGTTGGCCGCCAAATAGATGGCGGGGGTCGCTGGTGTCATGTGACCCTGGCAGGCATCGACCCGCCTGCGCCCAGCATTTTTTGGGGATGCCCATAAACCGCTTGGCATTTTATGCGCAAACCGCAATCATTGGGGCTGGGGACGAATGCGGATCGCTACGAGCAATCCTGAATTGGCCCCTAAGCTTATGTTAGCAAATTCTCTACCACTAGGGGCACCTTTGGAGAGCAGACCTGTTCCATTGATCCTGAACCTTTTTCTTCAAGGAGGTAAAGATCGATTTTCACTCATGTTTACACAGATGCAGAAGTATACTATGATATGCCAATCTAATTATTATATTTATTCCTGCTGCCACACAGGACTGTGAGACTAGTCCCACTGGTACACTCAGGATTGTAGCATGAATTTTACATAGGGGCATTTATTAGCATCCTTGTGCTAATTGATAACACATTAGGACCTGGTTTTGCGTAGAAGCATCTATTGGCAGTAGTCCATGTGCAACTTTATGTAAATGCTGTTTCAAACTTCCTTCGTGTACATCTGTGTGGCCCAATGTGCCAGGACTGAGATGCCCAATTTAAAGCATGCGTGCACATTGCAAAACAGATTGGTAAAAGCTTGTGCTAGCCATATACTAGACCAAGTTTCATCCAACAAGTTACTTGGATGGAATAAAAAGCTGGTGCTGGATGGGACTGAATGTAATTTGTAATTCAGTAATTTGCTCCCAAAATCTGGAAACGGACAAAATCTGCCACTCAGATAGGGTCCTATGGTTGAAACTGTTTGATTTGAACAATTTGACTGAATGGCTTTCTCCATTCTCCTGGGTTTGTTAGCAAATTGCTGATTGTCTTTTGCCCCCATAGGGGTAAATTTACTAAAATGGGCATTCTATTGAAGATGGGATGTTTGGGATTGGTTGCATATCAAGCAATCCGATTCTAAATATTATCTTCTAGAACAGGGGTCTTCAACCCGTGGCCCGCGGGCCACGAGTCGGCCGCTGAGTTGTTTTGAGTGGCCTGCCGCCTCTGTCATTGCCGTGTACAAAAAAAAACCTAGGTGGGACGCGGCGGAGGTGGATGTGCAGTGGCTGGGGCAGGTGGGACTGTGCGCATTGTGTATTTCCTGAGGCCACGTACCTGCCCTGCGCATGCCCTTTCGCAGAAAGCAGTGACAGCCGCCGCCAGCCCTCTGACGCAGCTGTTGTGTTTCCTGAGACCTCTGCCAGGGACACGGAACATCTTGTGACATTGCAGAAGATTCACGCAGGTTTCTTAGGGAAGGGGGAAGCTGGCTAAATGCAGTGCTAACTACAGGGGGCTGGCTGCAACGCGGTGCTGACTATGGGGGGTGGGGGCTGGCTGCAATGCTTTGCTGACTATGGGGGGTGGGGTGAGCTGGCTGCAATGTTGTGCTGAACATAGGGGGGTGGATGGGCTGCAGTGCGGACTGTGAGGGGGGCTACCTGGCTGTGTGGTGCTGACTATGGGAGGGCTGGCAGGCTGTGCAATGTGGTACTGACTATGGGGGGCATTACTGGTGGCATTTTATGAGGGACACTACTGGTGGCATTTTATGAGAGGCACTGCTGGGGGCATCATATGTATAAGCAGGAGTATTAGGGGCATTATAGTGCAAGGGGCATCATGGTGTGTGGCATAATGTGTAATGGGCATCATGGTGTGTGGCATAATGTGTAATGGGCATTACAGTGTGTGACACAATGTGTAATGGGCATTACGGATAAACAGTGTATATTGATTTAAGTAGCCTGTCATTGTTTGGGCTTGATGGCATACTAGGTCACTGTGTGGCCTTTAGCCAGCCAACTTAAGTGTGGAAGGACAACAACCATTCCTGCTGTAACCAATGTCTGGTCATGCAGGTTGCAAAAGTGAGATGTCAGGTAAAGGTTTTCCTGCTAGTTCACACTCTTATAATTAGACCACACCCCTTAGAATTAGGCCGCATCCTTTTTTGGGAGCAATTTCTTCAATATAATATTATGTATGGGGAGCTGCATTTTTTTTCTGTTCGCACTGGGACCCTAATTGTCTAGAAATAGCCCTGGTGCTGACTATATATTAGGGGTGGGGTTTATGTGTATGGGCGTCTGTGCCAACTATGTATGGGGGGGGGGGGCTGTGCTTTATGGGGGCTGTAATGTCTATCTATGAAGGGCTGTGCTAAATACCACAGTAGAGATTAGTGGCTCTCGGGCTTCGTTGAATTTTTTAATGTGGTAAAGGTTGAAGACCCCTGTTCTAGAAGGTTGCTATGGGCAACATGCCATCTTCAATAGAATTCCCATCTTAGTAAATGAACCCCTATGGGAACAAATAACAATCAGCAGTTTCCTCACAAATATTTATCACATAATCCAGTTTTAGAATAAAATACAAATGCTCTATACATTGCATGATGCATTTACATTTTGCTGACCTGATTTAAAACGTACTACTATAACAAATGAAAAACACTATACGTTATACTAACAAATATATAGATACTGTATTTGCGTGATATAAATTACATATGCCAAGAAATATAAAATGGACAAATGAACTGCTGATATGCAATAATACTGAAGCCAAAACAAAAGAAACATCTACAGTATGACATCATCTATACTTCTGGACTGTACCACAGTACATGCATTATTAAGTAATGGCCTGTGTGTTGTGCTGTATACAGCACAGAGCTTACATCACAATTTTTTTATATATATATTATATATACACACACACACACACACACACACACACACACATTTGCTATTTGAATTGGTGGATATTGTCTAACTTTTTATTCTTCAATCTTAGATTTCAGCTTTTGAGGAAACTTCTTAGCAACAGCTTGATATTTAACCAGGCTCAGAATGCATTTTTCCTTAGGCCTTGAGGCCACAGACGCACATTATTAATGTAGATTATTTGTATTAGAAATGTGTTTAACCCACTAGTTTCCAAAGAGATGAACAGTGAATTGAACAGTGTCTCACAGCAAACCTGAAAATAATCCCCCACAGGGCAGTTTCTCTATTACATTTATCTTGTTAATGATTAGAACATACCCACAAAGAAGGCACAAAGGCATCTTAAGAAGATGCTTTTCTAATGTTTCAACATTAAATCTTTTAAGCCAGGCTATGTATTATTACACCACAGCTTATGTCATACATGAATCCAGTTACAGAATGGATATTTACAATTACAGTAGCAAAACAAAAATGCCAACTTCCATATAAACATACCATGTATAGAGTACCTGCATGATGTCATTTATTAACAGTAGATACATATAAAATATAGAAAATGGAGATTTTTATTTTATTCTCTACAGAACCCATATAGTAATAATTCTGAAACTATCAGTGTAGACACTGTAAATGTACATGTACTGTATGCACAAAGAAACATCTATGTAATGAGTGTTCACAAGAAACAAAGAGCATGGAGGGGGCACGGAGACCAGGGACAGCAGTCGCCTGGTAATAGCAATCTATCCATCAGCTTCCAGCCTCTGCCCACCCCTGTGCATGGTACAGCAGCAATCCCGTCTGTGTGCATGGCACAGCAGCAATCCCCTGCCTGTGTGCATGGCATGCCCCTGTATTTCCTGTACACTGAAGCCATGGCAGGCTCCTGCTTGCTGGCTGCCTACACCACCCCTTCCTTTCCCACCCAGGCTCCGGACCATCAGTGACAACGTTGGATTAATATGCCAAAATATTATTTATATTACATAGTCATAATCACTGTATGATATACGCACCCAGATGCCAGCACCAATACCCCAGCTCCCCAGGCCGGGCACGGTCGGTCTTAGGTATCTCCTCCCGTGTACCGGGGATTAATGCAGTGTGATGGCCGCAGGAGCAGCAATGCCGCCACCGCCGCCGCTGCTGGGACTGTAGCCCTTCTGCCCGGGAGGAGTAGCACATGGGAGCACTGGCCGGGAGATGAGGAGCAGCGGTGCCCGGGGAGGCAGCAGCGTGATGCCGGAGCTAGCGATGCGCCCAGCTGTAAACGCCGCGGCCGCTATGACGAGCATCTCCCATAGCACCCGCCCGTCATGCCCTAGGCCCGTCGCTGGCAGTGCCACACACAGCGGCTATACTAATGCAGCCGTGACATGCAAAGTCCATGTCAGGCGGCGGGGATGATGTGCAGAACATGTCTATAGGATTACATACCTCCCATCGCAGCAGCAGCCATAATACAGCAGGTCACATGGGTGTTGCGTTGCAGGAATGGTCATAGCCATAGCAACAGCGAGGAGCTTGAAGGAGAAGAGAACCCTGCACTGGTTATAGGAAACAGAGAGGTGATGGTGTGACATTCCCTCCTCCTATTCCTGCTGCTCCTCCTCCTCACCTTGCCCTAACACAGGCTCCTGTCAGATGGGTGCTCTCAGGGGTGCATGCGCACAGGGGCGGATCCAGGATAAAATGACAGGGGGGGCACCATGATAAAAAAGGGTTTGGGTGGGGGAGGGGCGGTGTTAGTGGTGCCAGTGTACATGCTAAGAGAGCGTCAGGAGAGGGTGGGAATGGAATTAAAAATAGGCCCTGGCATTTAAAGTATGCAGGCCCACCATGGCGACAAAAGTGAAGGATGTAGTTGTGCGCCCGCCAAAGGCGCGCTCCAGAAAAGGGGGTGTGGCCACTTAACAGGGGTCGCGTCAAACACCGTATACAACTTCTACACATTATGCAACAAAATACTAGACCCCATTATACTTGCCCCTTACACATGATGCCAAATGGAATGAGCCAAAATTGACATAATGCCACATGGATTGAGCCAAAATTCAAATAATGCCACATGGATTGAGCCAAAATTCAAATAATGCCACATGGATTGAGCCAAAATTTACATAATAACACACACGGATTGAGCCAAAATTCACATAATGCCAAATGGATTGTGTCAAAATTCACATGATGCCACACGGATTGAGCCAAATGCATAAAATGCCATACGGATTGAGCCAAAATTCACATAATGCCACATGGATTGAGCCAAAATTCACATAATGCCACATGGATTGAGCCAAAATTTACATAATGCTACACGGATTGGGGAAAAAATTCACATAATGCCACACGGATTGAGCCAAAATTCACATAATGCCACACGGATTGAGCCAAAATTCACATAATGCCACACGGATTGAGCCAAAATTCACATAATGCCACACGGATTGAGCCAAAATTCACATAATGCCACACGGATTGAGACAAAATTCACATAATGCCACATGGATTGAGCAAGAATTCACATAATGCCACACAGATTAAGCCAAAATTCACAATACACTTCATAAAGAGGGACATTGTCCACCAAAGGCGCGCATTAAACATTTACACCATAATGTCCATTACACGTTAAGTTACACGCCATTATGTCCATTATGTGTTATGCCAAACACCATAATGCCTATTAAAAATTATGCTACATAAGTGCTGCTTCTCTACATGCTCATTGCCAAGGGTTCCATGCTCATTGCCAGAGGTTCCATGCTCGTTGCCATGTGGGATTACATGCTCATTGCCAAGGGGGAATACATGCTCGTGGTAAATGGGGACAGCCACTGCCAGGCAGAAGTGATAGCCACTGACAGTGGCAGAGCCTGGCTGTATTCAGAGCACTGCAGGTCCCGGCTATTTGAAATAATACCCCTTTCACACCAGAAAATGCATTCCCAGGTTGGCCCCTTTTACACCAGCCTAGTCCCTGCATTTTCTGGTGTGAGGGGGAGAGAAAACCACCCCTCCCCCCTTTAACAGTTATCTCATTTAACCGGCTATATCTTCGGAACCAACTGACCCATTTACATGAGACAAGTATTATATTGAAGAACTTTTGAGTGGGCTTTGAATGATTTTGGTCCAGTGAAACTGGAACGTTTGGTTCCAGAGTAATCTGCCCTCAAAATCATGAACAGCCATGAAATTACATTTCAAAAATAAAAACATCGGTTTACACGCAATATCTCTGGAACCGATTGACCGATTTGGACCAGCCTGGTATCATATTGAAGGCCCAGCGATTTGGAATTGAATGATATCAACCACAAGCTTCTGTAATGCCAGGGCAGGAACTGGCAGCCGTCGGAACCGGGTGGGGGTCGGAATTGACGGGTCCCATATTATCCTATGGGGAAAAAACGTTACAGGTTTGCCAGGCGATATCTCCGGTTCCCGGGGGGCTAGAGACACGGGGCTGGGCTCGTTGGAAAGCCCTGGTCCTCAGCTACAAAATAAATGACAAGGGGGGCACGTGCCCGGGTGCCCCCCCCCTGAATCCGCCACTGCATGCGCATACCCCTCGGCGCTGGGCTCAGCACCTCGCTGGGATAGGCTACTTTCGGAGTCCTGTTCTTGCACATGGTGGTTAATTCACTGAGGCGATAGGATCGAATTTTACAATGCGATCCTGGGTGGTAATATTTCACCAAAATCATGTTATCCTTTATAAATGGGCCCCAGCATTACAATATAATATGGAATCGCTGGTAAATCTATCAATCCACCTATTACATTATTACATTGCTATAAATATATCCCAGGGTTCGGACCCAGAACCGGATTAACAATGGGCCTGATGGAGCTCCCGCTCCAGGCCCACTCTCCAAATAGGCCCATTTTGTAGCTGAGGGACAGGGTTTTCCAACGAGCCCAGCCCCACGTTGCTAGCCCCATGGGAACCGGAGCTACTGCCAGGCAAAGCTGGAATGTTTTCCCCATAGGATAACATGGGACTCGCTAATTCCGACCCCCACCCAGTTCCAACCGCTGCCAGTTCCCCCCAGGGCCAGCGTCACCACTAGGCAAATCTAGGCATTTGCCTAGGGCGCCGGCCACTGGAGGGCGGCATTCCCCCCCCCCCCCCCCGTGCCGCGGGGGTACCTGTCCTGCGGCTGTGTATATAAAGCTTGCGGCGGCGGCAGCGGGGGGTCCCTGCAGTCAATAAGAATTTAATAACGAGCGCTATCCGCCGGGCTATGCGGAAGCGCTTCTGTTGTGGAAACACTGGCCACACGCTGATTCAGCAAATCAGCGTGCGCCGTGCAGCCAGTGTTTTCACAACAGAAGCGCTTCCGCGTAGCCAGGCGGATAGCGCTCGTTATTAAATTCTTATTGACTGCAGGGACCCCCCACTGCCACCGCCGCCGCAAGCTTTATATACACAGCCGCAGGACAGGTACAACCCCCTCCTCCCCCCCCCCCCGGCGCGCCCCCACCCCGACTCGCCTGGTTCCCCCTCCGGCATCACAGAAGCTCAAACTCAAATCACTGGGCCTTCAATTTCATACCAGGCTGGTCCATATGGGTTCATTGGTTCTAGAGATATTGTACCAATTTTTTTCATATATGAAATGTAATTTCATGGCTGTTCATGTTGTTTGAGGACAGTTTTCACTGGAAACAAACGGCCCAGTTTCACGGGACCAAAATCATTCGAAGCCCACATGTAAATGGGTCAGTTGGTTCCGAAGATATAGCTGGTTGTTTAAGGGGGGGGGGGGTTACCTCTCCCCCTCACACCAGAAAATGCAGGGACTAGGCTGGGTTAAAAAGGGGCCTGCATGATCCTGGGACCATATTCCCGGGTAATGCCCTGCATTTTCTGCTGTGAAAGGGGTTTTATTTCAAATAGCCGGAAACTGTAGCGCTCTGAATACAGCCGGGCAGCCCCCTGCTTGACTGTCAATGGCTGTCATTTCTACCCAGCAGCAGCTGTCCCCCAGTTACCACGAGCATGTATTCCCCTTGGCAATGAGCATGTAATCCCACATGGCAATGAGCATGGAACGCCTGGCAATGAGCATGTAGGTAAGCAGCACTTATGTAGCATAATTTTTCATAGGAATTATGGTGTTTGGCAAAAAACATAATGGACATTATGCTGTGTGGCTTAACATGTAATGTTCATTATGGTGTAAATTTTTTATGCATTTAATGCACTTTGGTGCGCAATGCCCCTGTTTATGAAGCATATTGTGCATTATTGCTTAATCTGTTTGGTATAGTGTGTATTTTGGCTCAATCCATGTGGCAAAATGTGAATTTTTCCTTAATCTGTGTGGTTTAAAGTGAATTTTGACTCAATCTGTGTGCCATAGTGTGAATTTTGGCTCATTCCATGTGGCATAATGTGTAAGAGGCAAGTACAGTATAAGGGGGTTACTATTGTGTTGCATGATTTGTATAAGGGGTATATGTTGTGGTAAAGTTAGGTGACCACATAAAAGGTGCTGATAATGTTGTCTGCCAAGTTTCGGCTTTCAGTATTTTTTTTTATGACTGGAGTGCCGCCTCACCCCGCAAGTATCTTAGGACATTGGCATGCTGCAGGTGCACCTTTGGAGGGCACCCGCCAATATATCTCCCTGCATTTTTCCAATGCCCGCCCCTGCCTTTTCCAGACATATATAATTAGTTGAAATTATTTACACAAATACAGACACACCCATGAGCAGACAACCCAAACAGAACAGTGGTCACGCCCCCAACATTATTAGGTGCTGGCCACAACCCCTATTATTGCGCATAATAGGCCCTTGATCATTTTCAGCTCCAGGCCCATTTATGGGAAGACACGCACTAGGCGAGTCGAGCAGCGCTTAACACAATGAATGATACCAATTGGTAAAAAATGTATCAATTTTACCAATTGGTATCATTCATTGTGTTAAGCGCTGCTCGACTCGCCTAGTGCGTGTCTTCCCTTTTTCTCTTTCAAAAAAGTGGGGAGTGACTACCCCCACACCTGAGCAGCTGCTTTAATTGAAGGATCAGCTCTATACCAGGCGCCTGACTATTCCTTGTGAATAACCAGGCCCATTTATACCTTAATCTGGCACTGTTCGGACCACTTATTTGGTCTCCTATGAATCAGTATTTCACCAGCAGGAATAATAGCACACTGTGTTCGCAAGTTAGGAATATAAGTAGGTATGTCTGTAGAAACTGATGTAGCAATATAAATAAATTGTAAGGTGGGACCCTTAAGTTGCATATTAGACAAAGCACTCATTCTCATCTAAGCCATTTTATGAACCATTAATTACTTGGAGGGGGTGTGTCTTTTAGACCAATGAAAGGAGATTTCATTGTGTGCTAATGTATACAGTACATACTGTAAATACCTCTGGCAACCTGGTGTCCACATGATATCTGAAGATTGATAACCCCTGGATCTGTAATTCTCATCTATGTTATATCCATCTGCTGTAATACTATAGAATGTTAGGATAAGTATATCTTTGCTGCAAGTCTACCTAGATTGCTATAAGTATCTTTTTGTTGTGAAGTCATACTGTACTTATCTACAGTATATATGCTTTTATATTTCCCCTTTTTTGATTAAACCTTTTTTGTGCGTTAGACTACAATACAATAGTATATACGGTTGTACACTCTTTCTTAAAGGTATTAAGGTTTGCATAACCATACCAGAGGTATGCTGTGCTAATAGACACAACAAACTATCTTATGATATTAAGTTATGGAACACATTAGGTTGAACAGGTTACATTTTTTTTACATTATACCACAAAGTAGAGTCCTTTATACACATTACACCACAAAGTAGAGTCCTTTATACACGTTATGCCACACAGTTGTCCACACTATACACATAATACCACACATAAGTTATGTCCTCATACACATACTGCCACACAGTAATGCACCTTACATATTTCCCTCCACACTATTACATCACAACCTGCTCTCCCACCCCAGCACTCACCTGGCCAATAAAAATGTGCCTCAAGTCTCCCACTGTCTGAAATTTGTCTGCCACTGCCTGGATATTGAAGCCTGGTTACGACGTAAATGCTAGATCCAAGTGGCCTGTTGCAGGGAGTCAGTGCATATTCAGACTGCTAGGGGGAAATTTAATAGGATGAGAGATTCAGAAAGTGAAAGATTTGGTAAAGCTGCAATCATTTTGATTTTGCAGTGTAAATGATTGTAGCTTTAAAAAACTGGAGATTTGTTACCAAATCTCTCACTCTCTCTTCATCCTATTACATTTCACCCCTAGACTCTGCAAGGCCCATGAGAGTGTCAGGTCCGTCTATTCTGTAGAGCTTTGTGTTCCTGGAGATGACACTGGTGAGGCAGTGGTAGAAGTCTTGACAAGGAAACTAGGAGCCTTGAGGTGAGTCTTGCACATAGACTTGTAACTAGGGATGTCTCGTTACATGATACAGGATCACATGAGCAGCTGGGTGGGGTAGCAGCTTAAAAGTAACACTCTGACAAACTGTAAATCTTGGAAACTATGGATGGTGATATCAAACTGGTGGCTTGGACTATCGGCCTGGGAACTGATGGTTGGAGAGACAGGACTGCACTCCAGCAATCAGCATCTAGTCACACAGGATTCGCCTCTAATCTTTACTTTTGATCTCCGTAGACCACTGCTCCACCATGCCAGTATGTACTGCTGAGACAGAACCCTATTCCTGACAGTTCCCCCTCTTATGAGTGGACACTAAACACCCATGAGGCTTTGAGTGATGACACTTGTGGAAAGCTTGGACAAAACGAGGAGCATGAACATAAGCAGCATTAGCCCAACTTCTTACTTCTGGTGTATGGCCCTTAATCTGATTGCCTCACTCGGGCACGTATTCGTTCGCAGATCGTTTCTTTGCTTACTGCGCATGCGTACCGTACGCAAGGCGCATGTGCAGGTTTGGGCAACCGTGCAAGCTCGCAACCTTACGAGTAGAAATACCCTAGCGAACAAACTCATTCAGAGTAGGCGTAATGTGGGCGTATGGATGGGCACGGCCACAAAACTGGACATTAACCAGGGCGTATAATGTGGTGGTGGCTACATGTGCTGGGTGATGGCTTCGCTCCACTGTGCGAGTGCTGGGACTGATCGAGCTCCAATTAATTCGCTCCATAAAAGTAAGTCTCACGCCTCGCAGCCCAGCCGTTTCTCGGCCCCGCATTCGCATGGGCGATCAACACGCATAATTCATAAACTAAATGCACCTGCATGCAATACACACCCATGCAACATACAAGTTTCTCTCATTAATCAATTAACTAACTACATGGCAGCCACACGGGAAGCACACTTTTTCCACTTTAACCATTTACACTTCTCTGCATTCATATCTCTTATATATTTTATTGTTTTTACACATGATTCCACCAGCATTCTTAATTGCTATTAGGTGCCATTTCAAACTCGGCAACCTTAACACACAAGTGTGCCTTTCATGTTGGGACAATAGATTGAGAGTTACTTAGGAAAGTGGCACATTCAGAACACAAGAAAGACACATGTAATAAGGGTTAATTAGTTGCGTAATTGGGGAAGGAAATTAGTAAATGGAATTCAATAAACACTATAAAATGAGGGTAATTGGTTAATGGGTTGGATATTACTTCTGAGCGAATTCGGGCTCTAGCGTGTGAAACACCCGCAGAGCCTGTTCGCTTGGCCGCATGCTGGATGTCCGAGTGGACAGGCCAAGCTCCGGGTGAACACGTTAGCGTATGTACGGAAGCGCGACACTCCCCTTTTCCTTGGGTACTGCCAATCTCTTGCGATCTGCAAATATTTAATTTCATTGAGAAGCTTTCTTAAGAGAGAGGTGGATCCGAGAACAATAGAGACTGCTGAAACATCTATCGTAGGAAGAGTGGAAATCTGGAACTTTGGGATGTCGTCCATAGACTAGAGAAAAGTGTGTGGTGTCAATAGCTCTACCCAGTTATCCTGAGAAGAAGCAATGTAAAGTCTGAAGTAGGTATCAAGTTACTGATTTACTCTCTCTCTGACTGCCCATTGGTTTGTGGATGTTTGTAGAGAACTTTAGTTGCACCTGTAATGCAGAATACAATGCCTTCCAAAATCTTGCACAATCTGTACACTATGATCAGAAACAATTTTCATAGGTAAACCATGCAGACGGAAAATCTAATGAAGAAATATCTGTGAAAGACAATATTGAAATTGAATCAGGAGAATAAAGCCCAATGAGATTTGTGCCGGTTGAGACACTGGGCAGCCTTCAGGTAAAGTAGATTTTTATAATTGGCATAGAAACTTCCATTATTCTAAAGCTAACTTTATTGCCAGAAGTTCCTGATCCCCAATGGAATGATTCTTCTCATCTGGCAGAACCTAATGAAAGTAGAACCCACATGGATTACTTGCCATCTTCTCCAGTCTGAGAAAGGATTGCACCTATACCAACAGTGGAGGCATCTACTGTACCTTAAAAACAAATGGCTTATTAATGTTGGATTAATGAAAACCTAAAGCAGAGATGAAGGCTTGCTTAAAGAGTCGGAATGCAGAAAGTGTTTGTTCAGACCACAAGGAAGGATCAGCCCCCCTTACGAGTAACTGCAATAATTGGGGCAATGAGCGTAGAAAATCCTTGTGTAAACTTCCCATAGTAAAGTGCAAACCCATGAGAGTGCTGAACATACTTCAATTACATGGGTTATGACCAATTCTAGATTGCTGCAAGTTTTTCTAGGTCCATGCGAAGATCAGTACCAGAAATAATATATCATAAGAAGAAAAGAAACATTGAAAGTACATTTGAAAAGTTTGCCATATACTGTAGCGGATTCCTAAGAACTTCTCTAACCTGTTGACAATGTGTAACCAGATCTTGGGAAAATATCAATATAGATAGACCACCGTAAATGTCACACGCCGCCGTGCAGAGACACGGCAGGCACCGTACTCACCTGGCCATGTCTGCCGCTGGCTGGCATGTGTCCGGTGGAGTCCTCAGTTGGGCTGGCGGCAGCAGGTCATGGAGGTTCAGGATGCTGGCTCTGAAAGGCTTGTTGGAGGCGTGGAAGTCTGACTGTGTGTTGGTAGGTGCTGGGAGGCCGGTGCCACCATCTTGGAAAAGGGGCAAAACAGTGATTGGCCAGGGCTGGGTCTTTCCCTCCTCCTCTGTCCAGGTGGCCAATGGCAGCAACCCCCTTGCCATAAAGCGGATCTGCCTAGGCTATCCTGGGTCAGTGCAAAGAGTCTCTTGGGCAGTATACAGCTCTGGGAAGATCCTGACTCCTCCTAGTGCCTCTGCTCACTGTGTCCTGTCAGTCATTAGTCCCTGCCGGCCTCTGACCTCATCTCAGCCTCTTCCTGGTATCCGGTCCATTGAGCCCCCTTCATTCCTGGGGAGCCACTGGACCATCACAGTACCCTCCGGTTCTACCTCCTGATCCAGATCCTATCATCAATCTTTCCATCGTCCAATCTTCAATTGTTCAATCTTCCAATCGTCCAATCAATCTTCAAACACCAATTCCAATATTTATGCAAAGACTTGTTTCTCAGTTCTTTCCAAGGTCATTGCAAACTTATTATTTATGATTTGTGACTGCTCATCAAAGAATTATTTGATTCAAGTTCATGTAATTTATATATAAGCTCTTTCATTAAACCTGCTCGTTTTACACTTACATCTTCTGGTCAATCATCTATTCCTGTGCACCACACGATACCATCTAATCCACCACCTGTGACAGTAAACTTGTATAAAATGGCTCTGAAGATTTTATTGACAAAATGCTGAAAAGCTGCTGGGGCCATCACACAAGCCAAAAGACATCACTAAATATTCATAGTGGCCATCACGGGTCATGAAGGCTATCTTCCATTCGTCTCCATGCTGTATTCTTATCAAATTATAGGCCCCACAAAGATCGAGTTTTGTGAAGATGGTCGCTCCTTTGACCCTATCAAAGAGCTAAGTAATCAATGGGAGAGGGTAGCAGTTCTTTATACCGATGTCATTTAGGCCTTGATAATCAATACAGGGTCTTAACCTTACATCTTTTTTCTTAACAAAGAACATTCCAGTCCTGGCAAGAGAGGAGGAAGGTTGGGTGACTCACTTTTGCAGATTTTCCTAATAAATTTGGATACGGCTTGAGTTTCTTGTACTGGAAGAGGATACATGCGTATCAATTGGGCAATCCCATATCCAATGTGGATGGAGCACACCAGACACCTGTTCTCTGAATACATCAGCATCTTTATAGACCTCAGGTAACTTTGCCTAAGTCTTCAGCCCCGAAGATATTGGGGGAGAGACTTGAGCAAAGCAGGAGTATCCCCAAGCTGACAATTACAATTAAATATAATCAATATGTGGATTATGCAGCTGTAGCCAAAGCATACCCAAGACAATTCATGAGTTGCTTTGGGAATCACAAATTAATTGGAGGAACACAAAAAACAATAGGGAGCGTCTGGTGAGAAATAGTCCTTTCAGAGAGACGGCTACCATCCACAGCTTACAGATAAACTGGACGGGATAAGTGCTAACTTGTCCATTATGGTTTGGGTGATGTAATTCTCTGCAGTGCCTGAGTCAACTAGAGCAGGCAGAAACTGTAAACTGCATTTGGTTTCAAGGTTAGTGCGTAGAATAAGATCTGAGGCTGGAGTACGTTTCTCCGATAACCTCAACTTGACTCCTCCCTTACAACTCTGGATTTGGCATTTCCTGGGATGAGCAGAACAGGAGCCAATCAAATGACCAGGAGCTGTACAATACAAACATAGGGCCTTATTCTGATGCATTTGCTCCCCCACGGGGGAGAGATTTCCCTTCTGTGCATGTGCATACACTGGGTGTGAGCAGACAGTGAACTGCTAGTTCACCGTCCCATTCCCATCTAGTAGTGTGGACGGGGGCGTGGGGTGGCGGCGACAGGCTGCACCCATGGGAATGCCCAGCGTTTCATAGGCAGTGACACAAATGCCGAGGGCGGGCAGCTGTCATCTGCCTGACCCTGTTCCCGTACAGGGAGCACGCAAAGCTAAGACACCAGAGAGTGTGAAAGGGGAACTAGATGCATCTGATTAACTAGCGCAGTACCTAAATGTGTTTGTATGTTTCCTATTGTGCTCAATATGTTTTAGAGCTTATATTGAGAAAATGCATTTTGTTTTTAATTTAATAAAGCCAATCACAGCAGTAAGGGTTGCTGTCACCAACAGTGCCAAGTACATTTTATCACAGTGGCTAATTTCATAATAATCCTGCAACCTAGAATTTGTGGGGCCATGTAATATTTCTTTAGCTGTATAGATGATAATTTCATTAAAATCTTTTCCCAGGTTCTAGCAGGCAAATGTCTCAGCCTCAAAACTAACACAGAACTTCAAGACTTTTATAAACTCCCAAAATAACTTTGAGAAAGAACAGAGATGTGTAGGGAACTATTTGGTTTAAGGGAGAATTATATGTGTACTGCCCAGCAGGCACTGTAGTTCCAAGTATAAAAATACCCCTTGCTAGTTGCCATTAGTTAACCCTTTGGCCCAGATTCTCTAAGCTTCAAAAGTGATAAAATGGAGAGTGATAAACAGCCAGCCAATCAGCTCCAGTCTGACATTTTTCAAACACAGTCTGTGACATGGCAGGTAGGAGCTGGTTGGCTGGTTGTTTATCACACTTCATTTTATCACTTTTGAAGCTTAGAGAATCTGGCCCCCTGTGTGTTGCCAGTTAACCCAATCGAATTTAACAAAATTTGGTGTGAAAATTGCCAACCAAACATATTTACCCTAAGGCAAGCATGTCCAAACTGTGACCCTCCAGCTGTTGTGAAACTACACCTCCCAGCATGCCTTGCCATAGTTTTAGCATTACCTAAAAGCAAAACTGTGGCAAGGCATGATTGGACTTGTAGTTTTGCAACAGCTGGAGGGCCATAGTTTGGACATGCCTGCCCTAAGCTGTTCATACACGGTGCGCCAGGGCAGTGAGATGAGATGCGCGCTCCCGGGCACATCTCATCGCACAGCACATAAAGTCTGTGCTGCCCTTGCTTTTAGTACTAGATTGCAACGTATCTAGTACAAAAAGAATGGTGCTGTAGCACATTGTATGCTTTTTGAACTAGATGCTATGCAATCTAGTACGAAATGCACCGTGTTCAAGGCACCGTGTATGGGCACCTTTATGTAGGAAATATAATATTTTAATTTATATAACAAATATGAGTGATGCCGGTATTTTTAGCTGATATTTTGTACATTTCTCAGAGCTGTTGGCACTCAAATTTTGCACGTCTCTCATAGAGATATTGGAATTTTTTGTGGATATTTTGCGCATCTCGGTACTCAAAAGGTTCCCTGGGGACTAGTGACCTCTCTGTATCATATATCTGAAAGGCACAAGTTTAATGTAATTGGTTACGGCAGTGGTCCACAAACAGGATTCGCTTATGTTCTTATGACTTTAGTAAGGCATTTGACACTGTCCCACATCGTAGGCTACTAAATAAACTTGAAAGTGTGGAATTGGATTATAAAACAATTAAATGGATATGAACCTGGTTGCAGGATAGGAAACAGACAGTTGTAGTAAATGGAGTGCATTCTATGGAGGGACATGTTACCACTGGAGTACCCCAGGGATCTGTACTTGGACCAGTGCTCTTTAATATCTTTGTTAGTGACATTGCAAATGGTATTGAAGGGAAAGTATGCCTTTTTGCAGATGACACAAAGATATGCAACAGAGTAGACACAACAGGAGGGGTAAATCAAAAGACTGATGATCTAAGTAAACTTGAGAATTGGTCAAGAGCATGGCAACTACAGTGTAATGCTAAAAAATGCAAAAGTATGCACTTGGGACTCAAAAACCCAAAGGCTCAATATAGTATCAAGGGTACTATAATGGAAACTACTGAGGAGGAAAGAGATCTAGGAGTCACTATTTCAAGTGACTTAAAGGCAGGAAAGCAATGTAACAAAGCAATGAGGAAGGCTACTCAGATGCTTGGTTGCATAGGGAGAGGAATCAGTAGCAGAAAGAAAGGCATAATAATGCCACTTTATAGGTCATTGGTACGACCTCATCTGGAATACTGTGTCCAGTTCTGGAGACCATATCTTCAGAAGGATATAAATACATTGGAGAGTGTAGAAAGAAGGGCAACTAAAATGGTGCATGTCCTACATCACAAAACTTACCTGGATAGACTAAAAGATCTTAACATGTATAGTTTGGAGCAGAGAAGGGAAAAGGGGGGACATGATAGAAATCTTCAAATATATCAAGGGTGATAACATAGTACAGGAGGGAAATTTTCTTCAAAGGAAAAGAAGTAATAGAACACGAGGACATGCACTGAAACTGGAGGGAGGTGGAATCAGGGGAAATGTTAGAAAGAATTACTTCACAGAAAGGGTAGTGGATAAGTGGAATAGCCTCCCATCAGAGGTGGTAGAGGCTAAGACAGTAGAACAATTTAAACATGCTTGGGATAGGCATATGAATATCCTTACAAAGAAATAAGGATTAAAAAGGGTTGAGATTACCTGAAGAGTAAAACAAGGGGCAGACTAGATGGGCCAAATGGTTCTTATCTGCCGTCAAATTCTATGTTTATCCACATAGTTTATGCTTGGCAGCCACCAGCACTGGTTTTGCCTATTATAATGACCATAAATAATTAGCATTGCTCCTGACCCACCAACCCGAGGCACCCCTGCAAGGGCCCCAAGGCACCCCAGGGTGCCACGACACATAGTTTGGGAACCACTTGGTTAGGGCATAAATGATTGACAATGTCTAGGTCGACAGTCACTAGTTTAACCACTAATGGTGGACAGTGTCTAGAGTCGACATTGAAAAATGTCGACACATGCTTATGGTCGACATATATATATATGGTTGACATGAATAAGGTCGACATGAGGTTTTCACATTTTGAGTCTATGCCGACATGAACACCGTATAAGTCAGGCATGACCAAACTCTGGCCCTACAGCTGTTGTAAAACTACACATCCCAGCATGCATTGCCATAGTTTTAGTATTCCCTAATAGAAAAAACTGTGGCAAGGCATAATGGGACTTGTAGTTGCACAACAGCTGGAGGGCCCTAGTTTGGACATGCCTGGTATAAGTGTACCGCATACACCCCCCCCCCCCCCCCACATGGGGCGCTGCACTCGTCACACTATTATATTCCCACTCTATGCCGACTTGGATAGTAAAATATGAAAAACCACCTTAAAAAAAAAAAAGTGAAAAACGCATGTCGACATTATTTATGTGGACCATAAGCTTGTGATGACCTTTTGGCAATGTCGACCATTTCAAGGTATCGACTAGTGATTGTCGACCTAAACATCATCTACCCAGTGACCGCATACCTAATGTAAATAACCTTTGTGGTATGGTTGAACGGGCCATTTAGAAAGCAGCAATTTCTCACAAGAGATGATATGCACAGTCCATATAACAGTGTGACTGGTAAATGAGGTCCCCCTGGGGCACAATGACAATTCTGCTGATAAAGTGCTGAATGCAGCTTTTTGACAAAATAATTACTCTGGTGTTCCCCAACCACTTTGTAGTTCTGATGAGGAAATGTATCCTTATTTCAGAGCCTTGTGGTTGCCAGGTCAGGTCCACCGGACCTTGTTGTTGGTCTCATTCACTTTCCACCAGAACTACATATATTTATCAATACTTCAGCCTCTGATAATAAATCTATAAAAATAAATTTTCCACCATAGGATTTTTTCAAATCAAAGGGATTCAATTAAGGCCTAAAATAGGTGTTCTTGTCACATTTCAGGTAATTCAATTGACATCCTTTTTTCCCTGCAAGAAAATTGGGTACTTGTGTAGTTTCACTGCGCCGCCTTGCGCACAGTCTGTCTCAGAAACTTGGCAGCTTGCCAGACTCTGTGTTTAACTGTGCGTGTACCGCTGTAGCTGTTCTCAGCGGAGCGCGTGGCTGCTTTCCATATGTAAGCTACGTTATCAGCGTAGTGCCGGGCAGCAGCAGCGCGTGCGCTGCCCAGCGCTGACAGGTCACTGTGGTACTTGTAGTTCCACAGTGAAATAGGCTGTCCTGCACATCGCTGACAACAGGGGCATGTAAACTGGACACCCCTGCACAGCGCTAACGTACGGGGCTTCCAAACTAGACACCCCGGCACACCGCTATCAGGGAATCTAAATTTAGACGCTAAAGCGTCTGAATCTAGACTGCCTGCAAACCGCTAAGAAGGGGGACATCAAAATTTAGACGCTAAAGCATCTAAATTTAGTTGGGTCTCGGGGTACACCATTAAACATGTTCACAATGACACTAGTCGACCTTGTAAATTCCACTATCCACGCCAACCCGAAGCGTGGCGAGTGGCGGCGGTACGCATCCTACGACCTTTTCATACCCCCACTATCCACGTCGGCGTGGAGTTGATTTTATATAGTGTGGCGAGCACAGCGACCCCCACGCAGGGACGCGGATTACTTCACAGGTCTAAATGTACAAAAGTGTCCTCATATACCTAGATTCTATACGCCATATGTCGCAAGACTATATGCCGCAACTTGAGCATCAGTGTATGAGGACATATCTAACTACAATATGGAGAAGGGTTTTGTGGATATGGTAAATGGAAAAAATACAAGATTTTGTGCAAAAAGGACAGTGGGGCACACAGGTGGAAGGGGAGACTTTTAGGAACAACACCAGATCCAGCCCTAGGCATAGGTAATATAGTCACATGCCTAATAATATAGGCGCATACCCATCCCATACCTATCCTGACCACTCGCCCCCGCACCCCCATCCTCCCAACGCCCCCCCTCGCTTCTGCAATCCCAAAAACCTTATCCACATAAATACACAACCCACCCCCCCTCTTTCCTGTGCACTATGGAATGCCAGATCCATCTGCAACAAACTCCCTGCCATCCATGACCTATTCATCTCTAGAGCATTCCACCTCCTTGCTATCACCGAGACCTGGCTCTCCATCTCTGATTCTGTCTCTCCAGCTGCTCTCTCCCACGGTGGCCTCTCTTTCTCTCACACTCCCAGGCCTGACGGTCGCCAAGGTGGCGGCGTGGGTTTTCTCCTCTCAGCCTCATGCACCTACAGTGTAATTCACCCTGAACCCTCTCTCCTTTTCTCCTCCTTTGAGTCTCACTCTATCCGTCTATACTGCCCCTACCACCTCCGTGTCGCTGCAATCTACCGCCCCCCTGGCCCTATCTCCCAATTTCTTGACAACTTCGCCGCCTGGCTTTCACACTTCCTCTCCTCTGACCTGCCATCTGTCATTCTTGGTGACTTTAACATCCCCTTGGATAACCCCGCTGATCCTGGCACCTCCAAACTCTTCTCTCTCTGCTCCTCTCTTGGCCTATCTCAGTGGACTACCTCTCCCACCCACATCCAAGGACACTCCCTCGACCTCGTCTTCTCTCGCTCTTGTTCCCTTACTGACTACACTATCTCAGCTTTTCCTCTTTCTGACCATCACCTCATCTCCTTCTCCCTCACTGCTTCTCCCTCTCCCACCCCCCCTCCCAAGCGCATTGTCTCACGGCATAACGTCAACACACTTGATCTTGCTGCCTTCTCAAACACGCTGTGTCCTCTTCTCGCCCCAATCGCCCTCATGTCCTGCCCGAACCTCGCCACCTCCCTCTATAATGACAACCTATCTTCGGCATTGGACTCTGCCTGCCCTCCCTCCTCTATCCCCCTTCGATGCTCCAACCCCCAACCGTGGCACTCGCCTATCACCCGATTCCTTAAAAAGTGCTCTCGCACTGCTGAGCGCTTCTGGAAGAAATCACGCTCCCTTGCGGATTATCTCCATTTCAAATTCAATTCTTTCCTCCTTCAGCTCTGCCCTTGCTCTGGCCAAGGAATCCTACTTTAAGTCCCTCATCCTTTCCCGATCATCCAATCCCCGCAGGCTCTTTGCCACCTTCAATTCCTTGCTCTCCCCCCCTCCTCCAGCTCTTCCGTCCTCCATCGTAGCCGCTGATTTTGCTACCTACTTTTCAACCAAAATCTCCTCTCTCAGGACTGCCATCACTGCTGCCATGACCTCACCCTCTCCCTCCTCCCCTCATACATCACCACTCCCCTCCTTCCAACCCACCACTGCTGCTGAAGTCCACTCTATCCTTCAATCCGCTTCTCCCTCCACCTGCCCGCTCAATCCTATCCCCTCCAATATTATCCGTCGTCTCAGTCCGTCAGTCTGCTCTCACCTGGCTCACCTCTTTAATCTTTCCCTATCCTCTGGGATCTTCCCTTCCTCCTTCAAACACGCTCTTGTCTCCCCAATTCTCAAAAAAACAAATCTGGACCCCAACTCTCCATCCAACTACAGGCCCATCTCCCTCCTCCCTTTTGCCTCCAAGCTCCTAGAACGTCTGACCTATAATCGTCTCCTAAGCCACCTTACTGCTAACTCAATTCTAGACCCCCTCCAATCCGGGTTCCGCCCTTTACATTCCACTGAAACTGCCCTGACCAAAGTCACTAACGATTTACTATCGGCTAAATCCAAAGGCCTCTTCTCTATCCTCATCCAGCTTGATCTGTCGGCAGCCTTTGATACTGTTGACCACCCTCTCCTGCTCAACACCCTTCGCTCCTTTGGCATCACTGGCACGGTCTTCTCCTGGTTCACCTCATACCTCTCCGATCGCTCCTTCTCCGTCTCCACTCCGAGCTCCTCCTCTCCTACTACCCCGCAGCCAGTCGGTGTTCCCCAAGGGTCAGTCCTTGGCCCTCTCCTCTTCTCCCTCTACACCACCTCTCTGGGCACCCTCATCAGCTCCTATGGTTTTCATTACCACCTTTATGCTGATGATACCCTAATCTATCTCTCCTCCCCCGACCTATCCCCATCACTCCTGTCCAAGGTCTCCGAATGCCTCACGGCCATCTCAGCCTGGATGACCCAACGCTTCCTGAAACTAAACATGGCTAAAACTGAACTTCTAATCTTCCATCCCCCGAACATCCCCTCTTCTCCCACTATCTCCATCAGCATTGGTGAAACCGAGATCACCTCCACCGACCAAACGCGCTGCCTCTGTGTCATCATTGACTCCTCCCTCTCTTTCACCCCCCACATTCGTGCTCTCTCACAGTCTTGCCGCTTTCACCTACGCAACATCTCACGCATCAGACCATTCCTCTCCACTGACGCGACCAAAATTCTCATTCACTCGTCATCTCCCGCCTTGACTACTGCAACATCCTTCTCTCTGGGCTACCTCTCACCCGCCTCGCACCTCTCCAAACCATTCTTAACGCTGCTGCTAGGCTCATCTTCCTCTCCCGCCGCTCTACCTCCGCCTCCCCCCTCTGTCTATCTCTTCACTGGCTCCCCATTCCTTTCCGAGTTCTCTTTAAACTCCTCACCACCACCTACAAGGCTCTCTCCTCCACCGCTCCTTACCTCTCTTCACTGATCTCTATCCACACTCCCTCCCGTCCTCTTCGCTCCATCGCTGACCGCCGACTGATCTCTCACCTAATCACCTCCTCCCACTACCGTGTCCAAGACTTCTCTCGCGCTGCCCCCCTGCACTGGCACAACCTCCCGCCACCCATCAGGCTTTTTGATTCCCTTACCTCCTTCAAGCGCTCCCTCAAAACCCACTTTTTTCGACTAGCCTATCCCTCCTCCTAACCTCTTTTGATCCTCTTATCCTGCCTCCGTTCCTATCTATCCTGTTTTTCGTTCGTCCACCCACCTATTTTTAGTATGTTAACTCTTATGAGTAGGGTCCTCCTGCCTCACGTACTCACCCTACCTCTTTACCTCACCTGTCCTCCTGTCCGGTTCTTCCCTTCCTCTACTTCATCTTCAGTCTCCTCGACAATTTTGACACCTACTTCTACTACACCTGATGCTGATTTTATTTCTACCAGCTATACCCCTATTTATACTGTATTTTTCAACACACCCTGTACGTTACCTTGTCATTTGTTTTTTGTTTGCAATGTATGGCGCTGCGGACACTTTGCGGCGCCTTATAAATAAACGTACTACTATTACTATTTCACTGTGGAACTACAAGTACCACAGTGACCTGTCAGCGCGCTGCTGCCCGGCGCTACGCTGATAACGTAGCTTACATATGGAAAGCAGCTAGAGCGGCACGCGCACAGTTAAACAGAGCGTCTGGCAAGCTGCCAAGTTTCTGAGACAGAATGTGCGCGCGGAGGCGCCGTGAAACCACACGGTATGTCCCGACAGTCATGACCCTGGCCTGCTTTCGGCCTACTCGCCTGTTTATTGGCAGGCAGAATTCAATCCACGGCCTTTCTCTGCAAAATGAGCCGGCAACTTTTAAAGTCGGGTCCGACTTTTAAATTGAATTCACTCTTCGATGCGGTTGGGAAAGACAGCATTGAATAGGCACTATTAAATTGGGGGTGATACTCTGAATTTAAGCGCTCCTCTTTGCCTAGACACCCAAATGATAGTTGAAAAGAGGAGCTATACTTCCCTTAATAATTTTTCAATGTTGCAATCCTCCTTTTCTTTCCAAAATACTTTTTTCGGTAATTCTTTCTGATACAAGGTTTCCAGCCTGTACTACACATTTGTATATCTTTCCTTCATTTTATATACACCGAACTCGTGAGGAAATATACCATCTGGAAACCTTGTATCAGAAACCATTACCGAAAAAGTCTTTGGAAAAGAGAAGGCGGATTGCAACACTGAAAATTTATCAAGGGAGTATCACCCTCAATTCAATAGGGCTCTTCATTTTATGGGATCTAGGGAAGATCCCAGCATAGTCTGACCGGCTGATCCTCCAGAGATAGCACTTTGTGAGCATTTTAACCGTATTTGTACCATAGCATTGAATAGCGCCTGCTGCTATTTCCCCCCGTCGGAAATAGCGGTGGGGATTGAATACCCACCATAGGATCTAAAATAAGTTCCCGGACCAACACTAAGGGCCTAATTCAGGCCTCTTATCCAATAAGTGCTGTTGCACCACAATCCAAATCTAATTCCTAGTATACGCAAGTAAACCTGGCCAATAAAGATGATTCTGATATTGTCCTTGTGGTATCAGTTCATGCTCCTATCTCCTTGACTATAATATTGTTTCTCCCTGGTATCAGTCATTTGGGAACTCTAGGCCCTGATTCTGGTTAGCTCGGTAAGCTGCGAACATCACAGCTTACCGTGCAGCTGAAACTCTGTTCTGACTTATACCCCCGCATCCCCTCAGTACCATG
Source organism: Crinia signifera (assembly GCF_055691185.1). Taxonomy (NCBI): domain Eukaryota; kingdom Metazoa; phylum Chordata; class Amphibia; order Anura; family Myobatrachidae; genus Crinia; species Crinia signifera. The sequence goes on along the minus strand of NC_139218.1, from coordinate 329,221,793 downwards.
CAAATGATTTCTCCTGCTAGCGGAGGCATGCAAGGGGATGTGTTCTCATACACATGTCTCCGCAAGCAGGAGAAGTCATTCGATGATCGCCGACCATCCAATAAACATTAAAAATTTATATAATTAAAATACAGTGGGATAGTTAGCAATACCTGACCACCAAATGTTATTAAGCAGCTGTATTCCAATTAGTAAACAAGCAGCAAATAAGCAAGATCTTTTAACCAATATGCGGCATGGATTAATTTAAACAACAGTTCTCTCACAACTGAATTAGATAAGCAGATTATTGCAGAGTTTTTATTTTTTGATGATAAAGCTTGGATTAATGTTCTCTCACAACATTATTTTGTTAGTTGGTTAGAAACAAAGTCCATATACTCACTGCTCCTTCACAGCAAGATTTTGTCCATCCATAGCATTTATGGTTTTGTACCTGCTTTGTTGGGACCACTTTTGGGGTCTAATCAATCTGGTGTTTCCTGTGTGCTTCTCCTCAAACACTTCCCGGTTGCTGGTGCCTCCCAAAGAGGCACCAGCAGCCTTATCTGGAGGTAGTTAGAGATGGTGTCAGGTTCTCCACCGGTCGGTTATCGAGTAAATGGACGTGTCTCAGCGGCTTCCTAAGAATGAATGGTGGTATCTTTAGCTGCTGGGTTTAATAGCATCATGCGGATGCCCATAAGATGCTGCGCATTCTCCCATGATCCAGCTTGGTCACCTCCCCCAGGCCGCCCTCCCTCCCCGCAATGAATGGCCCGGTGAGTGTGTAACTCGCCAAAGCAGTTTGTTATTGGGGTGTGCAAATATGCACTTATGCAGACCCCCCTTTACTAAACCCCGGCATGGCCTTCAACCATTTATTTAATGTGTATTGTAGACAAAGAAATACAAATTATAAAAATATAACAGATGTTAAAACCATCTATAAATCATTTGCATAAAAATTTCAGTTTTGTAATTGAGTAGTAACATTATTGTTATGACCAGATGACGTATTGTATGACCGTAATAATTCATTGCTTATTTTATCACAATCTTCTCCCCAAAACCCTGTTATTACCTTTAACGCCATTAAGACTCTGTTACGGGTGTCTGGGGAGAAGTTTATCTTCTGATTCAATAATACTCCCTCCTTCTCTTAGACTTAAATTGGAGCAGGGCCATGTTCATTTAGGTTAGTCATCTACCCAGCACTTATACCAGGGGTAGGTAACCTTTTTTGTGGCAAGGGCATTTGCATGGGGAAAAAAAATCCTTTGAGGGCCATATGTGAAATGTCACATACTATTTGTCCTGCTGCAGCAGTCCCATACTCCGGTGGCTGCCTCTGAATTAGACTCAGTCTCCGGCTGCTGCAGATTAACCCCTTCAGTGGTGGGTTTTTTTTTTTTGGAAACGCTCCCCACTGGGCAAGTTTTTTATGGGGAGCGCTCCCTTTAAAAATAACCCACCACTACCCCCCTGGGTCCGGGCAGCGCCGCTGAACTGTCAATCAGCGGCTGCCCGGACCTGCGCCCCCCGCGCCGCATCGCTGTCCCTGGCAGCCGGCTTGTCATAAGCCGGCGCCAGGGACTTCTATTGAACACCCGGAGGGGAGGGGGGGAGGAGGAGGGGACGCCGCAGAGGGGAGGGAGCCGGGCAGCGCAACGCTGCCTGAGATCAGAGTGAACTCAGCAGCGCTGCCCGGCTCCAAACAGTGGCAAGAATTTTCCGGGCTTGCCAGACTGGGCACTGAGGCACAGCCCGGAAAATTCTCAGGATTGCCACTGAAGAGGTTAAAAAGAATCTCTCGTGAACTACCAACTTCTCGTGAAATCTCCTCTGTACTTCACCCCCGGCAAAGCCGCCGCACAGGTCACTCAGACCAGCTATGGGAGCAGTTTATGGCCTGCAGGCCAGAGGTTCCCCACCCCTGACTTATACCAACACAATAGCCACAAAACCAGCATTTTCTCCTACATAGGTCTTGCCTCATTTGTCTGGTGTTCACTTCTCCTGAGCTAGAGGCTTGCCCCCAACGGATCTCAAAGTTATTTTGGCACTTAGTTCTGTGCTGCTGTCAGTTTATTTGGTGTTGACTAATGAATGAGGTGGTCTGGCATTTTTTTTTTTGTTAAAGTCTGGTGACAAAAGTTTACTTTTCTTTTCTCTACAGTAGGAATGGGTTTTGAGGGTAGTGGGTGTAAACCCCTGGATGAAGTTGCTCTATTAGCTGGCTTATCTAATAAATAAAAACTAGCTAACAGAACCAGAAACAACCTAGAGCAGTAATGTAAAGTCTGCAGGCATAGACTTACTGCTAAGAAAGTGGCCATCTAGTGGTTAGAAGCAGTAGTAAATGGGAGACTGGTCTGGAAACAGATATAGGGCAAAGGGACACATTCTCTGTGTGTTCCTTTTAGTAGGAAAATTGGAAATATTAAAAAGTAAAACTTTCATTTTTTTTACATTAAATAATTAGCAATCAAGAGAAATGTATTAATAAACTCTTCACAAACTTAAGAAAAAGCAATTATATTCATATAGTTGTATTTCTAGCACCCCTTACTGTAGGTTTATACATAAATTAATCTGGCATAGTTATACATGACCTGATTACCTATTTAAACATAAAACAAACCTGTGTTTAAACCTGTCATTATGCTCATCACCCAGATTTTCCTTTGTAAAATTCTACTTTAGATAAAACAGCTAGAGAGGGTCATGTTGGGAGGTACTGCATGCATGAAGAAACAAGTGTGTTGTATTCAAGCTCTTATTTCTGCATACCTCCCAACATGACCCTCTCCAGGAGGGACACAATGCTCTGCTCCTGGACTTTCCTCATAATATAGGATTACCATCACCTGTGTTAAACAGGTAAATTGCTATAAAAAAGGTGCTTCAACACAGGTGATGGCAATTATAAAATAAGAGGGAAGTACAGGAGCAGAACAATGTGTCCCTCATGGAGAGGGTCATGTTGGGAGGTATGTTTCTGATGTAAGTCTGGCAGGAGGGGGATACATCTAGCACAGTGGTAGCCAACTCCAGTCCTCGAGAGCTACCAACAGTTCACATTTTCCCTAGCTGCTGCACAGGTGCACTCATTACTCACTGACACTTTAAAATGATCCACAGGTGGAGATAATTACTTCACTTGTGATTCTGTGAGGAGATCTGGAAAACATTAATGGTTGGTAGCGCTCAAGGACTGGAGTTGGTTACCCCAGATCTAGCACTATGCAAAGGCAAAACAAGAAGTAGTAGTAGTCCTGGGGTCAAGAATTTCAGGCTTACACAAAACCACAAGACAAGTGTGACAATAAGATATATAAAAGAGAAGGGGAGGGGGGCAGGTATAAGGAGAGTATTGTCACAATCTCTAATCAACAAGAAAAACCACAAGTCATGTAAAAATGAAAGAAAATATATCACACAGAACATCTTCAACATTACGTTTCTAAGTGTAGGCGTTGAAGAAACCAATTAAGTCAAGAAAAAAGAAAGCTTGAAAAAAATGTTATGTAAATATACCCGCCAAGATTTAGTATGCAGATCATCACAGCAACATAAATATCTGTAAAATCATACAGTCCCATGCTGAAAAATATACAGGCCATATTACTGCATAGATAGGCTTCTAAAAATGACTTGACCTCTAGCCATTACATTATGCTTATTTTTACTTGTTCCTGGAAGTCATCCACGGCTAACAGTAAAAGCAGCATTCATCCCTAACATACACTCTTGTCTAGTAAATTGAATAAACTTGATCATATGGGAACAAAAACACAAAGCCATTGTTTAATTGCATGTTGTTTTTTCTGCCCCTGACATTGTACAAAATGTTACTGTCACGGAATTGTACATTTGTGCAATAGGGAAAAATCTGCCGATTTACAAAACATAAGGCACTTTTAAAGAAATGCTAAGATTTACATACAGGTGACTCTCGGCAAGGTTTCCTTTTGACAGATTGCTGTGGAGCAGGAAACCTTAAATGAACAAGTTCAGTATTATGGAATACAATGAATTCAAGGAGCACTGGGCTAAAATATTTTTGGTCAGCATTCATAAGCAGCTGAAAAGTGCATACACCCATCATTTGGTATATTCTAGAAGAACATGGATGTTGCGACATTCATTTAAGATTTCTAAACACAAAATAAAGTTTCATTTTAAAGATTTTAACATGGTATATAAAATTAGTATGAAAAAAATAATAATTAAGAAACAATGTAGTGTGCAACCATTACATTAGCTATTACACGGTAGGCACGGCCAGTAAGTTTTGTTTAGGCAACATAAGGCTAAAAGCATCATATGATATTTCTATCTATTCTATAACCATTGCGCTTTTTGTATTTGTAAATACACCAAATTTTAGAAACATACAAAAAAAAAAAAAACACTAGCCAAAAAACCCTGAACATCTAAAAAGACTATTCCAAAAATTAATTATTTTAAATTAAAAGGAGTTACACAAATTCTTCACATGGATGTATTTTAACCTCTGCTTGGAGACCATGGTAAATTCTTTGCAGCTGTGCACATCATTTTAGAATACGGTATCCCAATATCAGATTATTTTGCGCACCTCTATGGTGATAGTGAAGTGCCCAAAAACCCCTTCCATTCCAAGGGAACGTCAAGATCAATAAAAATTGCATTGCCCCCAAAAGTCACCAGGACAGAAAATTATTGAGATTGTGACTAGCAAACATAGATTTTTTTTTCCTCCGATCTGTAGTACAATCTCCTTTTCTGTGGTGAGTGTGAGATCGGGTCTCCTTGTGTATATTTTGCTAGCATCTACTTTTTGCAGGACAGCTTAAAACGTAGGCAATAACTGTATTTGTGGTCTCTGCGGCCCTTATGTGGATTTGCTTTACGCACATCCAGAGAAAAACAAGAAATGCACTCTCAGATCAGGACACCTGCAGAAACATTGCTGAATAGCAGTAGAACCTCGGCTAAAAATGCCCATTGCCTAAATGCACAAAAGCGGTGATGGTTGTAGAAAATTCTATTAAATGCAATTGAATCTCATTTATCTAGCCAAGTGAACAAAAAAAACATATCATTCTTACTAGAAGTTCCAATAGCTGCTAGACATGGCTAGTAAAATTATTAGCATATAATGAAACCGCAGCAGACAGTTTAACATGTAGTACAACAAAATAACTACATTAAGAGATTTGGTATGCTTCAACAACAAAGTCAATACAGGTTTAAATATAAGTTAACTTTGTGTCATTTAATCTGCAAACTCTGTCAATATAAATATATTTCTCACTTAAAAGGTTACTAGTGTTAACCCTATTTTACTAAAATGACATTAATGTAGTAAGGTTATTACCACACTACAGATACTGTATTTGTATGTGAAAAATCATCTGCATCCAAACTATAAACAAATGTGACTGTAGCTTACCGAGTTGTGTCTTGTTTTACTGCAAATTGGGTACAAAATAAGTAATTTAGGAAAAGAATATTTATGAAAGACACCTTCAAACTGAAGGTTATATACCCCATACCTAAAAAATACAGCATAATAAACCAGCACCAAGAGTAGGGAGCCTCATCACCAAATGCAATCATAAGATTAGTATGAGCACTGCAGCTGTGTTAAGTACAACCCACATAAGCAATTTTAAACATTTGGGGGCATTTCTGACAAGTGTTCTACAGTTAACTAAAGGCACTGTACCTCACAGGTACATAGCCATCCACTGAGCATTCATTTTCAGTACAAAAGAAAGAAAACCTAATCCCTATTACTACACAGTTACTTGTGTAACAGTTTTACAGATGCCCGTCATGGTGTCTGATCTAATTACTCATACATGTGACCTGCATGAGGAAAAGGAATCTGCGACCACTTAGTTACAGATGGGTGGTGGGGATGCGGTCATTTGGTCTACAGCATGATGGTCGACAGTCATTAGGGCAACATGGGAAAAGGGCGACAGGCCGTTCGTTCGACAGTGTCTAGGTCAACATGGGGTTTTTCACTGTTTTTTTGAGCCGCCAGACGGTATTTCATGCCTTACCATCCACTAGGGGCGTGGTGGGAGAATAAAATAGTGTGCCCTACGCATTGCGAGGGGATGCGGTGCATTTTAAACTGTGTCCATCATGTCGATTGTGTTGACATTCAGGTAAAAAAAAAAAAACCATGTCGACCTTTTGACTGTCGACTTAGACATTGTCGAACTAATGACCTTTTGACCTAGAACCAGGTCCACCTTTTCCCATGTCGACCTAATGGTGTCGACCATCCTGCTGTAGACCAAATGATCCCAACCCGGGTGGTGAACTGGATTACACATTGCCCAGTTTGTACAGGCAGCAGATACCACTCACACTGACGAATCACTACCACCAGCCAACACAGTATTTGTAGGGCTAATATGTAAATTAAAATAAAACGAAATACACTTAGAACTGAGATTTATCCATGTAAGAGCATCGTAATTGATTGTGAAGCAGATGCAAGTGAAAGATCACCACAAAGGAAGGATTTACATTGACGATCGTTAACTATGTAGGTGTGATCCTAGAGAGTGGGTACAGCAATGAAGATTGGCGATGCCTGCATCCTTCATCTGCCAGACAGTAAACAGCTGTGTACCATTGCGTCAGAATAGATTTCTACTTTATTTGGTCCGCAAATATTCAATTCCTCCAATTGCAGAGTTCAGCCTATGTCCATGTTACAGTGAGATCTCCCCTCCTGGTGACACATTGCAATGCCATTTGAAAGGTAACAAATGCATAGAAAAAAAAAATAATAATAATCCAGTTTTATGCAAAGATATTTGTGACAAACTCCAGGAACCTTTTCCCATATTGGTCAGGATGAACAGTAGAGATCTCAGCTCCAGCCTGGAAAACAGATAAGACTGGTAAGGGGGTTGGAGTTCAGTTGGAAATACATTTGTGTAAGAAAGAACACTAATATGAATGTGCGACTAAGGGGTCTACTCCTCTGAATGTAATTTGCATACTAGATAGACATTCCCAGTGCAATAAAAAAGTGACAACAAAGCTTCAAGTTCCATTTATAAACATGGGTCACTAATCAAACAGTTACCAGGCTCACAGAAGGAATGTAGAAGAAACCTAACGGATAACCTTTTGCAGTCCAAATTTTTTTATTGCAATTCAAAACACTCCGGTTTCAATTAATTGTATTTTTTTTTTTATTAAAAAATTATCTCGATTGAAATGTTAATGATCTTATTTTAAAGTGGCTCACCATTGATCTGCTACTAGCGCTAGGGCTGTTGAGCCTGACTAGACGCTGGACTTGAAAGCATTAAAGCAACAATATTTCAGACAGCGCAATATAAATACAGCACTAATGATTATTGAACAAGATCGGTGTAGAACACTCTTGAAGAAACCCAAAGTGCCCATAGCAGTCAAACAACACAGAGGAGAGGGATTAGCACTTACCCCATGCTTCACAGTTTTGGCAGCATGAGCAGCTTTCTTCTTTGCATCATATGGTGTTAAAATGTCAATTAGTCCCATGAAATAGACCTCCTTCTGTGGGCAACCTGTATGGTGGGATGCAACAGGTGCTGTTTATCCTAAGCCAGGTATATCCAAACTATGGCCCTACAGCTGTTGTGAAACAACTAGTCCCATCATGCCTCACCACACTTTTGCTATTAGGGCATGCTAAAACTATGGCAAGGCATGCTGGGATGTTTAGTTTCACAACAGCTGGAGGGCCACAGTTTGGACATGCCTGTCCTTAGGCCTGACACATTATATCCAGGTTGGGACAGATCGCTGCATATGGATGTTGGCCTGGTCATTTATACATCACACAAAAAAAAAAAAAAAAAAAACACCCTAAAAAACTAATTCTACATGGTAAAAATAGAAGACTATGCAATTTAGGCAACTAGTCTGGAGAGGAACAGTGATCTCTGTCTGCACCTACAACTTTGCTCAAGACTCCAACATTTTAGAATAAGCCATAAACTCAGGCATAGTGGGTTGCCTTTAGTAATCAAAATCTGTATCCATTGACATACAGGTGGAGCCTCCCATTTCCAAAAAGTATGGGACTAGAAAAAACTTGGATTTTTTTGTGTTTTGGAATATTTCCTTACCATGATGATGTATCTTAGAGATGGGAAAATAGTCTTAACAAGGAATGCATTTATATGGTGAAAGGGGAGGGGGCCCAAATTGTAAAATGATAAGCACCTAAAATGAACTGTTACATTGCAGAATTTATTATAATTATGTTGATTAACAGTGCTTAGTATTTAAAATGCAGGCGCACACTAGTTAGCACAGGTTGGCTTTAAAATATCAGATTTTTGGATATGGGAGACTCAACCTGTGAATATATGTATGGTGTAAATACCTACAGTACATAGACAGCGGTATAAGAGTTTTACTTTAAATGTCTAACATTTAATTCAGGCAAAGAAGATGCAGCTAATGACAAGAAATAAAATGTAAGTCATTTTGTAAATGAATTAACTAATAAAATACGCTTTTTTAAAAACCTGTATGAACCCAAGATTTTTTTGGCCAACGTAGAAAGCAGCAACATATAATAGTTCCAAAAGGAAACTTACTATCAGAGCTTTTGATTGCATATACATCAATGAATGGCTCAAACTCTCCAGGCCCTAGAGGTTTATGGTTGTTCAGATACCCAGCTATGCCCTCAGGAGAAGTGCCATAGGAGCCAACAGTCACATGCCCTGGAGCCTCATTCTCCATATCCTCCTCTTCCAGTTCCTCTTCCTCTTCCTGCTCAGCTCGTAGAACATCATGAATTCCCACCAGGAGGCTATAATCCATAATCTTTAAACGCACTAGAAACTAACATACAAAACGAATAGAAGAGGCCATCATTTTGTTATGAAAAATTAGTAAATATATATAAAAAAAAAACAAAAACACTTCGAAAGTGAAATGTATGCATTAGGGAGCAAACAAACAGCACTACAACTTCCTAAACATCTCTACTACAACAACCAAACAAACTACAGGCCAGATTTCACAACGAGTGATATCCTGGTTATCGCTTGACAAATGTTAACTAGTGCTCTAGCCAATCAGATTTTCACTGGAATGCATTTTAAAAGTGACCGTTATGATCTTATTGGCTGGAGCACAAATTATCCTTCATAACAAGTGATAAAAACCATAACTTGTTAAATCAGGACATAACTTCGCAATTCCAACAAAAACATCACTCCTCAGAAAGACATCTCATTAGGACTTCAAGTACAAGTACATGAATGTCTAGCGAGTCCAATTCGTTGCTGTATGTCAGAGAGAAGGAGGAGGATGACCAAACCAATTTATATGCAATCAGCTTTGTGTTCAGATCATAAGAAAATGATAGGGGGGGGGGGGGGGATAAAGCTTTATTTTGGTTATCCTATATGCAGCTATTATTTAGGTACTGAAGGTTGGCTTTGGGTGTGGGCCATATTAAAATACTAAAGTGTTTTAGGTGAGACACAGAAAATAAAGTTAGTAGTACCATGTTTCCCCGATAATAAGCCTTACCCTTGCTTTTGGAAACTAGTCCAAAATAAGCCCTACCCCGAAAATAAGCCCTAGCGGAAATCCTGAAAAACTGGAAAGAGCTGTAGGTGAGGAGCAGGACTGGGGGCATGGTGTCTGTAAAAGCTGGACTGGAGGCATGGTGTCAATGTTAATTAAAATAAGCCCTACCCCGAAAATAAGCCCTATGGTGTTTTTTCGTGAAAAAAAAAAACAAAAACAAGACAGTGTCTTATTATCGGGGAAACACGGTATAAAACATAAGTTATAGGAAAGAAAAAGATTTGCCATAATGCAACCAAAATGGTCTGATGTATAACTCACTGATCTGCCTGCACTTGTGAGAAATCACTTTGAGCATTTATGGAACATTTGGGACGTTTTGCTTCGGTGCATGCACTGGCTGATCACTGCAGTCCAGAGCTGGGTTTCAGGAGTTAAACATTGAGCATCATCGTCCATTTCTATCATTAACCATAATTGCAGGAGATTTCCTCATTTGTACTTTACACTGGAACACTCTGCTTGGTATAACTTTATATAATGGCAGCAGTAGATTTTCTTACCATTTATTACTTGCATTTTTGCATTTATTTTTTGGGTTATGTGTTTATATATTATTGGAGCTTTCAAATATATTTGAATACTGAAAGGGCATGCGGGGATGGTCTGAGGGGCATGCAAAGTGGTCAAATAGTACCTAAAAAGTATTCTACAGTGTACCTAAAAAGTATGGTAAAATGCCACATAGCTCTAACCTACTCCACAACTGTCCCCCCTCACACAGGGCCAAATTTTCAAGTAGGTACAGCTTAATTGTACCCTTCTAAAAAAAAAAAAGGAAACAGTAACTTGTTTAACCTGCCATTTAGCGTTTACCAAAAATAGGTTTACTAGTATATGATTAACTAATGTATCAAACATACAAAATACATGATAATCATCCACCTCAAGCTTGGCAGCAGGGCCCTCCCACCTCCATGTCTGTCTGTTACCCAGTTTGTTTTATCACTGTCTACAATTGTAAAGCGCAACGGAATCTGCTGCTCTATATAAGAAAGTAAATAAATAATACCTCAACATCCCGCTTCAGCTTCTCCATGAAAACTTTCTTTTGTTCCTCATCAACATACACTTTCTGGCTCAGGTTTAGAAAATCAACATCTTTTAAAGTTGGAAGTTCTTTTATCTTTAGGAAAAGAAAAACTACATTTTCAACAAGAAATTTCATGTTACAAAATGGAACGCAAAACCCTGCATTACCAATGGTATAAGGTCATTAGGTCGACTACTAAAGGTTGACATGGCTTAGGTCGACAGTCCAAAGGTTAACATGAGTATGTTTTTTGAGCAGACATGTGCCCTGCCATCCACTAGAGCCTGAAGGGAGAATAGAATAGTGCTTGAAGCATGGTGAGCGCAGTGTACACTTTTGACGGTGTCCATGTTGACTATGACGACATTCAGGAAAAAAACATGTTGAACTTGCTATGGTCGACCTATTTCATGTGTCGACCTAAGCCATATCGAACTTTAGTGATCGACCCAATGACTCATACCGAATAGGGCAGTCCCCACCAGTAGCTGTATTTATTCCCAGGGCCTCTCCATTTTACTCAAATAAAATTTGGGGGGATGAAAAGAGAGTAGTACAAAATGGGAGAACCAGTGACAAGTTGCAATCAGACATTCTGGCTGGTCATTAGTCCTGCCAATCACAGGTTCCTCAAACCGTTTACAGATCGTTCACTTTGTTTATTTGCAAGTAGGGAAGACAAAAACGAGGCATTTTTTCAATCCTGGGATTCCCAGGATCAGCTTCCCTAGTAAAAAAGCCGCCCGGCCACCCTGCATATTTACTTACATGTGTGGTGCGGCGGGGAGCTAAGTGGGCAGACTATGCTAGGGGGAGCAGGGTGGGCAGGCTTTTTGTCTTGGAGCCGGGCAGGACGCAATGGAACGGGCTGTGTGGCCGGCACAGCGTGACCTCTGACCATGTCACACTGCGCAGAGCCGCACTGCCGAGGATAGGAGAAGCCGGGCAGCGTCTGAGCGGGTGCACAGACGCTGCCTGGCATTGTAGTGCGCATGTGCAGTCTAATCCTGGGATTGAAATCCCAGCGCTTTGGGGGCCAAATCCCAAGATCCCGCCGATCCTGATATTGGCAACCCTATTTGCAAGATAGGTTTTGGAAAAACTGCTGCATGTAGCAGGGGTTGGGGATGCTTTGTGTTTCTTTTGGATTGGTTACGCACATACAAGGTACAATTATCTGGCCAAAATCAAGTAGACTGCCCGTGCATGCCAAGCAATAGACACATTTAGTGGAAACCGTTTAACCGTGAATAAAAGCTTTACATACACAAACCTTTTGGACTTATTAGCCACACTTGTTCCTCTTATTTAAATTGCCACTGAGACCGGAGACACAAAGACAGATCTTTGTCTTATTCCTGGCAAAAATAGCTAGCCAAGTGTGCCTATGACCATGGCATGTATGTACGCGCAGTGCCATAGGAATGAACAAGTAATGTTCTAGTGGCAGCTTTACATAAGTCGCACCTGTGGCTCGGTGGAACACATTTACTTATGTCGCAAGACTGTGTAATGGTTAGCATGACTGCCTCACAGCGCTGAGGTCATGGATTAGATTCCCACCATGGCCCTAACTGTGTGGAGTTTGTATTTTCTCCTCGTGCTTGCGTGGGTTTACTCCGGTTTCCTCCCACAATCCAAAAATATACTGGTAGGTTCATTAATTCCAACAAAAATTAACTCCTGAATGAATGTGTGTTCATGTGATAGGGGAATATAGATTGTAAGCTCCACTGGGGCAGGTACGAATGTGAATGTTCAAATATTCTCTGAAAAAGTGTTTAATAATATGTGCGCGCTATAGAACTAGTAATAAATACATAATTTGCCAAGAGGAAATATTCCGTAGAATGCTATCAATTTTGTCTTTTAAATGGGAGACCACAATAAGTGTCTGGGGGTTGAAGGTGGTTTGAGTGGGCAGAGAAGTGAGCTGAAGGTATCAGATGTATCAAGTTTAAGTCCTCCCATCCACTTACGCGAGGCATCGTCAGCTGTACCTTGTATGCGATACACCGCCATCTCCCCCAGCAGCTCCCAGGCAGCAGGATCGCATACAATACAGTCAATCTGCATATACTGTATCGTATGCGACCCTTTGCCTAGCTGCGGGATCGGAGGAATCCTTGGTGCTACAGTGAAGATATCTGGATCAGACTTGATGCACACGGGACTGCATATTGGATCGGAATCGAATGTTAAACACATGCGATTTGGGCCCTTTTTATCCGACTGCTTGTCCTGATGCCAAGTGGATGGAGGCCTTTACAGTACTGGAGGGAAGCTAGTGAAGAGAGTTCTACTACTAATTGTAATAATTTTACTAGTAGATATTTAATACAAAAGTAACTTATTTTAGGATTAGTGCCAAGAAGAAGCAGCCAAAAGGTCTCAAAATCTGACCCAGACATTTTAACTTGCATATGTGTAAGCTACATACAACTAGTGGTATAAAAGGGTTATTTTTGTTCAAAGAACACATATGTATAATATTTATATGACTTAACTCTAACGGGTGGGGTTTCACTGGGCAGATACAGGCATATTAATCATCATGGAATGAGAGGAAAGTAGCCGTCTCGTTACACAACATTTTTCTTAGGGAGGGGGAATGAACCAGTAAGTTATGTAATGTCAAAATTATTTATAGCAGGTTAGATCGCCTCTTTCTGGGAGCTTTATTTTTAATGACAACCAAATAAGGTATTTTAGACATCCATGGATGTCACCCTCACAGCACTCAGCATTCCTCCTTTAAAACTACTCAAGACCAGTGTGTAGCATTTACTGTAAATCCGCTTATTAAAGTGCATCTAGTGATACTGCTCCATGATACTTTCACACCTGACATACCCTCAGTGATGGTTCTGCCACACTAAATAGTCCAAATCTAATAGAAAGGCAGGCAGCACCTGAATGTGCTCAGATGCTGCCTGGCATTAGACTGTGCATGCGATGTCTAATCCCAAAATCGCGGAATTGGAAACTCCAATCCCAGGACGGTAATCCTGGACAATCCAGATTTCGGGATTGGCCACCCCTACAGTCGACATAATAGTTGTAGACTGAGGGAGCGCATCGCACTTTAACATGCGCCGAACACAAACGGACTGCAACCGAACACCAATCTAATGCACATCATCACGCAAATATGCAATTCCAAATGTATGTTTGTAGTAATAAGTATTCTGTACACACTATGATTACAATTAGTATTTAAGATTTCAGATTGAAAGTACACACCAAAGCTACCTTATTTCTCAGCTCATGTTTACGCACCAACAAAAAAAACGTAAAATAGAAAAGGGCATAAAATGCAAGAAAATTATGAATTTCAAGGCAGTGGTGGGGAAGAGGGGTTAAAGGTGCCCATACACTTGACCGACTTGTCCTAAGACAAGTCTGCCCCAATTTCCCCTGTTTCTGGGGAGCTGCCGGGAGGATCACATACGATCTGGAACTTCACATGCAATGCTCTCGGGAGCTAAAGGTTGGAAAATAAATAAAAAAATAAAAACACATTATAAAGAAATGGATGGCTGTTGATTGCCCAAAAAGGTTTTTTTTTTTTCATTCTACTGCCGCCTGCCTCCAGCTGCAGGGAGAGCACCTTTTCTGCATGGTGCTTCCTCATTCAGGGATCGAATGCGACATCTCAGGTGCTAAAAAGCACCTACTATGTGCCGCACATATGATTTCTCTCATGTGCATCCCGTCCGACCTCCAACTGAAATGCGCACGGAACCGCACATGCGATGTGGCACCGATCGGATGGAATCCGGTGAAATCGGGCCCAAATCAGACAAGCGTATGGGCACCTTTAGAGACATGGAATTTACTTATTTTACCTTTTCTTTATCACTTGCTTCACGGGAAACTAAAGAGCCCTAGAAAAAAAGAAACGTAGAATATTAAACCTATTTTAAAAAACAAAATGAGTAAACTGGAAATTGTGACTTGTAGCATTTCCTATTATCAGCCACCATACAGATGTAGCGACTATTCCTGGGTGCAACTCATTCAACACAATGTGTGCATGTGCCAATAATCGCACCCATGGCTCAGACTTCACATTGTCCAATCAAGGTGCGACTATCGCACCCAGACGTTAGTGAATGCTGCTACTTCTATACAACTTATCACCGTATATCTAAAAGGAATGCAAACAGATCAGCAAGACAAAAATATAAACGCAGCACACCCAGTAACACGTGCATATATGTAGTTTAGAAGCTCACATTTACCTTTATAGATGTTCGTGAGCAGTTAAATACAACCAGCCTCAATACGTATGTGATGCCTGGCATGAGGGGTCTGCCAGGTCCCATCTGACTCTAGAAAACTAAACCAGGCGCAGCCAGTAAAATGATCTATATTATAACTGCACAGTACTCAATGAATTTCAATATAATAAAAAATAAAAAAACTCCAGAAGCTCTAGAAATATGTGCTGTTCCAGGTCATTTAAGCTTTTATTATTTACCCCAAATATGCTCAGCTGCATACAGATATAAAAGTGTCACATATCAAATATAATCAGCAGACACTTCTGGTGTGTCCTAGTCGCATCACCTAGCACACCAAAAAGGGCTTTAATGTCTGAGGACACAGCTGCACAAATACCCTCATCAATGCTAGCCACAGGTACTGCAATTTTGGGTACTCTGCTTTATATTGTGTGTATAATCACATAAACTAGCTGTATGCAGTGTAGTAACAGGGCTGGATCATTTGAAAACAAGCAATCAGAAATGTGGTAAATCTGGTCTAGCTACTAGAAGCTTGTATGGAAAAGGAAAAACAAGCACATTAAAAACCATAATACAGGAGCTCACCTTAAGGTCATACTTTTTGTTAACTGTAAGTCTGTGGCTGAACATATTTCTCATTACCAGCATATAAAAGTCTTCATTGTCTACACCTAAACGATACATCCCCAAGAACTGAGGCAGCAGTGTGCTACCATGACATTTCACAATGTGCTAGAAAAAAAAAAAGAATATAAGAGAGTTAGGAATATTGTATTGCTTAAATTTAAGCTAAATAAAGTGAATTTATACCTACATATAAGAAATATATATATATATATATATATATATATATATATATATATATATATATATATATATATATATATATATATATATATATATATATATATATATATATATATATATATAGCAAATGGGTGGGCTGGCACTCCAGTGTGACAAAGTATGAAGCCGTGGTGCTTCTATCACAACTAGATCCTTCCCAGCAACCCACATGGTGCAAGAGTCATTCAACACATGCGCAGATAGGATTTGGGGTCCTAAACCAGGACATGCGATCAGGGCCGCAAAAAGGGGGGGGGGGGGGGGGTCTGTGGGTACTTCAGTCCTGGGCCCCGCCCCATAGACAGAGAAGGGAGGACCCGGGCTGCTCCAGCGCTAAGTGCCGAGCTCCTTCTCTTATCTCTGTGAGCTGTCATCCTGCTCAAACAGCAGATCCCCGGCAGCTGCATAGCACTTCACTGTGTCCCGATCACTGCTGTGGCTAGCAGTGATCGGGCAGCTTCAGCACACTTTATGTATGTACTGTACAGTACAAGGCTGCTCAGACAGCGTATGCACAGTGAGGTACTTGTGTACTTTCATGGCTCCCATCGCATGCCATACGTAGTGGCATGCGATTTTTGCAGTTTTTAAGCAATTTTTTTTTAAAAATCGCATGCAATCGCATGCGATTTTTAACAGAAATGCATCCAAATGCATTGAAATTAGTATCAAACATGTTCAATGGCCCCCAAATGTAATTTTTGAGGCTGTACCACCCCCACTATCAACGCGAACCCGAAGCGTGGCGAGCCACCGAGCCCCGCGAGGGGACGCGGACACCTGTGAAGCCCGTGAGGGGACGCGTATACCACGCTTCGGGCTGCGCTCGCCACACTTTCTATTCTCAACTCCACGCCGACGTGGATAGTGGGGGTATGAAAAGGTCGTAAGACGCGTACCGCCGCCCCTTGCGGGCTCGCAGTGCTCGCCACGCTTCGGGTTCGCGTTGATAGTGGGGGTGGTACAACCTCAAAAATGACATTTGGGGGCCATTGAACATGTTTGATACTAATTTCAATGCATTTGGATGCATTTCTGTTAAAAATCGCATGCGATGGGATGCGATTTTTTACTATACGATGGACATCGTGGGAGCCGTGATTGTACACAAGTACCCACAGTGATTTAGTTGGAGAGTCTGCTGAGGTGAATCTCTCCTCTGCAGCTGGTCTCCGGCAGCTGAACTCCTGACCGGGATCAGGATGCTGCTGGAGGGACCGTGCTGCTGCTGCTGGCTAAACACTGATTAACCTCTTCTGTGACTGGGAAAAGGCAGCTGAGGAGCAAGGTTAGTGATGGTGGGTGGGTGGGGGCACAGCTTAAATATATATGATTTAAGTAGGGGTACAAGTTATAGTGAGAGCAGGGACACAGCTTAAATATAGAAATTACAGGGGTCAGGTAGCACAACTGAAATATGCAAGGGGGCATGTAGCATAGCGTCAGTTACCTGGTTGTCTGCTGCCTGCCTCTTGACCAACCAGTGGCAAACCCCCATGTACCATGTGACGTAATGACGTGGCCGTGCCATTGAGCAGATCGCAGAGGAACAGCCATCCTGGGGGGAGGCCCCGCCTAACTTGTCAGTCCCGGGCCCCAAAATTTCTGATGGCAGCCCTGCATGCGATCACATAAGGACAGCACTTACTGGAAGAGCTGTCCATTTCCAAAAATACAAACAAAACACCGATATGCGTGCAGGGAGTGGCGGTATGCGTCTCAAGCAAAATGCGGGATGCCCCAAAGTTACACACTAATGTGATTGAATGATAGAAATTGCAATTGGAAAGTGATAGAATAGGACTTGCACAAAAATGGGATCCGCTGATGGGGACTGAAAGCTTAACTGTATTGATCAATGTATAAACCAAACACCATTATTTATTATGGTGAGTGCAGAGTCTCGGATTTTTATAAATATACCAGTTACTAGTACGACAAATGACAGATGTCAGTGCAGGTGGCTGCCAGTTGAAGTGAACATTACATTTTAGCAATAGCACATTTTACAGGGTTGGATTGGATTTGGACCTGAGCGACTTAAACGAGAAGTGATCGTGTAACGACTGGGTCAGATCATCTCCAAAAACACAAGTTATGTTGGGTGTTCCTTTTATGTCATAGATCAGCGGTAGCCAACTCCAGCACACAAGAGCTACCAACAGTTCACATGTTCCAGACAACCTAGCTGCTGCACAGGTGCACTCATTACTAGCCGAAACATTTTTAAAGATCCACAGGTGGAGCCAATTACTTCACTTCTGTGAGGAGATCTAAAAAATGTTAACGGTTGGTAGCTCTCGAGGACTGCAGTTGGCTACCCCAGCCGTAGATAATACCCAACACAAAGTGAAACAAGTAAGGACAACCATTGCACCAGTGACAGTCATGGCTACCCAAGGCACACCGTGTTGGGAGCGAAGACCACAGGAGAGCTACTACAATGCAAATCTCTGAAAAAAGAAGTTAACACTGACTTTGAAGTGTCAGAACACACAGTGCATTGCAGCTTGTGTATGGGACTGTGTAGCGATAGACTGATTGCCTATGCTGACCTCTACTACAGAGGGCAACTTCAACAGAGATGTTCAAATCAAAGTAATGGTGATACAAATGAAGTTACTTGTACTCAAGCACAGACATCACGAAAACCAGGGCTGTTAATGTGCCTTGAGGACCGAGGTCGGGCATGACTTTTGTAGAGTTTGCATATTCTCCCTGTGCTTGAGTTTGTTTCCTCCAAGTACTCCAGTTTCCTATCACACACTCCAAACTCAATATACTGGGTTATACATCAGCTGTAGATAATCTGGCGGAACTTTGAATTTACTCTCAGGTCACACCTAGAAGCCTCAGATAGGCGTTTGGGGCTGCCTATTTAGTGCTGCAGTATGTAGTAGAAGCAGCTAGAAACAGAGACGCTGCCCATTGTGGAGAGGTCTGGTTGTCGGTGTAGGCTATGTTTAAATATATACAGTACAGTTTCATGTAGGAGCGTGACATTAGAGCAGTAAGACAGACCAGGTTAATGTCTGAAAAGGGTTGACCCAGGGATTTGCAATGTCTCAGGCGTAGTGTCAAAGGCGGGGGGGATCTCATGTACGGCTTGTTGGCTGGCCGGATTTATGCATGCTGTGTTCAGAGCAATGCAGTAAACAGTATTATGAGGTAATTATGCTTACTTGGTGGTAGTCAGACAGGATACTGTGCATGTTGGCAACATCTTCACTGGATATTTCTTTAACTGCCAAAGTCTTGTCATAGGACATGAGAAATCTACTATCATGAGCTTCACTTTCAGTATAAGGTGCGCTACGTGTCAGGGAAACCTGGGAAAAAGGCAAACAAGAGGATAATTATATTTGTATTCTTCTTCTTTAGAAGTGTATGATAGTAAAGAATGATGGTCAGCCTATGAATACCGCATGTTGTACAATTTGTTTTCCCATTCCTAACAAATAATGGAGAAAATAAAAACACAATTGCGGTCTAATCATTAGCTTCCAGCAATCATCCACATTACTACTGAAAATTGTATATACTGTGATTTAACATGACACTGAATTGTGTTAAGATAAGGCAGAGTGAACATTAACACACTGACTATAGACTCAAGCTCGGTGGCTTAATCATAGACTAGACACGGTTCTAGCTTGTGACCTGCTCTGGGGGACCAAATGACTAGGGGTCCCCCATATTTTAAGAACCAGCCCCAGGCCAAACCAGCCAGCAGGGTAATGCCACAGCTGGGGGGAGACTTTTTATACAAGTCACCCCGGCCAAAGCATTCAGCCCTCTGACCGGTCAGCCTGGCCAGGGGCCCTGGGGGAGTGGGGACCCCCCCAATGAAGGGGTCCCCCCCTCCAGGACTTACCTGACCAGGCTGAAGCCTGGTGCTGTCCCCGATGCCCCAGGGCATCGGGCTGATGGAATGGTGTAAAAAAATAGAATAAAAACTATTGTCTTTTACTGTGGAACTATGAGTCTCCTGATTGGCCCTGATTCAGCAGCTCCTGAAAGTGTACCCCTTCGCTTGCCATGCTTCAGGCATGGTGCCTTGCTGCCCTCTGCACAATATTTTATTTGTCCACCACGCCACACTGCATGGTAGGGCATGAAATACTGCCTGTCTGCACAAAAAAGTTTTTTGGGGAAAAACTTATGTCAACCTTTTGACTGTCGACCTAAGCCCTGTTGACTTTCAATGGTCAACCCAATGCATGCAGTATCCCCTTTACAGCAGCAGAGGTCAAAGAAGCAGGAAGCAGAGGTGAGCGGCAGGCCTTCAGGAGCTCTGCTCACTGATCCCCGGGTAGGTTAGAGGACTGCCGCAATGGGGAGGGGTGTGCGGGCAATGCTGTTGGTGGAACATGTGCGGCACACAACTGATCATGTGGTTTACTAGCATCACAGGGCTTTTTTTTTAAGCTCTGTCCCTGCATGAGATAATGGATACATCCGTGTGAGGTTATCGATTATCATATTGTGAAGTGGGACAATATTCTCACATCGGACGATGTGGATGGCAATAAATCAGCACCTAAATAGCATAATTGATAACCCGTCATTTAAACCTAAATATGCTGCATCACTAAAAAGGAGAGAAGACAATTCAGTGAAATCGGCAATATCACAGCAAGTGTTATCCGCTCTACATAAAAAGGAAAAAATATATATATGTTCTGAGAAACGAGGAGTTTAGGTTTCTTTAATAAAGCCCCTGGTCTGTCTCCAGAGAGGCTCCATGCTCAGGCACTTGATAGTCTTTCAGTACCAGTTTTACACTGGAGCTTCTAAAAATTCAGAGATGATTTGCATCAATAAGAGGATTTTATGGATTCTATCAGAAATGGAAGAATGTAGGTATTAGAAAAGTACTTAGTGTGAGACTTCAATAATGTATAACACTCAGCACATAAACCTGTGTTACCAAGCTCATTAATTACAAGCAATACACTTATCACAGTGAGCCGCCAAAAATCTAAGAAACTTATTAAAGCAGATGGATAGTAATGCAAATTACTGGCCCATCAAAGCAAACATTTCGATAGTTTTTCTAGTCACTCTCTTGATGGCAACTACGGTACGCAGCAAAATGTGTTTATGCACATCCCAAGATCAGATATGTCCGGCCCTTTACCTGATAATCTTGGTCATCTACTCCAAACCGCTCACGGAGATTCCTGAACACTTGTGGGCAGTAGTCTTTAA
This sequence comes from Crinia signifera, assembly GCF_055691185.1. Taxonomy (NCBI): domain Eukaryota; kingdom Metazoa; phylum Chordata; class Amphibia; order Anura; family Myobatrachidae; genus Crinia; species Crinia signifera. Next base: position 329,200,856 of record NC_139218.1, on the reverse strand, counting down.
ACTTAAAGTGACTAGGTAAGTTCTCCCTGCAACAAGGAATAGATACATTCACATGTGTGTAAACAGAATTTAATTATAAAACAAACAAAACAGAAGCTAATAGTGTGTACACGCGGTGCGATATTGCCGATATAGTGAACATCGGAAGCCATATCACATGATGATTGTGTGCTTTTTTAGGGCTTGCGAGCTCCCGTGTGAGCGAAAATCGGCAGCCAAGACTATATAGTGCAGATCTGCACTATATATAGTCTAAATTGTGCCTCTGCATGCATGCTGTGCTATGCGAGTCCCGAAACGATCTGATCGTATCAGGACTCGCATAGCACGGCATATCTACCGAGTGTACACACCTTTAGTGTAGAAAATACCCCCAAATCACTAAATGTATCCCTCTAGCACGCCTATATATCAGTATTGCTGCCTGTACCAACATACTGTAGGTAGTCCGTTACCCCTACCAGGCAACAAAAGACAAATAAGCAGGTACTGGGTGCTATCACAAGCCATAATAAATAGTTCCTTCTTGTTCAATCCATAAACATAGTTTTATATCATCACGTTGGGAAACTGAAAAGGAATAACTAGTGTAGTACATTTCTGAAGGACCAGACTCCATACAGCCCTTTCTGAGAGCACTTACAAGAATCTTCTACAATGACAAGCAACATATCAAATAACAGGTTCTGCTACTCATTCTAAACAGCAGCTCCAAATACTCCCTTAATATAGATCCGTATTTTCAAATAAAACACAGAAGAAAAAAAAAAAAAAAACACACACACACACACACACACACACACACACAACTTTCCAATATATGCAGGGAAAACAACAACAACAACCCTATCTTTCACTAGAGCTGGAAAGCATTCACTCCGAATATAGGGTAAACATCCATACCAGACACAACAGGTGTCATGGGAGCCACTAGCGTCTGCACAGTTGCTCAGTGACCCGTTAATACACCTGTGACCCTGCAAGGTCATAAACATGTGTGACTACTCGTTTTATAGCCAACTCGTGCCGGACAACAATGACCCGACAATAGGTTGTAACAGGACACATAAAGGTGTACCCAGTGTTAGTCATCAGCAAGTTGATTAAGGAAAAAAAAAAACACACACACAAATTAGTTCAGCAGGATGGAGCGGAAGGCGTTCAACATAATAAAGTCACTCCAACAACATACTGTAATAGTTTATAGGTCACAAATAACCCTAGGGTAGCAGCAGGTAGAATGCCAGCTCTCACACGCATGTTTTAATAACATGGTTCATGAATAGTTCATAAGGAAAAGCCTGAATAAGATCAGCATGCACTCTGGTGCTGTAATGTGCAGGTGTTGTATTTATTCTTCTCATTGTCTATTTAAGGCCTCACAATAGTCTTAAATATCACCCATGCATTTTTTATTCTATAACTGTATTCGCTCCCTCATCTGGTGGAATATCATATGGTTCCTTTAATGTGTCTGTAAGTTGAAGAATGAACCCTTTACCTTTTGTATATTAACTACCACATAATTATGTTAGTTTAATAGGCTGTACTCTATGGGACTATGCAACAACGGGTGCCATAAGCTGTGTACACACGGAGGCGATATATTGCTCAGTGTCCTTTTCATCAGCGACCAGAGATGGTCGCTGATGAAAGGGAACCTCTGCCGGGGGAGTCGCAGGAGCGCTCAGCGACCATATTGCCAGCGATAAATGCCTGAGTGTATGCACCTATATATAGCTCAGGAATTAGTTTGCAATGTTAATAATGCATTAACTTCAGTCTTGCATCTTCAGTAGACCACAGCTTCACCTTTCCGACTAGTACTCACCAATTATTAACTAGCTCTATTTCTGACTATAAAAATGGATCCAAGACAGCAGTGGCCTCTAGCAAGCTTAGTGCCCATTTAGCAAGAACATCCAATACAAACTTACATATAATAGTACTTTTTGGCAGTTGACCAACATAAAAAGCACATGCAAGTGCTCACAGACAGCTCGTGACAGGCTGCAACATTTACTCATTATTTTAAGTTCAGACCACATTTTAGATAATGCCCCTGGCATTCACATTCCAAGCATTTTTTTGGAAGAGACAACTGGTCAGAGTGAAGGAAAACAAAAACCCACCATTCAGAGTCCTAATAATTTATTTTTCTGGGCCCTAAAGCACAAAACAATTCATCAACCCAACTTGAATTTCCCAAGTTCTGAATGTTAAAGTCATGTAATAGGATTCTTCTGCAATTTGTAGATTGCAATGCCCTAATAAAATAAACGTTAGAGATGTAGCAAGTAGTCCATCAAATCTGTACATATTGTTAAACATTTGTCCTCTGCCCAGACCTGTACTTATTCAGTGAAATATTTTCCAACACTTTCTCCATTGCATAGATGCACAATTGTGTAAGGTCTCTCTCCTGAGCTTGGCACATAGGGCATAATGAAGACCCACACGCAGAGCTGCGGACTCACATTCCTGGCGATTATCGAAAGGCCACGCATGTGCTTGGTAAGCGAACATACCATGGGAAGGCTAGCCTCCGCTGTCTACTTGCAAGGCGATTGACAGGCGCAGAACTCTGGCCTTTTCCCGGGAGTGTCCAGAAAAACGCAGGAGATCCCAAACAGTTAGGAGGGAAGGGCGCTAATGCTAGCAGCGGCCTCCTTCTCCTCACAGCCTTGCCATAGCCAAGTAAAGCCAGCCATACATCTACAGATCGATTGTCAGATTGGGCTGGTTGGAACAAAATCCTGGTAATGAATGAGAGCAAATGACAGTTGACCATTTGCTTTTAAATGCTGGTAAATTGCCATTCAGATACTACCAGGTTTTTAGTCCAACCAGCCCAATCTGACAATCGATCTGTAGATGTTTGGCCACCTTTAGTCGACTAAAGTTGGCCATACATCTCAGATCGATTGCCAGATCTGGATGGTTGGGACAAAAACCTGGTATTATCTGAGTGACAGTTTTCCAGCATTTTAAAGCAAATGGTCAACTGTCATTTTCTCTCATCCATTACCAGGTTTTTGTTCCAACTAACCCAATCTCACAATAGATCTGTAGATGTTTGGTCAGCTTTACCGAGTCCTGCATGCAGGGGGGAGGGAATCATTTGATGGTGACTAATTTTTCCCCTGTGTGCACAGCTGCGAACGCATTCACAACTGTGCACAGAGGAGGGAGCTTGCCAGGGCAGCATTTACCTGCTCCCTAGGCTACGAAAATGTCTGAATCAGCCTCTTTATGTATTCAAACAGTCACCCACTGTTAATCATTACACGTACATACCATCCACCACAAGTACTGCTGTGAATTCAGGTGGCAAGAAGAAATGCGTGAATACAGATGGGTCCGGGCTCATCTTTGCTGGCGAATCGCCAGAATGTCACCGCTGGCGATCCGCCAGCCGCCCGGCTCGCCATCTGACTGAGACGTGCGTTCATCTCACGCGCACACGCGTCTCAGTGTCCGTGCGCCGGGGCAAAGGGACCCTGTCCATCTCCGCTTCAGGGAGACGGACAGGGTTAGGGGGGGGGGGGGTGCGGGGAGGCCGGGTGACCGCCGACAAGCCGGTGGGGATCCGGGGGAAGCAGTCGGAAGGGGACTGGCGTCCCCATCGCCATCTCCTGCAAAGAAGAGCCCGGCTCCATCTGTAGTATGGCTTTACACACATTTTTCTATTTGCGACATGCAAAAAAATGGAATGGGCAAACCGGCTAAGGAGACAAGTAATAGAGCACAATAAAACAATTGAATCACCCCTTACAGTTAGGATTTCCCTATCTGTCCACCTTGTATATTGCAGAGTGCATGCTGACGACAAGGTTTGTGGTAAAACCATAAAACAATCTGTGACTATATGCTGTCAGATGTTCAGGAAATCCAGCATGGTACCAACATGAAATGCTGCAAGGAAACTCACATTATTAGTCAAACATCTTCCATTAACAGGACCAAACCTTTGCACCAGTGCATGTTCCATCGCAGTGACATGTACAATGGGTGCATTTGGGCAGAAGTACACTGTGTTCACCCAAAAAAATTGCAGTCACAAATGCCCCTTATTTTAGCATTTGTGTGTCTCGCAATTAGGTCTTTTACAAGTTAGGTTTATGTTAACCCTTTCATGTCCAAAGTCTAGTCAGGCTCAACAGGCCTAGTGCAGATCCAATGGTGAGTCCCTTTAAAATAAGAACATTTCATCGTTCAACATTTTATGGTAGACCATTTTTGAATAATAATTTAAAAAAAAAAGATAATTAATTTAAATCAGACTGCCGGACACGGCCCAGTACACATGAGGAACATGTGACCGGGTGCCGTTGCCCAGCAACACAACATTCGTGGTCAGAGATGCTGATGTAGATCCTGCTGTCATCACCGCTTATACTGGCAATCTGTGGCTGACGACCGGGTCCAGTTGACGTAAAAAATTGAGCACTGGGCTCACTTGCTCCTGAGGAAGCTGTAGGTATATGTTCTAGGGAAACGAGTTGAGCTAATTCAACTTATGCTGACACCATCCACTGCCGTCCTTTGTATCATCTGGACCCATCTGCATGATCTCCAATTTCTCCAGTACACAGAGGAAGATAGTCTAAATGGGAAGCCCAAGCCCTTGAAGTTATAGGGCAACCAAGGACTACTGCGTCACTCATTTCTGGACACAATCTTGACCAGAAGAATTCGGATGGTAATCAATATACAGGTTGAGTATCCCCTATCCGAAAAGCTCGGGACAACGAGCATTCCGGATAAGGGAATATTCCGGTTTTTAGAATAAATTGTTTTAGCCATACTTACCTGTCCCCTGATGGTGTCCGGTGGTCCCTCGGCGTCCACGCAGTCCCCGGGCGTCCACAGCAGGCCTCCGGCATCTTCTCCGGGTCTCCAGCGGTCCCAGGAATGCATTGCGCGAGTGTGCGCGCGCACCGGTGACGTCACCGGCGCGCGCGCACACTCGCGCAATGCATTCCTGGGACCGCTGGAGAAGATGCCGGAGGCCTGCTGTGGACGCCCGGGGACTTGGTAAGTATAAAAAGAGGGTTAGGGAGGGGAAAAAAAAATAAAAAAATTTCGAATGATTCTAAAAACCACGGTTTTTGGAATAATTCGGATAATAGATATACGGATACGGGATACTCAACCTGTATATCCAAAATAACAGCACTCGAGAGGCAATTAGAGGTCTGTATTTTAGCTTACAAGCTTTCGGGGTGTGATCCCCTTCGTTAGGTTTATATATATTCCATTTAGTCAGCCTTGTTAATTGGAAAGTTCCAAAATTCGACATCACACAAAGTATCCCTGTGATATATTATTTCAAATTTGAGCACATTGACTTTTTAATGTCCAACGATTCATCCCACCATTAATTGATTTTTAATAAAATTGTGTATATCTTTTTTCAGAGAACCGTCTTGTCTAATTATTGGTACAGCTAGCGCTGGCACACCTTTTTACTCTATCTTTTAACCAATTAGGGCCTGACAACCCTGTGCCAGAAGCTGTTGATTGCACACCACACAATACCTGTATATTTAAACCAGACTGTTTGAATTGCAAAAAGCCAACAACTGTTGTGTAATTTTAGAACATAATAGGAAGTTCTCTAATAAATGCATAAATAAAACAATCCCGAATGTTAATGAGCTAGCAAATCAAATTCTCATTTAGGACAATAACTACTAACCCCTTATTAGCATTCATCTCCTGCACATCTGAGGCCCGATTCAGAGATGATAGCAAATAAAAGATCTTTTCTCAAATGAGCAAAACCATATAAACTGCAGGTGAGGCAAAATGTAACATGTGCAGAAAGAATTAGATTTTGGGGAGTTATTTTGTTTCTGTGCAGGGTAAATACTGACTACTTCATTTTTACACTGCAATTTAGATTTCAGTTTAAACACACCTTACCCAAATCTAACGCTCTGCACATGGTACATAGGGAAGAACTATAGATGCGAACAATCTATAACTTGTCAAAGAACAAGGAAGAGGAAATAAACACCAACCTGTTAAAAAGGTGATTAGTGACCTTAATTTTTGAATTTGCTTTAAAATCATCTGGCAGGAGCATCACTGGAACTGGAACCTGGTTTAGCTCATTGATCTAAAAAAAAAAAAATAATTAAAATAAATAATCACATTTACATACCATTAATTCAACTGAGTGTACCTGGTTTGCTGAATAAGGTCATAAATAATAATAACAATGTGACCAACCTAGGGAATCACTGCAGTGAGGTGCTAAGGTGTTAAATGGTTAGCTTAAAAATTCAATTTACAGCTTATACTGTATGTGAAAATGGTTTAATAGGATTGTATTGGTCCACAAGAGTTTTCATATTGAGATTGACTGTCCCCACTCATATTTACCCAGAATTAAATGGTTCCATTGGTATGGGTATGTTACAGATTATCCAGGTAAAAACAGTAATAGTCTCCCTTTGTGTTTTGTCTTATGCTGGGCATACATCAAGGCGATTTGGCCCGATTTCGGCCGATTGCGACCAATCGGCCCGTTAAATCGGACCACATCGCCTCTCCCTGACATGTATTCGGGTCCGATGCACGGTCCCGACTAGGTGGTCGGACCGGCTGGCCGTCCGACCACCCATTCTGGGACGGGCGCTAAGCAGTGACGCATGCGATCCATCACAACGGATCGCATGTGTCCCTGCTGCCGGAAGGTCCTGGCGGCTTGCAGTCCATTGGGTGTCCGTACACTGCTGCGAGACGTCGCAGGCAGTGTATGGGCACCTTTAGCCATTTACCTGCCCTTCATACCCATTGTCTCTTTTCTTTTTGTTAACCAACATTATTTTCCAACTAAACTCCCCCCACCAAAATATAATAAAAACATATACAGAAATCTAACAGAAATTGTATATTGCATGGCACAAGCCCCATCTATGCTCACGGAATAATAAAGCCCTGTATTAAGTTATTACTGGTGGAAGTTCAATATAAAAATATACCTATCAGAGCAGCACGCTAACAAAAATAGGTACTTGTGTACTAGCACGACGCCCATCGCATCGCAGACCATAAGGCATGCGATGGTATACCATTTTAAATTGTATATCATCGCATATACAATGGTATGAGATTTAAAATTGTATAAGCACCCTAATGGGTTTTCCCATGTTAAAAGTGGCCCCTATAAGTTAAACGTGTTGGGTGCTTAATATGTTAAAAGCACCCCCAACGGCACCCCCACTATCAACGCCAACCCGAAGCGTGGCGGGCGAACGAGCGACCCCGCGAGGGGCGGCAGTACGCGTCCTACGACCTTTTCATACCCCCACTATCCACGTCAGTGTGGAGCTGATCTTATATAGTGTGGCGAGCGCAGCGAGGGGACGCGGAATACATGTAAAGTAATACGCGTGCGCTCGCCACGCTTCAGGCTCGGTGTGCACTGCAGGTGGGGCAGATGTTACTTGTGAAGAGAGAATTAGATTTGGGTGGGGTTTTACTTCAATGTGAGATCTGTATTGCAGTGTAAAAATCAAGCAGCCAGTATTTACCCTGCACAGAAACTAAATAACTCACCCAAATCTAATTCTCTCTGCACATTTTACATCGGCCCCACCTGCAGTGCACATGGTTTTGTCCATCTAAGAAGGATTTTGTTCGAAAGAGTGAACTAGAATAAGGCCCCATGTTCCTTCCAATTCTCAGTAAGAACCATGCCTGCATATAAATAAAGGGCATCCAATAGAGCAATTCAAATGTAGCTCCTCCCAGGCACCCATGAGCCACCAAAGACTCAATTCTACTCGCAACCGCCTAAGGTAGCAAGAAAGAAAAAATTTAAGCAGTCAATAGTTTGGGCATCTATCTGGAATTTTAGATGGATTTAGCTGCTTTTGGGCACTTTATTGGAGTAACCACTGAATTGCTCCAACTGGTGCCTAACAATTTAATCAATCCCATAATAACCATTTGTGATGGTATTCATTTCTCGGAAACAAGATCACAGACAAATAAATAGCACCTTCCAGAAAAAAAAAAATTAAAGATGCCTGCAACCTGGCCCTACTCCATTTATGCAGACACAGTGAAAGGTTAAAGAATCTCTGCTAAAACAGATTAAAGATTGAAAAGCACACCAGCAAACCAAGCATTTACACACGGGGGAAGATGTACCAAACCTTTGAGAGAAAAAAAATATAGTATATAAATTGGAGTTACAGTAAATTGGCAGTAGTAGATTTTATATATCTCCCCATGGTATTTTACATTAAAGATGCATTCCCTTTTTCTTTATTGCTATGTATCTATTACTGTGTGACATTATTACGTGCTAGTCTACACATTTATAACATGCACAATGCAATTATAAACATAAAAAGCTTCTTTTTCTTATAAGCACACATCGCAGGTACATTTCCACTTCATTGAATGTAGGTACAGATGGAATATTTACCATCAGCAAATACAACAAATCACCTGCTCCACTTTTCCAGTTAACACGCAGCTTGCCCAGTCAGCTTTCTGAGCAACATACACCTCAGACCTTTGTATCACAGGAACGCAGGTTTTGTATTGCCGGCAAAATGCAATGAGGTGAATCACAATTATGTAACTGAGGGCAGAGGAAATGACTATGAACACAACTGTACTCATTTCATTTGGCGAAATCTTAACACAAATGATGTAATTTGCCTTGAATGCCGGGACAAACGATATACTGCATACAAATCCTGCAATCTTGCAAAAGATATAGTCAGTGGTCACATCCAGGAGTACGCTGCTGTAGACTAGAGCCACATATTGAGCTGCCTGTACAGATGGGCATTGCTAGCGACATAGTTGATACACAATAAAAGATTTTATGAATTGGTCGCTATCTGTAAATTTATTTAAGATTTAATCTAGTGTGTCCCCAGCTTTAGAAAGTTCATGTACCTCTATGCCACAGTAGGCCTGATTAGATTGTGTTTTGTACTGTGCATGCACTCAGTGCACTCAGAAAGTTCAGATAACGAGCAGTGGTGTTACGTTCCTCAGTTAGCATGACAATTATATAAAGATCATCATATGCCAAGACTGACTACCACTTACTCTGCATTAAATATAATTATTCACAAATCTCATTGTGTAAAAGAAGAAAATAATAAAACAAACATGATCTGGAACACTGGACAGAGCAATAATGCAGTGTTACACATGACCAATACCTCAGTAACAGCATTACCATCCATGTACCAAGCATATAGAATACACGTCAAAAGGTGACAGATCTGCACCTCCTTTTACACTTCATTATTTATTTAGAGTTTCTTATATAGCGCACACATATTCTGCAGCGCTGTACAGAGAATATTTGAACTTTCACATCAGTCCTTGCCCCAGTGTAGCTTACAATCTATATTCCCTATTACATGTACATGCACACACAGACAGTCTAGGGTTAATTTGTTGGCAGCCAATTAACCTACCAGTATATTTTTGGATTGTGGGAGGAAACCAAAGTACCCAGAAGAAACCCACGCAAGTACGGGGAGAATATACAAACTCCGCACAGTTAGTCATGGTGGGAATTGAACCCATGATCTCAGTGCTGTGAGGCAGTAATGCTAACCATAACTCCTGTACAGACAGGTAGGGAACCCCATAAAGTATCAAACAAACAGTGTTTCCATAATGTAACATGTCAGGTGCTTGTCCTTCTACAAACAATAGGAAATATTAGGGTGTTCCAGATGTTGCCTGCATGACAAACATTCCATTAACCAAATATACAGGATATGGCCAGCGTCACCAGGATAGTGGTTCATAGTGTACATAATGGGTATAAAGTGTTAAGCAAGCTCAGAACGTTAGATGTGCAAACCACTGCGTTTATAGTGGATATTGTCAGATATATGTGGAACACGGTACATAGCAAGCACATACAACCGTATGTAACCAATAACTATAGAGGAAAAGGAGCCATGTCAGAAACTGACCAGCTCTGCATCACTAGCTCTGAGTTATGTTTCACGCTGCCCCCTCCGTCTATGGCCCTTGTGCTTTGTGAAACTGGAAAACAAAGTGATTATTTCTGGTGGATGAACATTTGTTGTGAGACTACTGCTGGGAAACGGCTGATCCCAAATACTGCCATTTAACCTTGTATAGCAGAAGGTCTAGAAAATGTGACTGGCAGACATGAAGTCACCATGTGTCAAGCATAATCAATTTCATAGGAGCACTTATCTCAATACAATTAGGGGGGACATTCAGAAGTGTTGCCAAGCAGCACTCAAGCAAAAAACAAAAACAAATTTTCATTATACAAATCTTATTATGAAGCTTTCAGAGTCAGACCAATACATGCTGATGCTGTACCTACAGCAATGCAAGAATGTACATCTATCAAAGCAGCTATAAGTAAACACACATAACCAATTCTGTGGTGCAATCTGGCTGAGAACAAATTTCCAGCAGATGTAAATGTCTGGGTCATAGACAGATAGCGTAACAAGTGAAGAACTACAAGTCACAGCAGGCAGAAATATAGAAACACGAAGAACAGAAAGTTACAGCAGGCAGCGCATACTGTAATGCATAGTGGCAGAAGTGACAGAGCAGCAGCAAGGGGAGGGATAAATTTCTTAGCAACACATGTAGTACTAGAAATCCCAGCAAGAGTTGAGTGCCAGACCTAATAACACACATTTGCCAATATTGCATCTAGTACTACTACTACTACAAATCCCAGCAGGTTGGGCATAATGGAATGTATAGTAACAGAGCTGAATGCAGAGGATGGACACAATGTAGTACTACAAGTTCCAGCAGGTGTAATCACACAATCCCAGTAACACAATGTAGTAATACAAGTTCCAGCAGGTGTGATCACACAATCCCAGTAACACTATGTAGCACTACAACTCCCAGAAGGCAGCGCATACTGTAATGAAGTGTTGATGGCACACGTCTGTCCCCCTGTAACATTTGTAGTACGCGGGGGAACAAATGAGGAACTAATGCATGTGCTGCAGGTGGAGACTCAGGTGACCTCCCAATCTCCCGGGCCTCACCGAGTGACTGACTCCCCACATGAAGACGCTGACGAGTGGGTGACTGGCCCGGAACACCTTCACTTTCTGCTGCACGAAGTGCTTCTTCTTCGTCTTGGTCTTGGCTGTGGTGGCTGGCATCCCTACGGCCGCCGAGGAGGAGGAGGCAGTGGGCACGGCGGCAGAGGACATGTCAGCACCTTGCTGCCGCCAGCGAGCACGACCCCCAAGCCGCCTCCTCTTCTTCGGTCCCGGGCGGGCCGTCCCCCGCTGGCCTGGGCTGCTGCGTCTCTCCGCCCCTCCTGTCTCACCTGGGCACTGGGCGCGCATGCGCTGTGACACACCTCCTCCGCCCAGCCGTCTCATGGGGTCACCTGACATCGCGTTGTCCCAGTGGTGTGCGGCAGCAGCGGCGGCGTCACCATGGAGATCTTATGCCTGCATCTGTAGGGCTGGGCGCAGGGCAGACATTTTGGTTCCGGGCAGTGATGCAGACTACTGCTATATAACTCCGAGTTGCAATTCTTTTGACACTTGTCGCACAGCAGGAAACCGACTTTCCTTACCATTACACCCACACACCCTGTCCCTGCTTATTGCACGGAAGAATCTGCTAGATATGCACTGTTAGTAGGACTATTTATCACAGTATCGCTTTGCCCTTCCCTGTGTTTGCTGCTTGTCCCACAGAAACTGTGATCAGGGCCGTCACCAGGGTAGCAAGAGGAGGTAGACACTCAGTGGAAGTAAATAGAAGACTCATACGCTGAATAAAAATCCAATGTAAAATAAAAAAATAAAAAGCCAATATAAATTCTATATATTAATTAACATGTTCTTATATAGCGCAGCGATAAAACAAACTGGGTAACAACAGACAGACTAGGAGGTAGGATATATATATATGTATATATATATATATATATATATATATATATATATATATATATATATATATAATCGCAGTGTAAACGCACTTCAAGCCAGCTCTAGGTAAAAGGGGTGCTCCTTATGGCAGCAGCGTGTGCTCCTTTAATATAGCATATGACGGGCCCCTCAGGGTCCAATCAGGGCACTCACCAGACAATAAAATCGTGAAAAATAGTAATTTAATACATCACCACATCAAGTGTAGGACCGCAGTCCCAGTCGACGTTTCGGCCGTGACCCGGCCTTTGTCAAGACAACAGCAGTGTTGCAGAGTAACAGCAAGACAAGGAAGCCCTGAGGGGCCCGTCATATGTGATAAAGCAGATATTTATCTGATAAGATTAGATATGATTAATAACCCAAACCAAATATATTTACTTTATTACCTTTAAATATAACGGCAACGCTGAAATGATTGCACACCCACACAACCTTGTTATAAAATGTATGGCAATTAGGGAAGCCAATCCCGGGGCATTTTTTCAATCCCGGGATTCGGGATTGAAGAATGCTTAATCCCGGGATTCCCGGGATCCCGGGATTGGCTTTCCTAATTAAAAGACTGCCCCACAAACTTACATTTGATGGTTGCCGGGTGGGGGGACGGGTCGTCCATGCCGCTGGCGTGCTGGCTTCGCGCTGGCTGTGGGCGCTTGGGCTGGGCGAGTGGGCGCGCTGGCTGGGTGGGTGCTTGGGCTGGGCGGGTGGGTGCTTGGGCTGGGCGGGTGGGTGGGCGCGCTGTCCGGCACGGCATTACAATGCCGGGCGCGTCCTCTGCCTGCGCAGCGTGACCCCTGATCTCACGCTGAGAGGTCACGCTGCACACAGTGCTGCCGGGAGAAGTCGGGCAGCGTCTGAGCGATGCTCAGACGCTGCCCGGCATTAGACTGCACGCATGAAATCCCGGCGTTTTGGGGGCCAAATCCCCTAATGGCAATGCTTTACTTAAAGAATAGCTTCATTACAGGTATTTGCAAATGCAGACTAACACAAGAAACATAAAACTGACTAGCTAATACTTAAACAGATAAGGCCCATACACACTAGAAGATTTTCATTTCAAAAGACTTTGCCAAAATCTTTGAAAGATATATCTGTCACCAAAGTAGTGCGTACACACTGAGCTATTTTCCCAAAGAGCAAGAGATTTTCAGGAGGTGAAAGACTTTGCTGAAAATCTTTCATATAAAAGGCGATTTACATAATGGGCGGGGTTTGAATTCCAAGGGTGGGAGCAGTGGCCCTTTTCTTCAGTGCATTTCTGTACTGATTCAGAACTGATCGCTGGGCTGCATATATTCGGAGCCCAGAAATCATGCCACCCCACCCAGGGTGAAATCCGTCCCATGTGCACAGCTGCAACTTCATTTGCAGCCGTGCATGTAGGGAGAAACCATTCACCATCAAATTACTTTCCCCCTGCAACAAGTAAGCCAGGACTACCCAGCACTTTGATGGGCGTGGAGGGGGGAGGTGGGCACTGATGGCTGAATGGCTGGGGAACACCTGCATTTTCTGGTGAACTCCCAGAAAATGGTAATGGCATGCCCCAAAATGTCTGTCTGCTGTCAATAAGACCGCAAATGACCAGGGATCACAGGCGTTTGACAGTGGCGGCGGTAACGCATATATTGCTGACGCAGACCAGCAATGCATGTGTTAACCCCATAACATAATTGGTAGTATTCAATGCCACTTGCCGCGGCCGGCAAAGGGGGTTAAACAGCGAGGATCGCAAAAAAACAACGATCATCGCTGTTTAACCCCCTCGCCGGCTGCTCACCTTATTCAATGTTCTAGGGGAATCCTCGCCATCACAGGACTGCAAGGATTCCCCCAAACAGCGATACCCGCGGCTAATGCAGTGAACCCGCTGTATTTAGCCGTGAGTCTCGCTGCTTCTGCAGCCGCATACGCCGATTCCCCCTCGCTCAAAAAACGGAGCGAGGGGGAATTGGAGTATGAGGGGGGTGAGTTGAATATTGACAGGGCGAGCAGTGATAGCGAGCAGGAAGCCCTGCTCGCTGTCACCGCTCGCCCACGGCATTGAATACACCCCAATGTACGTTGGTGGGCAATGGTGGCGGTAACGTAGACAGTGCGGGCCATACGTTACCGCTTCATATTTTATTAATAAATATTGGTGGGCAGTGGTCCGTGCCAGCAATATATATTACTGGCTAATCAAAATACATTGGTGGGCAGGGGTACCAGCAATATATATACATGGCTGGCATGTGCCAGCCATGTATATATTACCAGCTAATCAATGTACTGTACATTGGTGGGCAGGGGTCGACCAGTAACATATACATTGCTGGCATGTGCCAGCAATGTATATATTACCAGCTAATAAATATTCATTGGTGGGCAGGGCTGCCAGAAATATATACATTGCTGGCATGTGCCAGCACTGTATATATTACCAGCTAATAAATATTCATTGGTGGGCAGGGCTGCCAGAAATATATACATTGCTGGCATGTGCCTGCAATGTATATATAACCAGCTAATAAATATTCATTGGTGGGCAGGGCTGCCAGAAATATATACATTGCTGGCATGTGCCAGCAATGTATATATTACTGGCTGATCAATAGCGCTGCTGCGGGAAGGAGTCGGAGACCAGGCATGCGGGCGGCTTTTTCTCCCTGCTCAGCCGGCAGGGAGCTGCAGCACAAGCTCGATGCTCGAGTATATACCGAGCAGAGGGAGCCGGGGAGGGAGAAGGGGACTAGAGGTGCTGGCGCCTCTGCGGATGAGAGCGGGGTGACAGCGGCGGCTTTTACCTCCCTGCTCCGTGCGGCGCTATACGGAGCAGGGGGAGTGAGTAGCACTTCAGGGGGAGGGAGAAGGGGACGCAGCGGGGCGGTCCGCCGGGATCAAAGTGGCTAGTCTTTCAGCCCGGCGGCCGTGAGGGGCGTACACACACAGCGATGATGGCTGATAAAATCAGCCATCATCGCTGGCATGCTGGTAAAACCAGCAGACTAGAGATTTTGCTAGCGATGATGCGGGAGCGCGCATCATCGCTAGTCTACCATCTGTGGCTCATACACACTGGGCGATTTTCAGCTGAAAATCGCTCAAAACGGCCAAAATGAGCGATTTTCAGCTGAAAATCGTTAAGTGTGTATGGGCCTTAATTCTAAACCAAATCAAAATGGACACCTTTCAAGGACAGTGATCAGCCATGATTAAACCTCCTTCATAGTTACCTCCAGCCCCCCCGTGCTTGCTGGTTCTTCCTCAACTGCCTTTTCCCTCCTTCTATCACTCTGCTATTTAAACCTTTATCACATTAATTAATTACTCATAAGCATTGAGTCTTATTGGAAAGCTCTGCTTTCAATCATGATGTCATAATTAACCCAACACCCAACTTCAGTGGCCTTGTGGGTCTACGCATGTGTGGCCTTGTTCCCATATTATTCAGTTTGTGGAGACTAGCTTTATGTCCTTGCTACATTATACTGTCAACATCACATTCTTAAGCTTCTAAAACCAAAAACAATTCTCTATAAGAAATCACTTTTACAGCTCTGTTCTGAATGATCAGCCATTTTATAATATTTATACAAGTCATGGTTCAACAAAATGGCTGCTGCTTCTAACAAACACCTGCTGCTTAGCGCAAAGGGAAGACCTTATACGCAGTGAATAGTACATTGTGCAACAAGCTAAAGTCATCTGCAGCAATAATAACAATATTTGAGAAAACAGAGTATAACAAAAGTATATAATTATTGATGCACTATTTCAGTTTTAACATATGCTATATATATATATATATATATATATATATATATATATATATAGATAGATAGATAGATAGATAGATAGATAGATAGATACAGAAGTACCAACACACTCGCCATTCCTAAGAATGGGGTGCAAACAGCACCCACTTCCCAGGATGGGGTGCATTGGCCTGTGACCACACACTAGTAAATACAAACACAGGGGGCACAGCACTCACTACAACAAACTAACTCACCTTAACATTCAAATAATCAATTAAATAAATAATGGGGTTTTAGTTCATGAATTGATCAATGCATTTAAGCTTGCAGCCCATCGCCAAGGGACCCCATTTCACTGCAAGTCCTACACTAACAACTGATTTTCATGGGAACCTGGCACCTGCATACACATCATAGCTAAAATGAACATGTGTTATTTTCCTGGGTTAAAGCTCAACTGCCATGTCCTTATGGCTTTTAAAAGGTGAGACCATCCCAAACACAGCACCTGAATTAGTATTAAAGGGGCAGCTGTCACAGGTTTCAGGTAAATGAGCTTATCTAGGGTGCATGAGAAAGCTATGATCACAGTAACAGAGGTTAGTTAAAAATCAACCCAAATATATAGATACAGAAGTTGATCAATTCATGAACTAAAACCCCATTATTTATTTAATTGATTATTTGAATGTTAAGGTGAGTTAGTCTCTGCACGTTACATCAGCCCCACCTGCAGTGCACATGGTTTTGTCTATTAGAGAGTGACTGTGCCACTTTGAGGGAACCAGAATAACCCCCAAATTGTGTGAAATAGTGAGTGTGGCAGGATAGCTGGGAAAGCAGAGGGAGGACAAGTATACAGGCACACCTCATAAAGCTATAACTACAGGTTGAGTATCCCTTATCCGAGATACTCGAGACCATGAGCTTTTTGGATAAGGGATTTTTCCGGATTTTGGAATATTTTTTTTGTCCATACCTTGTCCTCTGTTGGTGCCCCAATGGTCCGCTGACAGGCACAGTGTCCCCCGGCGGCCTTCAGGATCCCTTTCATGCGCATCTCTGGTCCCAGGGGTGCATTACGCGAATGCGTGGGCGCACCGGTGAAATCACCCCTGGGACCGGAGATGCCGCTGAAGGTCACCGTGGACATTGGTAGATGAGGTAGGTATGAAAAAAGGGTGGGGGGTTCTGAAAAAACATGGTTTTCGGAAAATATTTCAGTTTTTGGAATACACGGATAAGGAAGACCGACCTGTATAGTGGTACTATTAAAGTGGGGCAGTATGGATGGGCAGGGCCGCCATTAGGGGGGTGCTGTGGGTACAGCTGTCCCAGGCAAGGCCTCTCTGAGAGAGATGGAAGGGCCCAGGCAGCTCTTTTTGCCCACTGAATGAAGCAGGTTCTGGAGCGCAGGCTTCTTCAACTCAGGACCCCAGAAGTTGTAAGTGAAGTGAGGAGGGAGGAGGGGAGGGGGGCCCAGACTGGAAATCAATCCCGGGACCCAAAATTCCTAATGGCAGCCCTGTGGATGGGGCAGTATGGATGGGCAGGGCTGCCATTAGGGGGGTGCTGTGGGTACAGCTGTCCCGGGCCCGGCCTCTCTGAGAGAGATGGAAGGGCCCAGGCAGCTCTTTTTGCCCACTGAATGAAGCAGGTCCTGGAGTGCAGGCTTCTTCAACTCAGGACCCCAGAAGTGGTAAGTGAAGTGAGTAGGGGAGGGGGGCCCAGACTGGAAATCAATCCCGGGCCCCAAAATTCCTAATGGCAGCCCTGTGGATGGGGCAGTATGGATGGGCAGGGCTGCCATTAGGGGGGTGCTGTGGGTACAGCTGTCCCGGCCTCTCTGAGAGAGATGGAAGGTCCGAGGCAGCTCTTTTTGCCCACTGAATGAAGCAGGTCCTGGAGCGCAGGCTTCTTCAACTCAGGACGCTGGTAAGTGAAGTGAGGAGGGAGGAGGGGAGGGGGGCCCAGACTGGAAATCAATCCCGGGCCCCAAAATTCCGAATGGCAGCCCTGTGGATGGGGCAGTATGGATGGTGTAATGGTTAGCATTACTGACAGTGCTGAGGTCATGGATTTGATTCCCACCATGGCCCTAACGGTGCAGAGTTTGTATATGCTCGCCATACTTGCGTGGGTTTCCTCCGTGTACTCCGGTTTCCTCCCATAATGCAAAAATGTACTGGTAGGTTATATGTGTGTGTACATAGGGTAGGAAATATAGATTGTAAGCTCCACCGGGGCAGGGACAGATGTGAATGTTCAAATATTCTCTGTAAAGCGCTGTGGAATATGTGTGCGCTATATAAATAACTGGTAATAAATAAATAGTGTGATGCATGCCGAGACACACAGCCTTTCCCAAATGAAGCCACCAATCCTACAGAAGTCTTGGGGCTGCTCAGGGGTGTAAACTGTGTGCACACAGTTTTGCTTAAAAGGACAACAGCATATAAATAAATGTTTTTTGTTTATGGCTTATTATTTTAAATTAGGGATCGGCACAGGGTTGTCAGGATTCGCTTCTACACCATATTTTGCCCTATTTTCAGTGCTATGCCTTGCGGTGCTGCTAGGAAGGGTATAAGCTAGGAATTACAACATTGTCTTCACAGTTCAGATAATTTGCCATCGGTTCAGCTTCAGCGATTGTCATCCTGGAAGTCAGGTCTCCGGTGAGATAAATCACAAAGGCATCAACTTTAATGACTGTTTGCATGACATGTATATGAGCTACAATACAATACTGTTCTTCTTATCCTAGTGTGGCAGGGACAGCATACTGTAATTCCACATGAAGGGGAAAGGTGGTAAGAAAGTTAACACCAAGTATTCATTGTTTGGAGTTATTAGGGTTTATTGCCAGCCATCCTGCTTCTTACTCCCATCACTCCCTGCTGTGTACAAAACTTGTTCTGCTTTTTGGATTGCATAGCGACATACGTGCAGTGTCAGATTGAGCATGAAGGCACCACCAGGGGAAGGCAGTAATAGAGTCCCAAGCTTAAGGGAAGTGGCCAGCCCAGACAGAGGCTTGGCCAACGCTTCTAGAGGACATCACCTGCAGACAGCAAGGATACTACAGTGCAATCATCCAGGTTCTTGCTCTACCAGGTAACTGATCACTGGAATAGAGAAACAATGCCTGAGGATGGTTCAGTATTGGAGCTGTATGATGCATCAGATAATCTGATTCAGATTAGGTGGGCGCATATAGCACAGGAATGGGATCATTGGCTAGACATACATTAGGTCTCCAAGCATTAGGTTGACCACTGAAGGTCGACATGCATGAAGGTCGACAGGTCATTAGGTCAACACAAGCATTAGTTCAACATAGGGAAGGTCCACAGTCAAAAGTTCAACATGAGGTTTTTCACTTTTTTTGTCCCAAATGTCAACACAGTCGACATGGACACTAAAAAAGTGCACCGCAGCCCCTCGCATGGTTCGCTACGCTCTCCATGCTTCGACCATGGTATCTCACTACGCTCAGCACACTATTTTATTCTCCCACCATGCCCTAGTGCAGGCATGCCCAAAGTCTGGCCCGGGGGCCAATTGCGGCCCGTGATGTCACTTCAAGCGACCCGCAGCCTCCAGCCAGAAGCGAGTGGCTGGAGGCTGATGTGGGATGCACAACACATGTTTACCGTCTTTCAGATGAGTATGTGTCCAACTCCTGCTGCTGCAATTATATATCACCCTCCACCATGATCACAGTGACAGCAGCGTGGGGAGGGGGGAGCAGCAAAGGGGAAGCTTGCTCCCGTAATATGCGGAGCGGAGAAGGGCGGCGGAGGGAGCCCAAGAATCTGTCTCCTGCAGGGGAATATACAGTGAAGGGAGGCAGTATGTGGTACATTCAGAGAATGGTGGGCAGGCTGGGAGACATACAGTGAATGGGGGTAGAGTTGGGGACCATTCTGATGTGATTAATGGTTCAAAGAATGTCAGGCTGAATGGCACACGTTTTCACGTCACCATATCTGGCCCTCTTTGCAAAAAGTTTGGATGGCCTATTGGATGGTAGGGTATGAAATACCACCTGTCGGCACATGTTAGCTCAAAAAATAGTGAAAGAACCTATGTCGATCTTCCCCATGTTGACCCCATGTTGACCTAATGCTTGTGGTTAATACTAATGTTAACAGTTAACAGTTTCCAGTGCACCGCATTCCCTCGCTACGCTCAGCACACTATTTTATTCTCCCACCACATCCTAATGCAGGCATTCCCACGGTCCTCAAGGCACACCAACAGTGCAGGTTTTCTAGATATCCATGCTTGAGTACAGGTGACTTAATTAGTATCTGAGGGATTCTGATTAAACCATCTGTGCTGAAGCCTGGATATCACTAAAACCTGCACTGTTGGTGTGCCTTGAGGACCATGGTTGGGAATGCCTGTCCTAGTAGATGGTAGGGCATGAAATACCGCCTGTCAGCACATGTCGGCTCAAAAAACAGTGAAAAACCCTGTGTCGACCTTTTGACTGTTGACCTAGACACGGTCGACCTAATGCTTGTGTCGACCTAATGACCTGTCGACCTAAACCCATGTCGACCTTGACCCATGTCGATCTATCCCCATGTTGACCTAACGGTGTGGACCCAATGTTTGTTGAGCAACTTGCTGTTGACCCAATGACCGTATCCCTATCTAATTATGGTGACACATTTACGAAAGATACATATATACAGCTTTTCTTCTACACATCAGTGTACCTGGCACTTGTGACGTGAGTAGTTGGAGAACTCTCCAGCCAACATAATCAGCTGCCTTCTCCTCCCATGTATTTGTGCATGATCTTGGCTTTCATTGCCACTTTTTCCCACCGATGACTTTCTGTATTGCAGTTGTCATTATACAGGCTGTGCAGTGCCAGGAGAAACTCCCAATATATTACTTTATATGGAAATATGGGGAATGCCAATAGTATTCCCCTAAGATGTTCTATGTTGTTTTTTTCCCCCACACTATTCACTTATGGCTGTGTCACATATGTTATGCAACATTTGCAATTGGAGAAACAAACATATATTATTCAGACCCATTTATGAAACAAGTAACATTTTCAAAACTGTTTCATATAATAATATCCCCATTCTGGATATGGACATTAAAGTGCACATATTTCTCCAGTGAAATGTAAGCTTCAGTGTTCCATTTCTACCTGATCAAACCACGCTCCGAAATTAATTGATCATTATTTCATCTTTACAGATAGATTAAAGCAGGGGTGGAGGCAAACAGGAAGCTTCTCCCATGTGGCCACAAACATTAACAATTTCCCCACCCATGGGGTTGTGTAGAAAATATAGAAATGTAGGGCTACCCTAATTCTTGGGCAAGTGTGCAGTACCACATTGCGGTGGAACATCCACTGAGGATAGAATTACGCCAGCCACAGTCTCTGCACTGATGGTCTTATGCTACATGCTAATAGCCAGAGGCGTAGCTAGGGTGGAGCCGGCGGGTGCCGACATGTCACCTGGCGTCAGAGCTATAATAATAAGGCTGCTCCCCTGTATAATAATAATAATAGGACCCCACAGCGCTCACCCCTTGACCCCTGGATAGGGTCTCCAGTGCCAGGGATGCGGCGCCATGATGTTGATGCCCGCTGTGCCCGGCATCAGTCTGTGGGGAAAGTTAAAACCAGGCGAGCGCACTCACATGCCATGACGTTGATGACGTTGTGACGTCATGGCGCCGCATCCCTGCCTCCGGCATCCCTAACCAGGTTTTAACTGTCCCCAGTGCAGACCGATGCCGGGCACAGCGGGCATCAACATCATGGCGCCGCATCCCTGGCACTGGAGACCCTATCCAGGAGTCAAGGGGTGAGCGCTGTGGGGTCCTATTATTATTATTATACAGGGGAGCAGCCTTATTATTATACAGGGGGAGCAATCTGTGGAGTCTTGTTATTATTATTATACAGGGGGAGCAGCCTGTGGTGTCCTTTTATTATACAGGAGGAGCAGCCTGTGGTGTCTTTTTATTATACAGGGGGAGCAGCCTGTGGGGTCATGTTGTGATTATACAGGGGGAGCAGCCTGTGGGGTTGTTATTATTATTATGACCTTGCTGTTATTATTATTAACGAGCAAGCTCAGTCCTCTTAGCAACGAGCAAGCTCAGTCCTCTTAGCAACGAGCAAGGTCTTTTCGCCCGAAGTGGGGGGGCGCAAAAACAGCCCTTGCTCCGGGCACCGTGGAACCAAGCTACACCACTGCTAATAGCACCTACGTTGGGTCATACATTTATGTATTTCTAAACTGAGAGCAGGTGCTATCATGTAGTGAAGAACCACAAGAGCAAATATGTCTTGCCATGGCTGGTGGCTTATCATATGTTTGCAAATGTTGTGTAACAGAGAGCGCTCTATAACTATTAACATTTAGAATGTATGTCTCTTGCTGGTCTACACTTGTATGCTGGGGGTAATTTGCCTGTTTTCTAGATTAATCCTCCCTTACAAGCACCTGTGATGGACCAATACATTTATTCTGGTCAATTATCATACGTGTATCACTTTTCAGATATAAATGGATGGGATCTGGAGTTGGAGGGAATGCTGATTCTTGTAGTGCCATTTGGTTGCTTCAGATGAGTTGTCTCTCAATTAAGAAATACGTAAATGTATGATCAAAGTAGGTGCTATCCTCATGTAATGTTAGACCACCAGAGCAGGAACGCCTTGTTGTGACTATATGCAAATTTAAGGAACTCAGAGGACCAGATGTATTAAGCCTTAACAAGTGGTAAAGTGGAGAGTGATAAACGACCAGCCAATCAGCCCCGAACTGTCATTTCTCAAATGCAGCCTGTAACATGGCAGGTAGGAGCTGATTGCCTGTTCATTTAACATGCTTTATCACTCTGCACTTTATCACTTGTTAAGGCTTTATACATTCTGGCCCTGAGATCTCTGCATTACTATTAATTACTATAATTTTTTTGGGGGGGGGTGACAATCCCGAGAATGAACATTTTTCAATTCCGATTCCCGGGACTGAAAAAATGCAGTGGGATTGGTATCCCTACATGCACCTATGATGTACTGATTTGTGTAACTACCATTCTGTGTATAAAGGAAAAGTAAACAGCAGCTTCAAGTTGTCGACTGCTGCTACTGCATCTTAAGCTGCCCATACATCTACAGATCGATTGTCAGATTGGGCTGATTGGAACAAAAACCTGGTAATATCTGAGTGACAGTTTTTGGCAGTTTTCCAGCATTTCAAAGCAAATGGTCCACTGTCATCTGCTCTCATCCATTACCAGGATTTTGTTCCAACCAGCCAGATCTGACAAAAAGGGGGGTATTCAATCTGGGCCACTATTTACGACTGGGAAATAGTGGTGAACGCCTATTCAATGCTGTCTTTCCCAACAGCATTGAAGAGGCAGATCGACAGAATGGGCTCGACTTTAAAAACAATCGGGCCCGTTTTGTCGATTTCGGCCGTGAATTGTCGCGATCGCGGCCGTATTTTCAACAATCCACGGCCATTTACGCAGACACGCCCCCTTTTCGCCGATCGCGAAGTGGGACATGGAATCGCGCCTGGTGATCTGCGGTCGAACAAAACGAAAACAGGCCAGGGTCACGGCTGTTGGGCCAGATCGACAGTCGTGATCCGGGATTGAATACCCCACTAAATCTGTAGATGTATGGCCAGCTTTAGTGTTGATGCCACAGCCCAGCACCACTCTCCAAGTCATATGTGCACACAATGGTGCCCCTACCTCCTACCTGCTGAGTAGGCTTGTAGGTGTAATGCCCAAATGATGCACCATTTCTGAGTGAGAGGGCAAACCATATATCACCAGCAGGAATTGCTTCCATACTTTATCCTAATGCTGGCCAGGCACATTTGGCCTTTATGATTTATAAATCTGGGAATTTTACAACCCTTCCCCCCCCCCCACCCCCAGAGTTTACACATATTAAAGGTGCTACAATCATTTACAATGATGCAGCCATGTTGACACTTCTATTACTTTTTCATATAGAAATGTTACACATTTGATTAAATCCATCTTCATTAGTACACCAACAACCAAAAGGGATTTGTAAATACCGCTATTAATTAGTAACAGACATTTTCAAAATTCCAACAAAATAAATACTAAAGAAGAACATACAGTTGAAGTATCTTTATTGTAAATTGTTCTGATTATTTTATAATCAAAAATAAAACAAAAATAATATTTTGTATTCAAGATGCAGATGTCCTCTATTTAACATGGAGATAAAATAGCGCATTGCATCATGCTTGTTTAAAGGGAAAATTTCATTAAATAGATTTAATCTTTACTATATTGACTTATTTTTCCAATTAAGTATTATTGTGATTTTTGCACTGCAAAGTAATAAACCGGTTGTTTAGAATGTAACTGCATTTGGTTATACAATTTTTTTTCACAAATTACACAAATGCCTGATAAGAGGTCACCAGGGTGTGTGGGTTACAAAGGTAAAGGATCCCGACTGACAAGCCAGGGCAATAATACAAGGCCCAACCTGATTTTAATTTACAGATTGCATTTGATTCAGCTTCAGTTCATAGGAGAGCTAGCTTAAAGCTATGTGTGTGTGGGTGAGGAGGCACGTGCCCAGGCACCTCTCTCCCAGGATGCACTGCTCAGCTGATCCCTACCTCTATGCATTTGTGTTCACAGCCTGTCACCACCTATCTTCCCCCTATTCATTTTATCTCCACATTTTTGTTTTTGGCTTTCTCCCCATGGTTATTTGTGGTTAACCGCAAATATTAAGTATCCTCCGAATGTATCACATAGACAGAATCTGCAATCCCTGCTGCGATCCCTCGTGATTGGGGAATGCGATGCTGCTCGATGTGTCATCATCTGGCAGTATAGCAGTGGCTCCTGGTGCTACTGCCATTTTGAGATGCACTGCCGTCAGGGCAATGTGGTCAGCGAGGAACAAAATGATTGTATATTGCAATGCAATCCTGGCCGGTATATGCCTCCAAGATCGCATTGCATATATGATCCCTTAATAAATGGGCCTCCATGTGTTTAACTGCTCCCTCCCCAAAGCTATGTGCATGAACTCAGATGTATATTTACAAACTGACAATTTTCATTGATTTTAGATTTTTTTTTATATTAATTTTTAAATGTTAGTACATGTGTGCTTTAGCCCTGGAAACACAATGGGGTTTATTAACTAAGACAGGTGTTTTATTTCAGATGGGATGTTGCTATGGGCAACCAATCAGATACTATCTGTTATCTTCTAGAAGGTAGTAAATAAATAAGAAGTCTTATTGGTTGCCCATAGCAACATGCAATCTGAAACAGAACTCCCATCATAGTAAATAAGCCCAATATTGATATATAATGGTTTCAAATCAATGGAACATTTTTTATATCTTTCATATTAAATTGCCCACTCTATTATTGTGTATGTCGCCTACTATGCTTTTTTCCATCTTTAAAGCGTCCCTCTTCTCACATCTGCACCCTCCTTCCTCTTGTGCTATTCCTCCTGCGTCTTTCACTTCACCCCTCTTCATGTCTTTCCATCCTCCCCGTCTTGTTGGTAGCTACGTTCAGAAGTGGTGCGAACAAACGGAGGCCTGACCGTGTTCATCGCCAAATAACTGACCAAACAATGGCAGGGAAGCTCAATCTGCTTTTACTAACGCATCATTGCTATTTCTTACTTCAAAGGGTTGTTGACTAAACTGAAGGGCATGTGGGGAGGTCAGCGGTAGTCATGGAGGGTGCTGCCTGTTTCCTTTGTATTGGACCCCTCAATTTCTGATGGCAGCACAGGAGGTCTCTCTGTAGAATGGCATTGCACATTTGCATTCTCTTTAAACAGCCTAGGCCAGGCATGTCCAAACTACGGCCCTCCAGCTGTTGTGAAACTACAAGTCCCAGCATGCCTTGCCACAGTTTTGCTATTAGGAAATGCTAAAACTATGGCAAGGCATGCTGGGATGTGTAGTTTCACAACAGATGGAGGGCCACAGTTTGGACATGCCTGGCCTAGGCATTCAGAGGACATCACGCTTTTATAAGCAGATGAAAGTTAGATTTAATGAAATTTTCCCTTACATTGTCAAGGCCATAGCACCGAAAAAACAACATTACTTTTTCTTTTATTCCACGCCTTCTGATACAATTCTAACCCCATGTAAATGACACAGTGTGTGATTCGACAGATATACAATAAATCTTTCTAGAGGATTGAGTTTAAAACACAAGTGGGTACATACTGTAATTGAGTGCATTGCAAAGGTATAGAGTAAACATTAGCAGCTGTTAGTATACAGTACATTAACAGAGCACGGTAGAAAGACACTGAGCGAGAGTCATACAGGGAGGATAATGTTTGGGCAGCAGAGGCCACAGGAAGCTAACTTGCAGCATGCTGGGAATAAGCTTCAGTTCCTTCGGAGACTGGAAGTGGAAGATAAGGAAGACAAAGCAGAGAGATTAATAGATTAGTGCCAGAAAATGGAGGACAGAGATCAGCTTCCTGCCACAGCCGCCTGGGGGGGCGTTTAACCCAGTGGTTCCGAAATGGTGTGCTGTGGCACCCCGGGGTACCTCAGGACATTTGCAGGACACTTGCAGGGGTGCCTTAGGAGGGTGGTTCCAGGACTCATTCAAATTATGTATGGTCAATGTAATAGGCAAAAATAGTGCTGATGTCTGCGATTCATACAATAGGTGGACAGACTAAAGCAAATCTGGTATCTTACCACATAATTAAACCTAAGTATGACATATAAACACAATTTACTTACTCGGAAACTTAGAAAAAAATATTCAGTTAAGAAACTCTTGGGTCTAGGGTTGCCCTTGTAATAATTCTGATGCTCTAGAGTGCAGTGATTCCAAAGAGTTTGGAAACCACTGCAATAGCCTGTAAAACATTTCCTTTATACAGAGGTAAGCCATTTGTTCACTAGTATGTTTTCTGATCTTTTGTCGGAAACAGTAATGTAAGCCATTGCATCAGCTTGAAATGATCAAAATATGAAGTATAACTTATTTTGCTAATGAATATTAGCAAGCACTGTGGTAAACAGATGAAGCTGGGCCATATATTGGAAATGGAGCAATTGTAATTGCAAACAGGCAGGCCCTAGAGAGAAAGGGACCCCAGCTTGGCTCTTTATTAAGTTATTGGTTTAAGCTTGACATCTATGATGGGAAACAATCTGTTTCTCCCCCATGCATGGCAACATCTGCCATAAACCATTGATGATTTCTGATCATCGATGGTTGATGGCCATCCCTAAGCCTGTTACAGATTTTTAGCTAAGTATGAGTGAAAATATTGGTGGTGGGGAAGGTGGGGAATATATACTGGTGGGGAAGGTGGGGAATATATAGCCATAGCTTCCAGTCTGTACATACACCCATGGCTGCAGCAATAGCATACTTTCTGAGATCCGCTATGTTGATGATCGCAGTAGTGATGGCATTTGTGTTCCCTACTGAATCAGGAAGTAATATGTGACATTCCATTTCAACATTGGGATAACAGGCCTATATTTATGCTTACTGTATTATTGCCAGGGAAATTCCGTAAGTACACTATGAGAAATAAAGATTTTGTATGGCCAGTTAGAGAGACATATAAGCGTCATTGGTTGTATGTTCCCCATGCGTTACCTTGAAGTGTAGGTGAGAGGAGTTATCTTGTGAACGATGTTATTAGCTGGCCGCGGTCTCCTGATGAAGGGGAAATAACTGGGACTGGTCATCAGCCTCGCAGCCACATGGCAGGTCACTTCTGCATGAGAAAACATGTCAGAGCCTCAACACTCTCCCACCAATACACCCACATGTCAGAGCCTCAACACTCTCCCATCAATACACCCACATGTCAGAGCCTCAACACTCTCCCACTAATACACCCACATGTCAGAGCCTCAACACTCTCCCACTAATACACCCACATGTCAGAGCCTCAACACTCTCCCACTAATACACCCACATGTCAGAGCCTCAACCCTCTCCCACTAATACACCCACATGTCAGAGCCTCAACACTCTCCCACTAATACACCCACATGTCAGAGCCTCAACACTCTCCCACTAATACACCCACACGTCAGAGCCTCAACACTCTCCCACTAATACACCCACATGTCAGAGCCTCAAACTCTCCCACTAATACACCCACATGTCAGAGCCTCAACCCTCTCCCACCAATACACCCACATGTCAGAGCCTCAACACTCTCCCACTAATACACCCACATGTCAGAGCCTCAACACTCTCCCACTAATACACCCACATATCAGAGCCTCAACACTCTCCCATCAATACACCCACATGTCAGAGCCTCAACACTCTCCCACTAATACACCCACATGTCAGAGCCTCAACACTCTCCCACCAATACACCCACATGTCAGAGCCTCAACACTCTCCCACTAATACACCCACATGTCAGAGCCTCAACACTCTCCCATCAATACACCCACATATCAGAGCCTCAACACTCTCCCATCAATACACCCACATGTCAGAGCCTCAACCCTCTCCCACTAATACACCCACATGTCAGAGCCTCAACACTCTCCCACTAATACACCCACATGTCAGAGCCTCAACACTCTCCCACCAATACACCCACACGTCAGAGCCTCAACACTCTCCCACTAATACACCCACATGTCAGAGCCTCAACACTCTCCCACTAATACACCCACATGTCAGAGCCTCAACCCTCTCCCACCAATACACCCACATGTCAGAGCCTCAACACTCTCCCACTAATACACCCACATGTCAGAGCCTCAACCCTCTCCCACTAATACACCCACATGTCAGAGCCTCAACACTCTCCCACTAATACACCCACATGTCAGAGCCTCAACCCTCTCCCACTAATACACCCACATGTCAGAGCCTCACTCTCCCACTAATACACCCACATGTCAGCCTCACTCTCCCACTAATACACCCACATGTCAGCCTCAACCCTCTCCCACTAATACACCCACATGTCAGAGCCTCAACCCTCTCCCACTAATACACCCACATGTCAGAGCCTCAACCCTCTCCCACTAATACACCCACATGTCAGAGCCTCAACACTCTCCCACTAATACATCCACAAGTCAGAGCCTCAACACTCTCCCACTAATACACCCACATGTCAGAGCCTCAACACTCTCCCTTCAATACACCCACATGTCAGAGCCTCAACACTCTCCCATCAATACACCCACATGTCAGAGCCTCAACACTCTCCCACTAATACACCCACATGTCAGAGCCTCAACCCTCTCCCACCAATACACCCACATGTCAGAGCCTCAACACTCTCCCACTAATACACCCACATGTCAGAGCCTCAACACTCTCCCACTAATACACCCACATGTCAGAGCCTCAACCCTCTCCCACTAATACACCCACATGTCAGAGCCTCAACACTCTCCCACTAATACACCCACATGTCAGAGCCTCAACCCTCTCCCACTAATACACCCACATGTCAGAGCCTCACTCTCCCACTAATACACCCACATGTCAGCCTCACTCTCCCACTAATACACCCACATGTCAGCCTCAACCCTCTCCCACTAATACACCCACATGTCAGAGCCTCAACACTCTACCACTAATACACCCGGGAACTTTCCAATATTAAATTAACAGCACATATAAATCCAACAGTGTGCAGGTTGAAGATTGAGACCCAAGAAGAAATGTTTCCAGCCAGCGAGTACAATGGCTTATACTAATGTGAGTATCAGTATGGGTGCACGCACTTAGTTGTTCTGCCCAGTGTTTCTGCCTCCACAGCTGCAGTCACGTCTCATTACCACTAGTATTGGCACTTATGGTGTGTACACACAGTGAGATTTGGCATGAGATTTTGACAATATAGTCAAAATTGCATCAGGATCACACGCAGATCACATGCAGATTGCACAGGTTTTTTAACCTTCCGATCCTGATGCGCGCTCCCGCACAGCACAAATCAAAGCCAGATAGAAAGGGCTGCATTGACTATATAGTACAGATCCGTACTATATAATCAAAATTGTATGCATGTTTCATGGCTTGCCATGCGATTTGATCCTGATGCGATCCGATCGCATTAGGATCGAATAGCACGGGCGTCGACCGTGTGTACACACCATTACACCGGCCACAAGCTGAAATGGCCATTTTGGTGTCACCAGAATGCCCACAGGAATAGAGAAGCAGTAGCACAGGGAACCACCACACCTGCGCGGCCTGGCATGTGCTCTGCTTGCTAGCAAACACTAGATGTGTCCACATTTGTACTCGCATCTGACTCAGGTTATACATATATGGACTTCCGAGTAACAAGTGTTATTGTACAGTGTGTTTATATCTGTAGCTCGAAGTAGCAACTGAAAGCAGCTCATATCACTGTGACAAATTACCACTCATACATTACCCAACGCTGTACACCTGTGACTCACCTGTTATCATTGATGTCTGTAGCATTGCCTGTTGTGAACACAATGGGATAAAACTCATTTAATTCTCTGAAAATGATTAACATTCATGTATGACAGGTAGTGACACAATTTATGACCCTCACTGCTGTCTACATCAAGATATAATATAATATGCAGGACAGGAAGTTGATTACATGAAACCATTTATATTTACATATTTGGTTTTCGTGTCATTATATTTACTGATTTGTACATTACTGTGCAGAATATAGCTGTCCATATCTGTTTGCATAATTATGCTCCAATGAGCAGTAATCACTGCCCAACCTGTTGTTGGAATTTGCAGTACAGTTACTATGGTACTTGTGTAGTTTGGCGGCGCCCATCGCATACCATAAGGCATACGATGGTATGCGATGCGACGCGATATCGCGCGACATTGTACAATGCCATACAATTTTAAAATTGTATGACATTGTATATGGCATACAATGCCATACAATGCGATGCGATTAAACATTGTATAAGCACCCTAATGGGTGCTTACAATGTTAAATGCACCCCCCGCCACCCCCCCCCCACTATAAACGTGAACCCGAAGCGTGGCGAGCTCAGCGAGCCCGCGAGGGGCGGCGGTACGCATCCTCCGACCTTTTCATACCCCCACTATCCACGTCGGCGTGGAGTTGAGAATAGAAAGTGTGGCGAGCGCAGCGAGCCACCGAGCCCGAAGCGTGGCGTGCGCAGGGGACGCGGATACCTGTGAAGGCCGCGAGGGGACTCCGATACCTGTGAAGGTATCCGCGTCCCCTCGTGGGGCTTGCTGCGCTCGCCACGCTTCGGGCTCGGTGGTTTGCTGCGCTCGCCACACTTTATATTCTCAACTCCATGCCGACGTGGATAGTGGGGGTATGAAAAGGTCGGAGGACGCGTACCGCCGCCCCTCGCGGGCTCACTGCGCTCGCCACGCTTCGGGTTCACGTTTATAGTGGGGGAGTGGCGTGGGGGTGCATTTAACATTGTAAGCACCCATTAGGGTGCTTATACAATCTTTCATCGCATAGGGGGAAAAAATCGCGTCGCATCGCATCGGGTGCATGGCATGCGATGCGATTAAAACATTGAGCGATGGAGATCGGGGGCGCCGCCAAAATACACAAGTACCGTTACTATTTTGGGCAATGACACCAGGTGCGGGTGGACATGTTGTTTACACACACCAGTGAAAAGGGGCATGGCTTAGAAGGTTGGAGGTGTGGCCTTTCATGTAAGGGGCATAGACTTGCAGCAAAAATCCTTGTTTCCGTCACTCTGGGGTTTCAGGAGATGCAAGCTGTCCCCGGGGTGTGTATGTATGTATGTACAGTATGTATGTATGTATGTATGTATGCAAGCATGTTGTTTGTGTGTGTGTGTCTATATATATATATATATATATATATATATATATGCATGCTGTGTGTATGCTCTGTGTTTGTATATGTATGATATGTGTGTGTTGGGTGTATGTATGCTTTGTGTGTGTGCATTGGGTGTTTGTATGCTGCGTTCGTGTGTGTTGATTGTATGTCTATATGCTATGTGTGCGCAATGGGTGTATGTATGCTGTGTGCATGTGTTTTGAATGTATGTATGCTGTGTGTTGGGTGTATGTATGCTATGTGTGTGTGTGCATTGGTTGTATGTATGCTGTGTGTGTTTAGTTAGTCCTTAGGCCACAACCCCTTTGTTGTAAGTACCCTGGGACCCTTGGAGCCTTAATACGGCTCTGTGTGTGGGAGGAATGTGGGATAATGCAAGTAGAACATGTGACTCTTGTGTTCACCTCCTAGTACAGATGCTTGGATAGAAAATGGTTATGGCCTACTATAAAATATAAAATGTGGTCCTTTAGATATCTTACCATTATCCACATTCATCTTCTGGTAGGAAGTCAAGCTGCTAGTGGAAGAACTGCTCCTTGCAGTGGAACATGGGTTGGTGAAACTAGACCGGAAAGACAGACCAATAAATATACCTGATGTATACTGTGTGTTTATTTATGAGACTTTGGGGGAAATGTACTAATATCCGGAAATACGGCCGATGACGGGTACAAATTTATATGACTAGCATCAGCCGTATATAAATCGGGGAAATAAAATTCATAAATAGGGCAGCTGCATGCAGCCGTATTTGTATTTGGCGGCAGTATATCAGTCAATCTGTGCAGGCTGCAGTGTAAAAAAAATAGTTCAAATAATTTTTTTTTAAAAAAAGTCCGTAACCAGCCCTGGGCCGAAAGAGCCGGTCCTGGTTTTAAAAATTCTGGGAACAATCTGAATAGGGGTTCCCTGTAATTTTTAAAACCACCATCAGGCTGAAGGGTCCCTGCCTGGGCTGACCATTCAGGGGGTAAATGCTTCAGCCGTTGGACCTTATATAATAAGTGTCCCCTGGCTGTGGCATTACCCTGCTGGCTGGTTGGGCCCGGTGCTGGTTTGTCCCCTGTATTCGAATGAATGGCGATTCCTACTCGTATTCTCTTGATGGCGTATGCATTCGTATTCCTAATTAGGAACAGGCATATGCCTGTCAAAAGAATACGAATAACCATATTTCAGGCATAGCAAATGCCCAAAATACGTGTAGGCAATCGTATTTCCATATGACTGCCTACGAATACGCCTATTTCAGGCGTATTTGCCTTAGTAAATTTCCCCCTTTAAGTTACTGAATGTAATGTTGTAGAAATGAATATAAACCAAAAGGTTTACTTAAAACACATAAAACACATACAAGACTGAGGTTAAAAAGTCAGTTAAAAAAAATGAATAAATAAATAAAGCAAAAATAGGTCAACCGCAATAAATCAGCTTTTCCAGGATAGGACATGAAGTCATATATTATCTCAGTATCCAGTCGATTAGCAGTGTTTAGGTAGACAGTCATTAGATTTTAGGTAGACAGTCATTAGATTGACCACTAATGGTCGACAGGTTTACACATGAAAATGGTTGACATGGTCTAGGTCGAATTGACAAATGGTCGACACAATTAAAAGTCGACATGTCAATGGTCCACACAAGTTTTTCATCCTTTTCCTTCTTTTTCATTAAACTGACTCATTCTTACTTCACGATCCCAGTTTGCATAAAGGGAGAATACAATAGTGTGCTGCACTGCTGAAGCTTCTACTAGCACAGCCACTGCATGATGTGCAGGCAATTGGCAAGGCTTCCATCCCACCAAATCACTCAGTGACTGCTGATGGAGGCAGGCTGGATAACAACACAGTATACCATAGCATTGCCAGAGAGCTTTCAGGTGGTATTCTGTGGGAATGCCTTTAGGGTGCGAATATGAAATCATTAGGCTTTGGTTGGCCAACTAAAACATTATCTGATTTTGAACAACTAAATGGCAAGTATCTTCTCGAGTGGTCCCACAAATATTTTTGGACCCTTGCAATCGATGCAGAAACCTTTTTCCAGCCCACCATAGTGTACAGCCACTGTTGAGAACAGTTTATAGGCTGATAGTAATTTATATAATCAAGCAGATTAGTGAAATTTAGCCACCTTACGGTCTGGTTGATTGTAATGTTAGTGGGCATCTTAAGGCAGCAAGTGGCACCTAACATGCACCACACACCACATAGCTACCATCTCAGACACATGTGATGCATTGAACTAAGGTCTTTGTAAATCAGGGTGCTGTCCAGTAATACAGAAGAGTGCTAGAGATAATGGGTACTATATTACAGGACTTGGAGATGTTGGACACTACAGATCTTGGAGATGATGGATGTTTAATGCCACAATACAAATCATAAGGTGATGGATGATGGATATTTTAGATACAAAAGAAAGATACATTTGAAATACAATTATATATCTCATACTTACAACGTATCATTGGTAGGACTGGAGGAATGCATGTACATATTTTGGTATTGCTGGAAGATGTTATTAGTGTAACTAAGTGAATCGGAACTACGGACTCCATAAGAACTGGTGGGGGAAGATGCAGGGTAGTGTCCAGGTCGGATTGGTTTGGCTGCAAAGAAAACAGATTATTTCAGCATATATTTCCCTCTCTCACAAATATGAATGGACAGTTTCTCTGAGATTAAGATATCTAAGTATACTGAATAATGAAACACAGGTTTAGAATTTGATGGTCTCATGTGAGTACCAGGGACCACTACTGACTTGGAAGTTGGAGGCTTAAAACATGCCGGTTTAATTAAGGATTTCTGCATAAAGAACAATACAATATATACTTGCTCAAATAACGTCTTTGACAGAATTAACAGAAAGCAAGTATGTCTTTGCGGAAAATTACAAATACTGAAAAAGAACTCAATGATAATAACTGAAGAAGGTCGGCGTTTGAAAAATAATTGGGTCCAGAATATACAGTAGCTCAGTGGTCGGGGGAACCGGGGTAAATTACCCAAAAATGGGGTAAAACTTAAATTCCTGGGGGTAATTGATGGTCGCATATGAATATATATGCATGCCCGGCTGTGTCTCAGCAGTGCGACCGCCCATTACCCCTAGAAATAAAATATGATTTCCTTTCAATTCAAGGGGGTAACATCGGCGTATCTAAGTATATTTTGGGATAAAAGGTAAAAAAGTTCCCTGACCCCCACAGTAGCTGAAAGAAGTTGAGAATTTGAGTACGGTAATATGACTGGAAGAAGTTTATACAGTATGACGAAGAACTGGATCTGGAGTACTGAACTGGAAGAAGGTAATATGATGAAGAACTGGATCTGCAGTACTGAACTGTAAGAAGTTTATACTGTATGATGTATAATGAAGGTAGGTACCGAAGAAGAGGAAGGTGCTGTATACAGGCTAGTCAGTCCACGAGGTCAAAGAGCAGGAAGGGCGTCAACCTGGCAAACTATATTGCTACCCACAACCAAGATGGTGGCACTGCTCCGGACCCCACTGCAGCCACAGCCCCAGGACCCAACTCCAAACACTACCAATTTACACCCCCACCTGTACGGCCACTACTAAACCTTGCTGACTGCACAGAGAGCCACCGCCAGAGGGGTGAGTAGCAGACCTGTGGAGTCCCATGGTGGCTGCCCATGACAGTATCCTCCCCTTTTCAGACGACCTCCTGGCACTTACGAGACTTATATGGATTACTGAGGAAGAATTGACTAACCAGACTAGGAGCATGCAAGTCAGAAGTGTTGACTCAATAATTTTCCTCTGGGCCATAGCCTGACCATTCCTCCAAAAACTGTAATCGAGAACCTCGACTACAACAATCCAGAATTTTTTTATACATCAAATTCTGTCTCCTTTTTAGTGTGGATCACCGGAGATTTAAGGGGCTTGGTTTGAAATGGTGTTAATTTAAAAGGTTTTAAGAGGGAGATATGAAAGGAGTTGAAATTTTCATGTATGGCGGAAGCTTCAATCTATAGGCAACTGAATTGTTGACTTGTGTAATAACAAGAGTTCAATGAAACTCGGGGCAAATTTCATGGAAGGAAGACAAAGACGCAGGTTCCGGGTGGAAAGCCAAACTCAATCCTCTACTTTCAATGGAGGTACAGCTTGTCTTTTTCTTATCTTCTGATTTTTTGGAGTGGAGAGAAGACTTCATCAGAGCAGAGTGAACGTCAGACCAGACTAGAGAATTGACAAAGAGAAGATGAGACAGCATGCAAATAAAAAACTGGTAAACTAAAAAATTCAGGAGTGGGAATTTGTCTCCCATAAACAGTAAAGAAAGGGCTGGTTCCTGAGGATGCGTGGTAAGAATTATTATGGGCAAATTCAGCCCATGGTTATAGGTCTAACCAATCGTCTTGAGACAAAGAAATGTAGAGTCGTAGAAAACCTTCTGAATCTCGCTTTATTCGCTCTGTTTGATCATTAGTATTTGGCTGGTATGCCGTGGAGAATTTGAGTTGAATCTGTACATCATGACCTCCAAAATTTAGCCACAAATTGTATACCTTGATTTGAGATCATTTCTGTTGGTAGTATGTGTAATTTAAATATGGTAGAAATGAAAAGATGAGCCAGAGTAGGGGTGAAAGGTAGGCCTTTCAATGGAAAGAAGTGAGTCATTTTCAAGAACCTGTCTATAACGAGCCAGATTTCTGTGTGACCTTTGGATGCCAGTAGATCTGTAATGAAGTCCATTGACAAATCGGTCCATGGTTGAGTTGAAATGCTCAAAGGACTAAGAGTTCAAGATGGAGATTGACGGGATGTCTTAGGTTGGGTGCACTTGATACAAGAAGTAATTGTACTGGTTATATCCATACACATGGTTGGTCACCAATAGGATCTTTGTAGGAAGGCATCTTGAATTCCAGAATGCCTTTAAAAGTGGTTGGTGCAGTCCAGTCCCGGATGGCTTTGACTTTCTCAGGATCTACAACTCGGTGCCGGATAAAATATGCTCAAGGAATGGGATAGAGGATACCTCAAAGATGCACTTCTCCAACTTGCAAAAAAGATGATTGTTTTGTAAACGAGAGAGCACCTCCTTGACAATCAGACAATGGGAAGAAATATCGGAAAAGATTAGTATGTCGTTCAGGTAAATTATGAAAGATTTGGAATGAAGATCTCTGAAAATGTCATTTATGAACTGCTAGAAGACAGAGGGGACATTGCACAACCTAAAGGGCATTATTAGGTACTCATAGTGCCCATCGTGGGTATTGAAGGCCATCTTCCACTCGTCCCCAGATTGAATGCAAATAAAGGTGTATGCTCCCCTCAAATCTAATTTAGAAAAGATTTTGGCTGTAATGATTTTGTCAAAAAGTTTGGTAATCAATGGGCGAGGATAATGTTTTTTTTTTTATGGTGATATCATTCAGACCTCGATAATTGATGTACAGTATGGACGTTTTTTCTTTTTGACAAAAAAAAACAAAAAGGCCCCAGCAGGGGAAGTAGAATGTCTAATGAAACCTTTCTGTAAATTTCCCTGAATATTTTCAGCCACAGCTTCCAGGATGGATAAAGGATAAGTTCCCGTCCTGGGAATTAACTCGATGGGACAAACCCACTTACAATGAGGAGAAAGCTTATCTGCTCCGCCTTTACTGAAGATGTTTTTGGAACACTGTATATTTTAGGAGAGTTATTGTGGATCTTGTGTAGTGTTGTTTGTACATTTTATTTAACAATTAAAACATTTGATTTTAGCTGTACTTCACTATTATATTTTTATAGATTTTCATGTAACTATCTCCTTAACCAGAGGTTGAATGGGAAGACTCTTCGGGCTCAAGAAAGGGCAAAGATAGATATTTACTCTCACTCTGTTTTGGCACACAATGTTTGGTTAGGTGAAGGTACCTTCAAAGAGACTTAAACCTTGTTCTGCTGCTTGTTATGTGCACATAATTTATCCTCACAATTTTACACTTATACAATTGAAATAGTCTGTTAACAGAACATAACAATACATACAGGCAATGAGATTGACAAGCTAAAGCACAATGAATATAGAACTTATTATAGACCAGGCCAGGCTTCCTACCAATTTGTGCCGTGTGTGTGCGTTTCACTGTATTCTTGTAGCGTACAGCCTCCTTAATGCGGTCCACCTCTTGTTGGTACCTTCGCTTGTCCTTCATTGCACCTTCCTTTGCCTCTTTTAATGCACCCTCCAGGGCCTTAACTCTCTCAGCTGTAGCCCGAAGACGTTTTTCCAGTTTAGGAAGCTCACAACGAAGATCTGCATTGTCACGAACCAGCTGGGAGACACCATAAGGAATGACAGATTACAAACATGACCATTAGCTTAATCTTTAAAATAACCTTTACCATTCTGGGCACAACTATGTAAATGGTCACCTGCAAACTAGGTGCAGAGAACATCACCAAATGCAGTTTTGAGACACATTTATCACAGTGCTCTAATTTATAACATGTTTTTTTTCTGGAAAATCACTCATTACAATTTAGAAAATGCATCCCAATGTTTCCCCCGTTTTTTAGACACATTTTGATTATGAAATGATCATACTAACACATTTGTGAGTTCTTTACCGGGAAAGGTGTAAAACTTAGGACGGGATGTATTAATATACATCGCCGCCCTTTACCTGACAGCCGCCGCGATGTTGCAGCATATGTACTAACATATGCGGCTAGCATCGGGTTGCGATAATGGAGACCCCCGTGATACCTGTGATGTGGTCTGCGGGGGTCTCCGTCACATCCCGGCGGCTGCCAGTGTCCCCTTGCGTCTCTTCCTCCTGCAGCCGGATGTCCTCCCGGCTGTGACACCTGCTGGGGGAGGAGGAGATCAGGAGGACAGGGGGGGGGGGGGGGCGCGCAGAGGCCATAGACGACCATAGGCTTCTATAGGGTAGACGGGTAATGGTAAATAGGAAAACGCAGTAAAACCCCCCGTTTTACCGCATTTTCCCTTTAGTACATCCCGCCCTTAGTATGAAACTCTGATTCAAAATTCTTTGAGACCCAAAATATGATGGCAACTTTATTTCACTATTATGTTTTTACCCACAGCGCTGCACAGGAAAGCACTGAAACATCAGGGCCAAATGTAATACGGTGTGAGAGATTTGGGGCGAGTTTTCCCATTTTTTAAAGCGGCAATCAGATATGTTCCCCATGTCTGTGACCCTCATTAGAGTACATCTAGTATATATATCAGTACTGTTACTGGCTACCTAGCTGGCTGTGCAATCACCATGTGGCGCCGCTGATTGGCTGACTGGGTGCTGCACAGCTCAGTAATTATATGGTCCCCATGTCTGTGCTCCTCATTAGAGTACATCTAGTTTATATATATCAGTACTGTTACTGGCTGTGCAATCACCATGTGGCGCCGCTGAATGGCTGCCTGGGTACGGCACAGCTCGGTAAATATGTTCCCCATGTCCGTGTCCCTCATTAGAATGCGTCTTGTGCATATCTGTATGTGTGATGTACATTTGTACTGCCATTGTTGCCTGTTCCTTGTACTGATAACCCTTTGTATTGCAGTATGTGCATTGTTATTTTTATTGTCTGTAAAGCGCCTTGAGTCCTGTTGGAGAAAGTGCGCTATATAAATAAAACTTACTTACTTACTTACATGGGAAAAATCAACCTGGTTTAAAAAAAATGGTAACACTCTCCCAAAATCTCCCACTTTCTGATTCCCTATTCCCTATTACAATTGGCCCCAGATAATTTAGAAAATAACCACTGATCATCAGAAAATGGCCATTTATTTTTCAAAACATAAGCATTTTCCGACTGGCTATTCCCTGATAATAGGGGAGATGTGCCAAGTCTTGAAGAGTGATAAAATGGAGAGATAAAGTAAATCAGCCAATCAGCTCATAACTACCATGTTATAGACTTTGTTTGAAAAATTACAGGATCTGATTGGTTAGTACCTTTTCCCTCTCCACTTTATCTCTTTCCAAAGCTTAGTACATATGCCCCTATATGTTTTTTTTTTTACTACACATCCCAGCACGTGCTGCCACAGTTTTGCTGTCAGGGCATGTTAAAAGTGTAGCAGGACGTGCTGAGATGTGCCATTCAGCAGCAGCTGGAGAATACTTATTGACCACCTCTTAAATCATAGAAAGGAAAACTGAGACTCCTCTGTGGCTGAATAACCACAACTCCCAGCATGTTCTGTCAGGGTGTGCTGGGACTTGAATTTCCACATCATCTAGCATGCCACACTTCACCCAATTCATGTTTAAATAGTTACGTGTTGCAAGAACAAATGTTACTAAACACATCCTCTACTCCTCCCTAGACTGAGCAATAGTTTCCAAAAATAAGATCCGAATTCTAGACATTTCAATATTTTAGCTGGCATACAGATGCAAACAGTCTTTCAGGACATATACTGTACTATTTCAACCAGTTG
Source organism: Crinia signifera (assembly GCF_055691185.1). Taxonomy (NCBI): domain Eukaryota; kingdom Metazoa; phylum Chordata; class Amphibia; order Anura; family Myobatrachidae; genus Crinia; species Crinia signifera. The sequence goes on along the minus strand of NC_139218.1, from coordinate 329,160,824 downwards.
TAACAGTCGTTTGACAGAAATATTTATCACATTGTTCGTTTGGCATAAGGAAATATATCATGAATAAATAATATTTTTATTATTTTAATAACTCAGTGCATGAATTACATTGCGTGTCCTCCTTAGGGAATACAGTTATCGCTAATGTAAGTATCTATACCACATGCATTTGGTTATGATTCATCAAATAGCATGCAAGCACAGCAGTGGCTAAATGCAAGCAAATCTAGAAGCCGGTGACTATACAGGATGCAAATCTGTGCATGACAAGCCGAGTGACAGCAAGAGGTTCGCATCTAAACGGCGTCCACCAAATGCAGGTGTGGAAATACCACCAATGACTGAGAATACCCACAGTGGTGGAAGAACCATAAATTATTATGAATACAAGGAAAAAGCACCGATAACAGGAAACATCAGTGAATACAATGGATATATCAAATGAACAGGTCAAAAGACCCTCAGTGACTGGGAATACCACCATTGATGTTAATGAAATAGCTATAATGATTAAAATGGAATTGTCTAAATGATTAAAGGACTCCCAATAATTAAATAAATCACCCACTGTAAACTGTGGGTGACCTCTTGACTGTCGATCTTCCCATTGTTGACCTAATGCTTGTGTCGACTCTAGCCATGTCAACCTATTTCATGTATGTCGACCTTTATACAGTCGACCCTATGACCCATAGCTTTTAAATCTAGCAGCCAAAATTGCCCCCCCCCCCCCAAAAGGGAAGAGCAGGAATGGCAAAGTAAGCTGTGGATATGAGTTGCAGGAAGAGGAGGAGTCTCCTATTTTGCCTGAGTTTCCCGCCCTCACTCCCCTTTATTTGGATGTGGGTGGGTGTTTCTTTGCGTTGGCTATTTGGCTGGGAAAGAACAACAGATTAATTGATTTAAGGTCTTTGTTAAACAAGGATTAGTTGTTTATGGTTGTTTTTCGGTGCGCTCACCTTTCGTTGACTATAGGCCTTCGCTGGATCACCCGGTACGGGACAGCGACACCACCCGGACGGGTGGACAGTCAATGTAGAAGGTTTAGCGGATACCGCTTGTTGTTAGGATATTTGTTGATTGGGTAGGATAGTTATGGGTGAAGCTTAAATAATTAGCCATTCTTTCTTGGTCACCATTAATTAAATGAGTTTAAAGTTCTTTAATAAATACAGCTAACACTGAGTCATTATTTCAGATTTAAGTTAAGTGTTAATTATCATGCAAACACAAGGTCACACATCAGTTGCTAGGATGTTCCAGAGATTATTGCTGTGATTCCCAGCCAGTGTCTGAGGGCAGCTTCATTTTACATGATAGCAGACTGGATTTGCCACAAGGAAATTTGATTAAGGAAACTGTTGACAACTCTTAAAATAAGAAAAATATAAAGGCAGATTTATAAAAGCTTGGAGAGAATAAAGTGGAGTGATAAAAAAAATCCAATCAGCTTCTATCTGTCAATTAAAAGGCTCCTTTGTTCGGAAAATGGCAGTTAGGAGCTGACTGTTGGCACTTTATCTCTCCAAGCTTTGATAACACACCCCCATACACCCCCCCCCCATTCTGTTTTCATTATACATGAGCTTTAATCAGGTTAAACAAATTACACTTTGTACATCCATGTTTCTGGTTATGTTAAATCAATATTTAAATAAGGATTTCTCACAATATTTTTCGTGTCATCTGTGTCCTTATATTGTCATAACACCAAAAATGGTCACAGTTTATTTGAAAAAATATATTTAATTGTTCTGTTAAAAATTATATTTGAATTTTTTTTATTATTATAAATACCTATACAATTGTATTTTAAAAATGTATCCCAGTAACTAATTTAATTTTCTTATATTTAACGTAAGGAAACAAAATACATGCCAAAATACGGGCTATTATATTTTTTATTGTATTACATTTTGCTGCTTGAACAGGGGCATTTCTTCTTCCCCTTTTCCACTACCACAATAAAGTGAGTCACAGCTCAGTGGAAAAGGGTCCAGAAAAAAGGACCGGGAATAACCCGGGTCAAATGTGCGGTTTAAATAGGGTCGGTCCCAGGTTAGAACTGTGTTTAAAGACCTGAGTATGACCTGGGTTTTTGTGGGAAAAGGGGTATTAGTTTCACCTTACTGCTGGTAGCAGGCTCATGTGCCTCTACTAAAAACGTTCCCATTAAAAGCACCGCTCCATTGTTTTCAGTCTAGCAACTTCAACGTATGCTACAAGAGGTTTGTTTAGTGGTTAAAATGCTACGTAAAAGAAGTCACTAAGGGTAATAAAATCTGTAGTCATAGAAGTATAACAACGAACAGAAAAAACACAGCGCAACCCAGTTTGTAGACTGGAATCTGTAATGATGATCTTAAGGCCCATACACACTGGGCGACTTTGAGATGAAAGTCACTCAAAACAGCATGTTTGAATGGCTTTCAGCTCAAAGTCGCCCAGTGTGTATGCTCCCGCATCATTGCCGGGAAATGCTGGTATTACCAGCAGATGAGCTGCTTTGAGTACGGCTTTGCATAGCTCAGCGCCGGGCAGGGGGAAAGCCACTTAGTGTGTATATACTGAGCGGCTTTCCCTCAGCGATGATAGTGATCATCGCTGTCCATACACGCTGAGTGTAGTCGCCCAGTGTGTATGGACCTGTACTCAAAGGCTTAGATTGTACAACTAGAGTTTGTAATGGGGCCTACATATGGGGGGATTTTGGGTCATTCTAGACTGGATAGCTTAGAAAACTACCCGAAAAAAATGGATCCGTGTGTAGGGGCCATAGCGTTAGCTATGTTCTCACCTGAAAGCACTGGCCCTTCCAGATCACTCAGCACACACTGCTGATGCATTGCTGCATGCTGAGAGATCTAGTATTGCTTAGATCCCTGACTGAAGTCTTGCCGTGTGTAGCCCCCATTACAATTACTAGAGAAATATTTGCAATACATCACTTTGTACAAGGTAAGTGGCTTAGGTTAGCCAGGTGGTCTTGTAAGAGTTCCCCTGAAAGATGCAGGTAATTCTCATATACTGTGGGGAGTAGTGTGAGTATAAACACAAATAGCAAAATATTAATAGAAAAATGCAAAGGGAACAACCTGAAAGATATAAACTATGAGTTCTGGTGGTTTTAGGTAATACTACAAAGCTTCCCCCCATCTGTGATATAAGTGCATAGCATAGTCCTGCTCTACTTCATCCCTGACAACTGGCCCACAAAACCATAAAATGTAAATTGTTCCTCTATTCCCTGATTATAATTGGGTGGAGGGTGAAGAACGGCATGCCGAGCCCTGCAGACACATCCCATTCACTAACACCACGTGATAGCTTTTGTCAGAGTTGCCATCCAGACTCCATGTCAGCTGCGTATATAAAGTTAAACATGTAATCCTTTCATTACACCTCTGCTGTTCTAGTAGCTTTGAGCGTAGGAGAACTACTGAACTTAATTATAAATGTCCTTCCTTGTGATAAACTGGGATTACAGACATCCCTGGAAGAGGAGAGACGCGTTTCGCTGCATAGTGCAGGGTGGTGGTGACAAGCTGAGATACAGAGGTGGCTGAACAGAAGCCAGTAGACCTGGAGTTAGGCAAACATCTCTGTGTTAGTGTCTTTCAGTACCTTGGAAACCCAGTCATCCAGCTAAATGATAGGCAGCAGGGAGGGAATGGGGGATACAAATGGGAGTCATTGAAAGAGAGATTGCTTCCTTTTTTAAAGACTAAATGTACAGACCGCAAAAAGCAGAATGTGGAAAAAATAGATAAATGGATGCTGGGTGATAGATAATGCACTTACAAATGAAGGCGGTTGCTGCTGGAGAGAATGCGGACTAGATATAACAATATAATTTCAATTATTCATTGAATTTATATTGAGATGACAACTGAAAGGTAAGCAATAGATAGATACAAAGGATTATGTATAATGATGTTATTCAGAGTGTACTCTCTTTTATTTTTTTTAATTTATCAAAGCATTTAACAGATCTTGGCCATAGTGATATATACAACGGAGGATTAACCTTTACAAGAATATGTTAAGAAACACACAATATTATAGAAAAAGTGAGCCTGTGTGTACACCTCTTTATACACTAAAAATAAGCTAAAATATCATTGAAATCAAACAATTTCACTAATAAAGCATCATCATCATCATCATCATCAATACTGTAAATAAAATAAGTATTAACAGATATTACCATCTGACCCATGTCTGCTAATTGGAGGCTGGAGGGGGGAAATAATCTCACCTTCTATTGAGGACAGGATAAAAAATTGCCCATAGCAAACTATCTTCTACATATCAAGTATAGAATGTACTAGACCAGGCATGTCCAAACTATGGCCCTCCAGCTGTTGTGAAACCACACATCCCAGCATGCCTTGCCAAAGTTTTAGCATTCCCTAATAGCAAACCTGTGCCAAGGCATGATGGGAATTGTAGTTTCGCAACAGCTGGAGGGCCTTAGTTTGGACATGCCTGTACTACACAGATGAGAGCTAGAAGCTGATTGTTTGCTATGGGAAACTTCACAACTTGAGCTCTTTAGAAGAGGCATGTCCAAACTACGGACCTCCAGCTATTGTGAAACTACAAGTCCCATCATGCCTTGCCACAGCTTTGCTATTAGGGAATGCTAAAACTATGGCAAGGCATGCTGGGATGTGAAGTTTCACAACAGCTGGAGGGCCGCAGTTTGGCCATGCCTGCTTTAGAAGGTTGGATACACCTCTCACATGGTCTCAGCGCTTTAGATCTTTGTACTTGGTTCTCCATAAAACATTTCTTACAATGGGAAGCGTTAGTCAATGTGATTATGGAAACAGTGAGAACTTGTTATATCCTGTTCTATATTTGATGAAGCCGTATCTATCCACTATGCATGGATATCAGAATTCTCTGAGGCTGTCCTGTCCACTGAGCTTGTAAACACATCATGAAATTCCAAGGTGATTTCTAAGTACTTATAATACAGGTGAGAGTGTTATTATCAATATAGAATATGTTCATGTATTGCAATATGTAACTAAACACTACCATCTCGCCCTTATCAGGATTCTGAGCAGCGGGATGCAGCTGTCGGGCTTCTGACCACTGGTATCCCGATTGATGGCTTCCTATACAGTACATATTCCAGAAGAACAGCTTAGTTAGGGACAGTTTTATGTGAATGTGAGTTTTTTCTTTCAAGTATGCGCATTTATCTACGATAAAATAAATGGGCAACTATGAGGTGCCCACTGGGACGGTATGCGGTCTCTAGGTCGACAGTCACTACTGTCAGAAATGTCAGAAAGCCATCTCCTGTAGAAATGTGTAGGTCTAAAGGCCCCATACACTACCACGATTTGGGCTGATTTCACCTGTTCCCGACAGAACAGGCTGAGAAACCACCCCAAATAGGATGTGTGTGATGTCCCCTCAGGTCCGATGCGCGGTCCTGAGTCAGAGGTTGGACCGGCATGCTGTCCAATATTCAACCCTCCTCCGGGCGGTGGGGAACAGGGGTTGCATGCGATCCATCACATGTGAAAGGACCGCGTGCGATGTATCGCAAGTGACCCTGTCACCTGGGAAGGTCCCAGGTGGCTCGAGGGGATCGGCTGGCCATACACTGCTGTGAGGGATCGCACTGCTGTGAGGGATCGCACTGCTGTGAGGGATAACATTTACGATAATTGAAGAAGCCATCTGATTAAGACAACCGATGTAAATCATTCCTTTCTCAATGCAAATATAATTCAGGAGGTTTTGTTATTTTAAGATCTATACTGTATTCTTCCAGCTTATTAAGCAAAAATTAATACATCAGCCCTGCAGAATGTATTAGTCTGAGCTATCATGTACTTTACTGCTTTTACTTTGCGTTGGCTTCCCAATTTCATCCCAATACTAATGCAAATGTCTTAAGGCCCCCATACACTACAGTGATTTGGCCCGATTTCAACCATTCCCAACGGATCGGTCCGAGAAATCGGGCCAAATTGGATGCCATTGATGTCCCATCGGTCCCATTTGCATCAGACCTAAGTAAAAGGCCGGACCTACATGGTTATATGATAGAATATCCGCATGGATCATCTACATTTTGTTTCATATATTAAATACATTAGGTAGTAACACTATTAGTAGTTTACAAGCCTAAAATAAAATATTCGAGGACTTTGACAATGATAGGGTGACAAACATCAGGACATTTTACAGAACAACAAATATATCACCAAATCCGAGCCTGCATGCATGACATAACGAATAGTTCTACTTTTCATACATACAGTACAAACGTAACGTTACAGAAGAGTTTGGCTTTTCCCCATGCATTAGTCCAGATTATACTAATGATGAAACTTGTGATAGACAGCAATGTCATATAAGAGTAGTCTATAAAAGTGGACGGAATGCACAGAATGGAGTTGAAATGTTGTTAACTTATCACTTTGGGGTCTATTTATTAAATGACAGCTATGAGGCTGATTTAATTGAATTCTCACCTCATTTAATCAATCAATGAAATGTTGGGTGAGATTCTATTTGATGCGCTAAATGCGCATGTTTTATTCGCGCACCACATCGCCGCAAATCGCACTTTTACAAATCGCACTTTTCAGTCAAAATGCGCATATTTAATGTGATGCGCATTGGAGGCTGAAAAGTGCGAAGAGGGGCGATTTGCGGCGAAGTGGTGCGCTGTATTTAGTCCTGAAAATGTGCGATTTTCATGTCTGAAAATCGCACATTTGCAGGACAGCGCAAAGTGTAAAAAAAAAAACGAGCGCGGGGTCCCCCGCCCGAGTATAACCAGCCCCGGGCTCACTGAGCCGGTGCTGGTGACATAAAATCAGGGTCCCCGACAAATAGGGGTCCCCTTGATTTCATGAAACCAGCACCAGGCTCAAGGTCCGGCGCTGGTTCCCAAAATACGGGGGACAAAGTGACTAGGGGTCCCCCGTATTTTAAGAACCAGCACCGGACACAACCAGCCAGCAGGGTAATGCCACAGCCGGGGGAAACTTATTATATAAGCTCCCGCGGCCAAAGCATTAACCCCCTGGCTGGTCAGCATGGGCAGGGGTCCTGGGAAGGTGGGGACCCCCCCAATGAAGGGGTCCCCCCCCTCCAGGACTTACCAGCCCATGCTGATAGTCCGGGGCTGTCCCCGATGCCCCTGGGCGGTGGGCATCGGGCTGATGGCTTGTGTAAAAAAAAGAAGTACAACTATTGTTTTTATACTGGCGAACTATGAGTCCCAGCAAGCCTACCCCGCATGCTGGGACTTGGAGAACCACAAGTCCCAGCATGCGGGGCATTAAAGGGCCCGCTGGCACTTGTAGTTCTGCAGTACAAAAAATAGTTAACAAAATCACACTGACACACTGTAAAATAAAAGTTTAATACACACAAAACACACACACACTGATACTTACCTACCTTGAGCCCGTAGGTCGGTCCCTGGATCCTGGGTCCGTCCTCCGGGGCAGAAGAGTCCGGTTCCGGGGCCTTGGTCCTGGTTCCGGGGCTGGTCCTGGGGCTCCGGGGCTCCTGGGCTGCAGAATCCGGGGTCCGGGATCCGAGGTAGTCCCCAGGGGTACCTAAGGAAGCAAATCCAACTCACCTGGTCCCCGGCGACGACCTCGGAATCCTCTCCGGTGACAGCGCTGCTCCCATCTGCTACCCGGCTCGCAGGACTTTGACAGGCGCTGAGATGTTTCCTCCTCGGCGTCTCTGCACAGAATAATTTCTTGGCCAATCAGGAGCCGAGAAAGTCGGCTCCTGATTGGCCAGAAATCATTCTGAATACAGACGCCGAGGAAGTAACATCTCAGCGCATCTAGAGCAGAGACGTTTCCTCCTCGGCATCTCTAGTTAGAATGATTTCTGGCCAATCAGGAGCCGACTTTCTCGGCTCCTGATTGGCCAAGAAATCATTCTGTGCAGAGACGCCGAGGAGGAAACATCTCAGCGCCTGTCAAAGTCCTGCGAGCCGGGTAGCAGATGGGAGCAGCGCTGTCACCGGAGAGGATTCCGAGGTCGTCTCCGGGGACCAGGTGAGTTGGATTTGCTTCCTTAGGTACCCCTGGGGACTACCTCGGATCCCGGACCCCGGATTCTGCAGCCCAGGAGCCCCGGAACCCCAGGACCAGCCCCGGAACCAGGACCAAGGCCCCGGAACCGGACTCTTCTGCCCTGGAGCCCCGGAGGACGGACCCAGGATCCAGGGACCGACCTACGGGCTCAAGGTAGGTAAGTATCAGTGTGTGTGTGTTTTGTGTGTATTAAACTTTTATTTTACAGTGTGTCAGTGTGTTTTTGTTAACTATTTTTTGTACTGCAGAACTACAAGTGCCAGCGGGCCCTTTAATGCCCCGCATGCTGGGACTTGTGGTTCTCCAAGTCCCAGCATGCGGGGTAGGCTTGCTGGGACTCATAGTTCGCCAGTATAAAACAATAGTTGTACTTCTTTTTTTTACACAAGCCATCAGCCCGATGCCCACCGCCCAGGGGCATCGGGGACAGCACAAGGACTATCAGCATGGGCTGGTAAGTCCTGGAGGGGGGGACCCCTTCATTGGGGGGGTCCCCACTTCCCCAGGACCCCTGCCCATGCTGACCAGCCAGGGGGTTAATGCTTTGGCCGCGGGAGCTTATATAATAAGTTTCCCCCGGCTGTGGCATTACCCTGCTGGCTGGTTGTGTCCAGTGCTGGTTCTTAAAATACGGGGGACCCCTAGTCACTTTGTCCCCCGTATTTTGGGAACCAGCGCCGGACCTTGAGCCTGGTGCTGGTTTCATGAAATCAAGGGGACCCCTATTTGTCGGGGACCCTGATTTTATGTCACCAGCACCGGCTCAGTGAGCCCGGGGCTGGTTATACTCTGGCGGGGGACCCCGCGCTCGGTTTTTTTTTAATTTTAACCCTTTATTTTATTTTTTACAGCAGAACCCTGCACAGAACATTGCGATCTGTGCAGGGTTCTGCCTAATTCGCCAAACAGACCCTGGTCTGAAATAAGTGCGAGAATTAGGCACCTAAAAAATGCGATGTGCAAATGCGCATTGCATTAAATAAGCGACTTGTATACTTTTCTATACGAAAACATCTGGATGCGATAAAAATGCGAATTAATCTCGCAATTTTTATCAGCATACCTTAACGCACATAATATGCGATTTCAGTCCCTTAGCGCATCACATTAAATTTGCGATTTCAATGAAAAATGCGATATCGCCATTTTGTGGTCTAATTACCGCAAAAAAAGCAAAATCGCATCCCATAGAATGTCACCCATTGCGTCCACAGCTGAGCGATAAAGCAATTGCAGGAGGTGAGACCTTGTTATTTAGGGCAAAGATCTGCAGTAAAAACACCTGTTTTGCTGGAGATAAGGATAACTCAACTCTAACGTATCTCCAATTTAGCACCAAAATGTTTAAAGGTGCCAGTTTCAAATAATGAAAGAAAAACAACTACTACAATATGTAATGAGTTATTATACCTTTGTAGACATCTTTTTAATCTCAAAATGACTAAGTAACTATAATTCACCAATTTTAGGTTTTGATAACAGACAAAAATGTACTTGGCAATCATGCAGAGATCATATTGATTTAGCCTAGGCCAATATCTAATTAGCTGCGATAATTTACTGGAGCTAATTTATCCACTTAGGGCTATTCAGTTAGTCCTGATACACTTTATTAATCAGGGATTATAATTCGAATGTCATAGGCATTATTTGCGATAAACAGCAATCAGAGCCACAATAACACACAGGATCTAAACTAATCCCAGATCCCATGCATTAAATCATGATCACGGGTCCTTTTTCGGCCTTTAAATATGACCTTTATTTGGGTAGATTAATAATTGCTACCGTATTTTTGTAGTCCAAAAACAGATGGCACCTCATAGGAACCTGTTAATAGGGAACCATCCTGTGTTGTCTATGGCTAGTAGAAGTATTGAGCCAATTGTAATATGATGCAAGAATCAGAAAGCGAAAAGTTTTGGAAGCGTTTTCCCATTTTTTTAAAGCAGCAATCATTTACACTGAAAAACCAGGTTGATTTTGCCATGTAATTTATTGCCGCTTTTAAAATAAATGGGAAAACTCTCCCAAAATCTCTCACTTTCTGATTTACACACCCTATTACATTTGGCCCATAAACTTTTTACACTGCAAACTGCGGAGCTTGTTTTGTTATTGGTGCTATTTTATAAAGAATTAGTTTTATAGTTTATGTGAGGTTAATTTCCAACTTCACGACACATCCACGAATCTCACTTAAAAATGATCTTGATTCTACTTCTAGCAATATATGTGTAAGAAACAGCACTGGTACAGTATGTGCTTTATTACCACCATAATAATGGTTGTAAAGATCTCATAAGTGTATTATAAATTGACATGCGTGAATTGAAAACATAACTCATTTTATTGTACATGGGACAGAGACATTTCTTTTATATATCAATTTTCCAGCCATGCGATGGACAGTCATGATGGCAGCAGGCCAAGCAACAGAAAAAAATCATTGTGCAAACAAAAGTGCAACTGTACTAATGTAGGGTACACACCAGGGTGACCCGCTCACGATGCACATCGTGAGCGGGTTGTCAGTGTCTCGTCCGACCCGCTCACGGTGACGCGGGGGGGCCCGACCCGCTCACGATGTGCACCGTGAGCGGGTCCGATCCGATGGCGACCCGCACCCGGCTGTATGGTCGTCATTGAGATCCTACCTGCAGCAGGTAGGATCTCAATAACGACCGACCGACCCGCGGGACCGCGCATCGGATCGGTATCGGTCCACACCAGGACAGAAAAGGGCCCAATCACCACACAATCTACATCCAATTGGTCGGAATTGGATCTAGATTGAGGGGATCGGGCCCTAGTCGTCCTGGTGTGTACCCAGCATTACTCTCAGTACGAATACACCCAATTTTACAGGCAAGCTCAGGTAATTGTAAGACAAGAGGGTGGTGTCTGCAGATGTCCAACGTCTACACCAGCCTAGGGGAGGAGCTGAGAATACCTGGGTTTTTCTGCCTATGCGGCCAGGTTACTTAGATGTATAAACATGCGTAGCAGCTAAATGTGCAGAGGTGCCTCTTGATTTCTGGGATATCACTCAGCTTTTATCCCAGCTAAAGGAGTTAAATGTACCCCTTGATAAGTAGGTTATACTGTAGTTAGAGCTTCCAGTTGTACTTATTTGTGGAAGTTTACTTTTAGGAGACCTTGACCAATCTAACTAAAAGCACCATACACACAAGCCACACATATAACAACATACAGTATAAGACAACCCTAACGCTCCCTCACTGCCATTAATAATTACAGATATAAATTAGGCTAAACTGAGCAATAATTTTAGAAAAATGTAACAAAGTAGAATTAGGCACTGTCACCATTTTTAAAATGCACATTTTGAGGAACAACTTCCTCCTCACATATTTAGCAGCAGATTGATTATACTGGGGTGTTTCTGAAGACTGAAGTAGGGCCATTAGCGCACAGAACCTTCTCTCCTCTGTCACTCTGATAACTGCATCAGTGTCCTGTCCCCTGATGCCACTTTCTTTATTTACCATGTACCTGTCCTAATTTGTCATGTACTGTAATTTGATATTTTCTTGTTTTTCGCTTATCTATGTATTGTCCGGTGCGAGGAACCCATGTGGGCGCAATATTAATAAACAATAATAATACCAAATCACGGCGCGACATTGTGGATGTGCACTTACTGCGGTTTATGTATGAGACTTTATAAAGCGGCCACAGATTGGAAAACACAGATTGGCCTAATATCTCTTTACAATGGTGGAAGCTGAGTAAACATGATTGTGGCTGCAGGCGATTTTCCATTTAACTTTCCATACAGCGGCGTACCTGTTTGTGAACCTTTGTAAGTTGCTCCAAGTTGTTCTCAAGAAAGGAAATCTTCTGTTTCTGGGAATGAATCCCCCCACTGTCCTCAGGTTCCATTTCAGCACTCTGCATATAGACAGATATTAAATTAAAAAGAGCATCCAGTAAAAGATATATCCCAGTTGGGTTCATGTACACAAAGCAACACAGGAAAACTCCCTTTAAAAGGTGCACATTGTTTGTGGTAGATGGATCAGGGACTTCTGTATGTGTAATGCGCCTGAATCAGCCCTGGCAGGCTGCTAATATTCCGAGCCCAATGATCAGGTATACGCTGCTCCACCAGAGTGACATCCTGCCCCGTGCAAGGCTGCAATTGGCTTAGTACAGCTTGCAAAAAAATATAGCAGTCCTGCTACTACCTGAAAATCCACTCGCAAGCTGCTCGCCATTGCATGTATACTACTGTGTGCAGTCTGTGCATAGCCCAGGACTAACTCGGTAGCTGCTGAATGTGATTGCCAATGTTAACATGGGGTGAAAAAGGAAAGTAGCATCAGCTTTAACACCCATGGCTATTCAACTGCACTCCCTTTTTCACCCAAGCTCATGTTTATCCTCCCTAAATTAACATGCCAAAGAGTGGTAAGACAGGCTAATGGAAGCTAAAACACAGAATTAATGAAAAGTTCACGAACTTGTGTGTTAACAAAGTCATGGCACACGTTGCTGCCAGCGGGGGCTAACTGAACAGCCGCCACCATCAGTTAGTCCATGGCAAACTAAAGCGGCTAATTGAATTCCCCAATATGTTACATGGTTTGGACTTTTTATAGTTGTACCCCAACAAAAATATCTATATTTATAGATTAATGTTATAAATAGATTATTTTGGATCAAAAGTAAACAGAGGATGTTAAAACATTATCAAAACTCCAGTAGGGATATTAATCCTTTTCTTTGTATGATAATGTCAATAACATTTTGGGGACAGGCACAGTTAAACGGGCTGGAAATAGGGCCCATTTGAGCGATATCTTTTTTTTTAAATTGGTAGTGTGTACACTCAGTAGGGATGATGATTTTCAGCGGCCACAGGTCAGGTGAAGTCATTGGTTGATATTAACTGATATTGTCCAGTGTGTATGTACAATTTCGTTATCGGCCTATATACAGTAGTTAACATTATCGGCCGTGGTGCAGGTCATCTGGTTTGTATGGGGCTTTACTTGCCTATTCTGCACCCAGGTTTAAGTGTTTTAAGTAACTCCAATTCAGAGGAGAATTTCAGCAGTCATTTTAATGTATTTTCACTTGTGTTTTGCTAAATATCTACTTACATTGAATGTTTCCACATCAAATTACACACAACACATACCCCACTGGGTCTCTCAATGCATTAATAATACAACTTAAGGGCAGGAGTGGTTTTATTGGAGGGGCCCCCACAACTTAGTTCCCCTGTGGCCTAACAAGCCTTGATCTGTCCCTCATTAAGGAATCCAGTAGATAACCCGGCAGAACACTATAAAAATCATGACAAGATATAACATTAAACCAGTATATAAATATAATACTGTGTAATTAAACTAATCATTTAAATCTAAACAAAACAAGAAACATGTTTTTCAAGCCATTACTTGTACTATGTCTGATCCTGGCTATAGGGCTATCCCGACTGCTCCCTCGTGGGGGTCCACGACCCCCATAGAGGGAGAATAAAATAGGTGGTGAGCGCAGCGAGCCCGCAAGGGGCTTCATTGCGCTCCCCCCGCTGTGCAGTTGGGATTCCGATGTCTGAGTAATGACTGTCAGAATACCAACTGTCGGTCTATTATACCACACCCCTTTCAGCAGTTGTGGAACTACAAGGACCTGTGGAACTACAAGGAGATGGCAATCAAGGTCACCTCTGGAATATATATTTAAACCCCCAGCAGGCTCCATAGGCACAAATTGGACCCCCAGCACTAGGTGATGCCAGTTGTCTGTCCATCCTACCTTCAGTCTTGGATTTAGCTGGAATTGGGAAGGACATGTGTATTATCCTGGTAGATAATATTGCCCCAACCACACCATGCTAGCGATAAGGTGGGGTATTGTTGTGCTCTCCTGTGCGCTGTGCTATTAGTTATGGGCTAAATGAAATGATGCATTGTGCTATTACACATAGAATGCATCATACGCATACAGATAGGCATAGTACACAAGTAGGCAAAAGAGAACAAAGTGATCCTCATATTTTGCAATGTACACATCCATCATGATTTACTTAAGTCTTCATTCTATCGAGGTATTCAATGCAGGGTCACGACTGTCGGGCTGGCTGGACAGCTGTGACACTGTCCTGTTCTCAGCCCGCTCAACACTGAATCGGCAGGTGGGATTCAATGTCCCGCCTGCCAAGCGCTGAAAAGGGGGCGTGGCTGTAAGTTGCGGCCTGAAATCATTGAGCTGCGGTCGGGAGCTCATCGATTACCAGCTGTTCTCGGCACAAGACCGCTTGTGAAGTCGGGCACGTTCTGTCAAGATACCTGGTCAATGCTGTCGAGGAAGACAACATTGAATAGGGCCCCTCCGCTATTTCCCCCGTCGGGAATAGCGGCGGGAGATAGAATACCCCCCTATATCTCCAATTAAACATTAGGACGTGATGGATAACTTACTTTCTTGACTCGAGATGTGACGTCTTGAACAAAAAGCTTCCGAAGGTTGTGGAGGGTCTGAAGTTCACGGGCCTACAATAATGTGACAGGCAAGAATTTAATAAGAGTGTAGTTAATATAATGCCCCCTGCTGATCAGAGGACATATACTTACAACGGTCTCCTCGAGCCCTTTAAGATCCTGCTTGGACTGTTCGTGCTTCTCGTATAGAAATCTATAGAAGATAAAGCACAGTAGAGTAAGATAAATATGCGAAATACAAAAACCTCTAATACGTTCTTAGAACGTCAATGCTAAAAAGATATACAAACTATTTTTTTATTAGCCCACTATTTAATTTAATTCTTGGGGTTTATATACTAAGAGGGGAGTTGCTATGGGCAACCAATAAGAACCTATGTCTTTTTTATTTAGCACCTTCTAGAGTGAAGATAATAAATAGAATCTGATTGGTTGCCCATCGCAACACCCCATCAGAAATCTGAAACAGAACTCCCATTAAACAGATATCTATTGAAATACTGTATAATACTTAATGTATGGATGTTCATAGAAATGGTATTTGTTTTAATTATTCATCTCCCCCAAATGATAATAAGAATAATGAAAAATAGCTTTTTACATTTACTTCTACATTCCGGTGTAAGATCAGATGTTTTTAATGCTGGCTACATGCAACGGACCCACTGCTGCAGTGTGTATGGTCTGAAAACCACTAAAATGTCCAATAATGATCATTTCCATAGGATTATTATTATTAGCATGTTGATAGCTGTCGGTCTGCAGATCAGACCAATGTCAAAATGATTTCCCTTATTAGAATAGTACACAGCACAACCTACAATTTGCTGCATTGGAGCCAAAGGATTACTGTATCCATCAGAAAAATAATAAACAAACTCTTCCAAAAATAAATGCTTAAAATACATTTTGCATAAATAATACTTCAATGCCTAGAAGAAGCTGGACTGAAGCGCCATGGCTGCATCATCCATGGATACTCACGTCAGCTCCTGCAGCTTGCTGTTCTTCTCATGTTCCTCACTCTTCAGCTTCTCATAGTCAGCCCTCAGCTTCTCCAGCTCCAGCTGCAGTTTCTGGTTCAGACTAAAGCAGGAGCGGAGAAGTAACAGTAACTGTCAGAAACCGCATTCTGCCGACACACCGTAGATTCTCAGCCTATTTTCTTAACTTTCACATAGGGCCTGATTCTGTTTGGCTCACTTAGCAGATGTAGTTCACTGCTTAGCGAGCCTTCTAACGCCGCCCACCGGGTGTGCAAATGCCGGCCCCCTGCCACCCAGCGAATATACCCGCCGCACTGTGAATGGATGTTTTGCATAAACATCCATCCATTTTGCATAAATATCCATCCCCCCCCCTAAAGTGCTACAGAGACTGTGCAAGTCTCAGAAGGCGCCCGCACAGAAGCGCTACACATGCACATAAGCTAATATGCGCATGTGCTTCAACATCGGTCCCCGTGCGAACACGCGGGTGACCGAAACATCAGAATCAGGCCATAGTCCATAATTTAAGATTCAACTGAAAGATAAACTGAACCAGAATTCTAGTTTGCATGTTAACTTTGAGCCTGAGGAAAGTAACTGTTGAAATGTCATTCTTATTTATTTGTCATTGGAAGTACAGGTTGAGTATCCCTTATGCAAATAATTCCGAAAATCATACATTCCAGAAAGTGATTTTTTTTTTTTTTTTGTTAAAAACCTACTGGGGACATCTGTAACAGCACTACTGGGGACATCTGTAACAGCACTACTGGGGACATGATATGTAATAGGCACTACTGGGGACATCTGTAACAGCACTACTGGGGACATCTGTAACAGCACTACTGAGAACATGATATGTAACTGGCACTACTGGGAACATCTGTAACAGCACTACTGGGGACATGATATGTAACTGGCACTACTGGGGACATCTGTATTAGCACTACTGAGGACATGATATGTAACTGGCACTACTGGGGACAACTGTAACAGCACTACTAGGGACATCTGTAACAGCACTACTGGGGACATGATATGTAATAGGCACTACTGGGGACATCTGTAACAGCACTACTTGGGACATCTGTAACAGCACTACTGAGGACATGATATGTAACGGGCACTACTGAGGACATCTGTAACAGCACTACTGAGGACATGATATGTAACTGGCACTACTGGGGACATCAGTAACAGCACTACTGAGGACATGATATGTAACTGGCACTACTGGGGACATGATATGTAACTGCCACTACTGGGGACATCTGTAACTGACACTACTATGGACATGTTATGTAACTGGCACTACTGGGGACATGATATGTAACTGGCAGTACTGGGGGCATCTGTAACTGGCACTACTGGGGACATGATATGTAACTGGCACTACTGGGGACATCTGTAACTGGCACTACTATGGACATGATATGTAACTGGCACTACTGGGGACATCTGTGACTGGCACTTCTGGGGACATGATATGTAACTGGCAGTACTGGGGACATCTGTAGCTGGCACTACTGGGACATGATATGTAACTGGCACTACTGTGGACATCTGTAACTGGCAATACTGGGGACATGATATGTAACTGCCACTATTGGGGACATCTGTAACTGGCACTTCTATGGACATGGTATGTAACTGGCACTACTGGGGACATCTGTAACTGGCACTACTGGGGACATGATATGTAACTGCCACACATGATATGTAACTGGCATTAAATATCTGCAAGAGAATGATTGCTTGGCATTCAAATTGAATATCTGAGAGAGGACACATACTTTGTTTCATGTTTTAAAACCTTGTTTTATGCACAAATAAAATATATTTGAGTGTATTTCATGTGTTTGATGTGTTTGTACAACATAAATGCAAGATACCTCAAGATACATCATTGAAAAATAAAAATATTCGGAAATACGGAATAATCCGTTATCCCAAATTCTTCTGGTCCCGAGCATTTTGGACATGGGATACTCAACCTGTAGTAGCTGTGTCCTGTGCACCGACATCACAGCGAGATCAGAATATAGATTATATTGACCAAGATTCTGAATATCACAGCAGCCGCTGCAGTGATGGCTACATAGTACAGGTGGAAGCCAGTTAGATGAATGTAACATATGTGCTGGCTACAGGTCCCCGGGGATCAGCAGCACTGTCTCCATCACAGATGGCGTGCAGCACTCGCAACTTAGTATTAGGCTCTTCTTCTAAGCCCGCCCCCAGACTTCCATTGTATAGGTTTCATAGGAGTCACAGGGTGGGCTTTGAAGGAGAGTGATCCTGAATGCTTCGTACTGTCCAATGGCAGCTGTGATAAAAACAGCACCGAAGATCCCTGGGGACCTGCAGCCAGCACATACTGTATGTTACATACATATCTGTAT
Source organism: Crinia signifera (assembly GCF_055691185.1). NCBI lineage: Eukaryota > Metazoa > Chordata > Amphibia > Anura > Myobatrachidae > Crinia > Crinia signifera. The sequence continues at coordinate 329,142,864 of NC_139218.1, read as the reverse complement.
GTATTGTTGTATGTGCTAATTACAGAAAGAAAGTAAATTACAGGTGTGCCCTTATGTTATAATATATGGCCACTTTGTGTCGGCTCTCATGTCTTACTCTTTCAGCTCATCAATGATCTTCTGTTTCTCATTAATCTCATCCCGGAGACGGGCCAGCTGCTTGTGATGGGCTTCACGGTGGCTCTCCATCTGCATCTCCAGGACCTTATGATACAAGTCAATGTGAAATGACACAATACATAACAGAGGGAATATTCCTTATATGGTAGAGCTACATGAGATACATCACTCAGCACACCAGATATAACTAAGGTAGGAGGGCTACACTCTAGAATGTGGAACATTCCCCCTCTAGTTCAGGGTTGCCTACCCTCCCGGAATGGCTGGGAGTCTCCCGAAAATCGGGTCCCCCTCCCGGCCCCCCGGAAGGGTGGGCAACCCTCCTGGATTCAGGGGGACCTCCACTGCACCCACCGATCGCAGCCGTCTTCCGCGGACTTCGGCATTTAAATGCTGCAATCCGCTGGTCTCAGACGAGGGGGCGGAGCTAAAATATCACCACTGCGTCATTTTAGCCCCGCCCCCTCCACAGAGATCTGTGAATTCAGCTATTTTGCATCATGGGAGCGGGGCTTAATGACGCCACGCTCAAGCCCCGCCCCCAGAACTGCCGCTGAAAGTCTCCTCTCCGGGCTTCTCCCGGAGGGGAGATTCTTAAAGTTGGCAACCCTGCTCTAGTTCTATGTCTATGGTGTCTGACAGAAAGAACTGTAGCTAGGATTCTGAGCACAATATAAAGGGTGATAAATGTAAGAGAACAGGCAATGGAAGAATGCTGACCTTCACCTCACGAGCTTCTATCGCGTCCAGCTCTTTATCCTTCGCTGAAACCTCTGTTATGTTTTCTGCAAAGTGAAACAGACACAACATGTACAACCAGACTCAGATGCGTTGCCTGATGTGACAGGCTAAAAGCATTAAGTACAGTAATCAAACACTGACAAATGACCACCTACATGTCCCTACACAGAGGAAGCAGACATTTTCTGAGAATACCAATTACATAGATCAGTTCATTTCAATTTACAGGCATCATTGAGACATTAGGTGGAATGAGAATGTAATATAATCCACTGACAAGACAATGTGCAGGTAAGAAGGGTGGTGAAGTGATAAAGTGGAAGGTGGTAACGCACCAGCCAATCAGCACCTGCCATTTTTCAATCCCAGCCTGTAACATGACAGTTAGGAGGTGATTGGTTGGTGCGTTATCACCATTCAATTTATCACTTCTACAGGCTTAATAAATCTGCCCTGTAGAACTTCATCATCATCTAATGCTGTCAGCCACTGCGCAATAACTACATGAAGCAGTACAGGTGACTGGCTTATGATGGTTTATGAATGTTAATACATTCCACAGCGCTTCAACTTGCATTGAACCCAACGCAAGTGTCAGCCGCGCCAGAAGCTCTGTGATAGTTGAGACAGGCGGAGTTTATTATTAGCATAAAAACCGCCTACTGAGGTGAGACCATATCAGACCTGTCAGTCCTACTCTGATTCAGCACTTGTTTTAGCAGAAAGCACACAGGGGCAGATTTATTAAGCTTGGAGAAGAGATAAACTGGAGATAAAGCAGAGAAAAGGTAAAAGGAGATAAAGTACCAGCCAATCAACTCCCAACTGTCTTTTTCAAACACAGCTGATTGGCTGGTGCTTTATCTCCTTCTACCTTTTCTCTGCTTTATCTCCAGTTTATCTTTTCTCCAAGCTTAATAAATCTGCCCCACAGTACTCACACAGCTCTCTTCTTACACAAGTAAATATAGGGGTTTAAAAAAGAAACCATGCCTGTTATTGGTGGAGAAATGTACTTTGCTGTAAAGGAATGGTGGTACTGCATCATTAAGACTGTCTTTGACAACTGTCCCAAAATGGCTGAAAGACTCCAAAATATCAGGGAGCTCTCTCTCACTTCCAAGAGAGTAGACCAGCTCTAAGATACCACCCAATTTCCTAATTAATTTGGCACTGGGTACAGTATGTGAAGATGCATTTCTCTGCAAATCACGTCATTGTGATACTGATGATACAACCCCTTTAAAGTTTAAATGCCTCTGTTGGTTTGCTCCTTCATAGTACATGTGGTAGTAAAAAGGCCAGTACCTTGAGCCTGCATCTTGGTTAGCTCCTCACTTAGGGTGTCATAGGACTCTTCTAGCTGGCGTTTTTTCAGCTCCACACTGTGCATGTACTCTGTCAGAGACCTGATCTTAGCCTCATGCTGTGAAACAATAAAACAAAATACAATACAAATACATAGAGGTACATTTGCTAAAGGTTCTAAAACAGACAAGTAATGCTGCTGCCCATGGCCAGCAACCAATCTGATTGGATTTAGTAAATCTACCCAACTGTGTAAAAAGCATAAAGTAAACTGTAATGTCATACAAATGCTATGATCTAGAGAATGTTAATATTGTCTCACATACTTGTATACTTGAGTCATACTGACTAGAAGAGACATTCAGTAGGTAACTGCTGACTCTCCAACTGTTATAGAGCTATGAGTTGTGATTGCGCAAGTAGCTAAAGGTTGCAGAAGAAAACAATCACAAAGGAAAAGGGACAGCACTTCTAACTTGGGGCATATACTTTAACACATCATACAGGTTGAGTATCCCTTATCTGAAATGCTCGGGACCACGAGAATTTTGGATAAGGGATATTTACGTTTTTTGAAATAATTTTGTTTTTTTAATACTTACCTGGTCCCCTGGTGGTGTCCCGATGGTCCCACAAGGTCCACAGTCCCCCAGCGTCCACGGAGGCCTTCAGAATCCTCTTCAGCGGTCCGGTGACGTCACCAGTGCACCCCTGCGCTCGTGCACTGCACTCCTGGGACCGCTGAATAATATCCTGAAGTCCACCATGGACATCGGGGGACTTGGTAAGTATGAAAAAAGGGGCGGGGGGGATACGAAATATTTAAAAGAAAACACGGTTTTTGGAATATTTTGGATAACAGATCTACGGATACAGGAGACTCGACGTGTATATATTATTTCTAGAAGGTGATTTTTGGTGAAGATCCCTTTTTCTCCCTTCATATTTTTCTTTCTCCTGCCCATTCTGGTCAGCCAGTGATCACCGACTTTCCTCCTCTTTGATTTCAACATTTCATTCCCATCTTAAAGACTTCTCTCAAACTGCCCCTAATCCAGAGAAAACTCTCACTGCTGTGATCAGAGTACACTGAATATGCCCTCTACTCTCGTCTCATCTCTCCCTCCTATAGTTCAAGCAATGATGTCACTACAAATATACAGTATGCATGCAATTAAAAGTGTGCTTGTATTCTGGTTGTCTTGCAGATTGGTACTATTTGTACCTTGCAGGAATCACTGCTCCGTGTAGCACTGAGAAACTTTATGGTGCCCACTAAATATAAATGCTAGTAATAATAAACTATTATTGCATCAATGAAATGGTTAATAAGAACAATGGGCCTTATTCTAGTTCACTCTTTCTGACAAAATCCTTCTTAGATGGACAAAACCATGTGCACTGCAGGGGGGCAGATGTAAAATGTGCATAGACAATTCGATTTGGGTGAGTTATTTTGTTTCTGTGCAGGGTAAATACTGACTGCTTTATTTTTACACTGCAATATGGATCTCACATTGAAGTAAAACCCCACCCAAATCTAATTCTCTCTGCACATGTTATGTCTGCCCCACCTGCAGTGCACATGGTTTTGTCCATCTAAGAAGGATTTTGTCAGAAAGAGTGAACTAGAATAACCCCCAATGTGTCCAGCACTTGCATTCAGAGTGGATTGATACAGTGCTGCACCAGATTTGTTAAGGGCAGACCATTTACCAAAAGGTTATCAATAAGGTGAGAAATAATTTGTGCATGTATTCTTCTAGTGTGTTCATTAATGAAAGGGCAATGATGAGAGTTGTTTAAGAGTCGGTTGGAATAGGATTTGGAAAGTGCTTGAATATAAGAATAAAATGCAGAGACAGTATGCAGGGCTAAAGGAGTAACACTAGTTGGTAACTGTGCATCCCATGCACATCTCATTGTATTACACATTACCTTGTATATTGTGGTTGAACAGTGAGCCCTGGGCATGTGTCCATTCTGCTAGACTCTAAGACAAAGTCTGTAATTCAGGTCCGTTTGCTTGTATGCAAATTTGCATGCGAGCTTGATGTTTTTGAAATGCGCATGCGCATTTCTGCAGATGTGCATGTGCTGGTGGGTGTGTCCACAGTGAACAGATTGTTTCAACGGTGAACAAAATTGCGGGTGGTGGGCTGGGGGGGGGGGGTTCATGGGGCCCATGGGAATGCCCAGCATTTATGGGCGTTCCCATGAATGCACTGGGCGTTCCCATGGAAACCGCCAGATGTCAGCTGCCCGCGCATTTCCTCCAGAATGTGCACGAATATCTGAGGGACCTGAAAGTCGCTTTTGATAACCGTGCATGCACCACATCTTTCGATGGCTGGCGACCATCAAAAGATGTGGGAGTTCCCCCTTGGCCTGCGAATGGATGTTTATGTAGAACATCCATTTGCACGCCGCGTGAACAAGCACAGCATGCAAAGAGGGGGGGGGGCAGGCGACCCGGCATTCGCAGGTGTCTGAGGGACTCGCAAGGCCGTGAATATGCAGCCTTGCGAGTCAACCAGCATAAGGCCCAAAGTCTTGAGCAAGAATGGTTAGGAAATTCTAAATCTGTGGCTAATATGCTAAGAGCGGCTGGGGGAAGTACACTGACAGTAGGAGAGTGCCCAGCGATGACTCCTGGGGCACTTCTACCAAAAGAGGAACTGAGCACAATACTGCAGTACATGGAGGAACAAAGTGTATGAATAAAACAAGGTCAACGTTCTGTTTGTTCTGCTTTGTAAGTTCCTTCTATTACAGAGCAGCAACTCAAGGGACTACTGGACTAGCCGGAAGACTGGAACGTTCTTTAGTTGATTAAGGGCAAAATCTACAGTACTTGGAAACTTATTTAAAAAAAAAACCTGTATATTTTTATAGCAACAATAATTTTTTTTATTCCATTTCCACAATGAATGCAACCAGAAAGAGTCTGTTGTAAATAATGGCGGAATTTACTAAGATCAAATGGGTACGTATGCACCCACCCATAACCATTCCATCGAAAATATGACTGAAAAAAATTAGCATCTGGTCATTTACTATCAACTGTAGCAATGGAAGTACTTTGAGCTAGATTAGTCACTTGATCACTGCCAGCATCTGAGTACTAAATGTAATAATTCATGGTACTCTTTACCTAGCACGGCGCCCATCGCGACCATCGCGACCATCGCATGCACTAAAAAACGGGTGCGATGCGATGCCCGCGATGGCCGCGATTTCCCATAGGGACCAATGTTAAAAATCAGATTGGTCGCGATTTTAGTGTTAAAAGTCAGATTGGTCGCGATTTTTACATAGGAATCAATGTTAAATGGGCCACAGAGCCCTAATAGTCCCCCTGAAGTGTGAAATGGCCCCCACAATTTTTAACGCCACCCCACGATCAACGTGAACCCGAAGCGTGGCGAGCGCAGCGAGCCCGCGAGGGGCGGCGGTACGCGTCCTCCGACCTTTTCATACCCCCACTATCCACGTCGGCGTGGAGTTGAGAATAGAATAGTGTGGCGAGCGCAGCGAGCCACCGAGCCCGAAGCGTGGCGAGCGCAGCGAGCCCCGCGAGGGGACGCGGATACCTTCACAGTTATACGCGTCCCCTCACGGGCTTCACAGGTGTCCGCGGCGACGCGGACACCTGTGAAGCCCGCGAGGGGACGCGTTTACCTGTGAAGGTATCCGCGTCCCCTCGCGGGGCTCGCTGCGCTCGCCACGCTTCGGGCTCAGTGGCTCGCTGCGCTCGCCACACTATTCTATTCTCAACTCCACGCCGACGTGGATAGTGGGGGTATGAAAAGGTCGGAGGACGCGTACCGCCGCCCCTCGCGGGCTCGCTGCGCTCGCCACGCTTCGGGTTCACGTTGATCGTGGGGTGGCGTTAAAAATTGTGGGGGCCATTTCACACTTCAGGGGGACGATTAGGGCTCTGTGGCCCATTTAACATTGTTTCCTATGTAAAAATCGCGGGCATTGAGCCAATTAACGCTAAAATCGCGACCAATCTGACTTTTAACATTGATCCCTATGGGAAAATCGCGGGCATCGCGGGCATCGCGTCGCACCCGTTTTTGATTTACCCGCGATGCCCACGATTTTTTACCCCCGACGCCCGCGATTGTAATCGCGGGCGCCGTGCTAGGTAAAGAGTACCTAATTCATAATACCTAAAACCGCAGCTAAGATCTCATCAACATAGATTCTCCCAAACGTTTGCACACAGAGAAGCTTGTGCTCAGAATTTTCCAGCTAGAACAACTGTAATCCGTGTAGGATGTTATAATGTCTTACTATACAATGTACATTTTCTATTATGTAATAGCTACATTTTGATGACTTCTAATCACTCATCTGCTGCTGCTGTTATCTGTGAATAATCTACCTTGAATTGCGTGGGTATAGAGCAGGGCCAGTGTAAGAGGGGGTGGGGCAAATCTCTGGGAAAATGGCTGATGTATAATGTATAATTTTCCTGGTGATTTCTGCAATGCTAACATGGGAGTCCAGAGAGGTGAGCATAATATATGGGCCAGGGTGTGCACTGGTGCAATTGTGTAAGTGAGGACATGGCTGCATGTGGCAGGGGCAGTGCCATGGTGTGTAGAGGGCAATGGAAGCAGGCAGGGTTTGATTGGGATGGAAAAACAGCCCAGGAAATGTATGGAAGCAGCCCTCATGGAGGCGGTTCTGTTGAAGGACTGGCATCCCTCATCAGGGACGTGCAGTCAGGGGAGGCAGGGGAGGCAGTGCCTCCCCTGTCATTAATGATTGATATAATAATAAAATACAAAGAAAATACTTATGACACATTTTATGTATCATAAGTATATGCTTTGTATTATTAGAATAATTTTTACTCTGTTTTATTTATTTTTTAACTACCATATATACTCGAGTATAAGCCTACTTTTTCAGAACATTTTTTATGCTGAAAAAGCCCCCCTCGGCTTATACTCGAGTGAGGGTCCCACTTGAGTCAATAAGTGTTCCCAGTTTTTTGTTGTAAAATGAGGTCCCTCGGCTTATATTCGGGTCGACTTATACTCGAGTATATACGGTAGTTAAGGAGGCACCAAGTGCGGTGCCTCCAGCTGTCTATATTATAGTAACAGACAAAGGGGCGGGCAGTGGGCAGGGCTGAGAACCGGGCTGTAAAAGCTCATTTAAAAAATCTGTATAGGCGGCACCTATAGCAGTGCCTTGGTGACAGGGACGTGCTTTCTGCCTATATGAAAGCACACCCCTGTCACTGAGGCAGAAGTGATTGGACACAGTGGCGCTTTGTCAGTGACGGGGTCGTACATAGGCTGCACGGCTAGGCTGTAACCACATAGGCTACACGGCTCGTCTGCTGACTTGATTTGGTGTGCGGGGGGAGGCGGAGCTTGGCCGGGCCTGGCCGCCAGCTCCCGCTGTTATCTGGCCACCGGGGACCGGCACACAAGCTGTACTCCCCTTTTCTGTTTGTGGTCCCTCCCGCCCGGTGCTCCCCGCTTGCCTGTCTCGGGATGCCTCGGTCACTGCTGCCAGTGCCTGGGCTTAAAGGTACTGTAATGTGTGTTTGGCACTTGTGGAAGGGTGGGGGCTGTGTTTTTTTTTTTTTTTTTAAATGGCACAGGTGTTTGTGTGTTTGTGTTAAGGGACATACTTGTGTGTGTTTGTGTTGTGACAGAGGTGTGTATCTGTATTTGTGTAAAGTGACAGAGGTGCGTGTTTGTGTAAAGTGACAGAGGTGTGTACTGTTTCTGTGTGTTTGTGTAAAATAAGTGTGTTTTTAAATGAAGCATATTGGCCCAATGTACTAGCCTCTGAGTTCAGTGGCTGTGCGGGGTTCTGGCTAAACTCAGAGGTTCTTTTAAAGAGGCAAACATTTACAAGGCAAAACCATGCATTGTAAATGGTCGCCCTTTTAGAAAAAAAACTCAGAGTTCAGCCGGCACCCTGCACAGCCACTGAACTCAGAGGCTAGTACATTGGGCCAATATGCTGCTTTCATTTAAAAAAAAACACATTCATTTTACACAAACACACACCTCTGTCACTTTACACAAATACACAGATACACACCTCTGTCACAACACAAACACACACAAGTCTGTCCCTTAAGAGGCTATTACATTTGGGCGCATGTTTTTATTTTAAGTAAAAAAGGTATGTGGGCAGGCAGACCCCAGGCCGCTTGGTGGAGCCAGCAATGACGGGGTCTGTGGCGAGCGCTGGGGCCAGGTTGCTTCTGCACTAACAGGCAGGAGCTGCTCTGCCGGGTCTCTGCTGCTTATGCAGGGGGCAGCTACCGCACCTGCCTGTCAGCGCAGAAGCAACCCGGCCCCAACGCCCCCCACAGAGCCTGTCGGTGCTGGCTCTAACAAGCCAGTGCCTCACCAACCACAAACCTCACCGCACGTCACTGCTCCTCATGGGCATCATTCTGATATGGAAGCAGCTGCGGCCATCCTTGTGTCTTCCCTGGTGTCATAGGTAGATTACAAATTCAAAGTGGCCCTGGAAAAATTTCCAAAAAGTAGCCCTCTTACATGCCCAAATCGCCAGCCTACCCCCTTCACAAGCCTATCCCTTTCTACCTCCTAACACCCCCCTCCCTCCCCCCCCCCCCCCCCACACACACACACACCAGTCTGTCACATATAGCTGCTTACTGTACCTGTGATATAAGCAGCTGGCATGAGGACAGCTCCCTCCCAGTCACTTCCATCTTACGGTGACATTCCACCTGGAGGTTCTCCAGCTGACGACAGCGTTTGACCACTGATTTCACCTCAGATTTGATCTTACTGATATACAGGCGTGCCACAGTGAACTCTTCCTCTATGGCACCACTGATCTCCACAGGCTAAAGGGAAAGACAAAATCAGAAATTACACCGTAAACCAGTATTCTCCAGGTGGCGAGAAGTTCTGTCCCTTTATGCCTATTGGCTGAGACCACAGCAAATAAGAAAAAAAAACCTAATCTGTGTATGAAAACTTTAGGCTATCTATTGGTGCCGGAGCAAATATTAAATATCAATATAGGACCGGCCACAAGGGAAGATTTTGAGGGGTATTCAATGTGGGATTCTGACTTTCGGAACTTCCCATAGATTGTCGAGAAACGGCTGTGAATTCGACAATACACGTCCGTTTCCGACAAAAGAGATCCGAATGGTTTTAAAGTCGGATCTGTTTTGTCAAATTCCTCGTTCAATGCTGCCAGAAACGGCAAAACACCCGACTTTGACGAAGTTGGCTGATTAATGTTCCCTGAATTTAAATTGAAGACAGTTTGGAATATAGGGGTAGATGTATGAAGTACTGATAAGGGAGGAGAAGTGAGCCAGAGAAGTGTCCCATGGCAACCAATCAGCTGTTCTGTATAACTTTATATTATGCAAATTATAGATGTTACTTACATCTATAAGTAACCGTGGCCACTACTGCAGGCTCAGCTACACTACCGGAATCTGCAGAATAAGCAGCTTTGCCTCCCTCTGTGTAATTGCACTACAGGCCCTGAACTCGGCAGTGCAGCACTGATTGAAGTCCCTCCTCCCTCCATGTAAGTACACTGTAGGGCCCTGAACCCGCCAAGGCAGCGCTGATTACAAATAAAAAAGTGAAGAATACATTTTTTTAGAGGGTGCAGTGAAACTGTAGTTACACCACTGTATAGATGAGCCAAGTGGTTCTTAATGGATGTCATACATATGTAGCCGCACTCATCATTGCCGTGTCAATTGCCATGTGAAAGATCCGTGGTGATTGGTGCAGCCTGATCGCCACCTCTGTGCGTCTATTTTGGGTGCAGATTTACTGTGATAAAAGTGTCACGGGCGGCCGCATCGTGACAACGATGAGAGCGGCTATATGGTGTGTATGGTATAGAGTGAACACTATGGGTGAGATTTAATAGGATGAGATATTCAGAAAGTGAGAGATTTGGGAAGAAATCTGTTTTTTTAAAGCGGCAATCATTTACACTGCAAAATCAAACTGGTTTTGCAGTGTAAATGATTGCCACTTTAAAAAAAACTGGAGATTTCTTCCCAAATCTCTCACTTTCTGAATATCTCATCCTATTAAATCTCACCCTATGTATGTACTGTGCATTGTCACTCACCAGTTTAAACTCTCCATTGCCCACAATGACACTGAACTCACTCAGGTCTTTCATGAGGCCATTGAGAACCTCTGCAATCCGCTTACGTTGATGTGCACTGAACTCCTGCAATCGATGTAGATCATTTTCCAGAGCCAGGAGAGTGGCCTTAAAAAGGAACAAAAATATATTACACATTCCTAAAAGTCCTCTTTAGACAGATAGCATGAAAAGATTTAAATGATAGTTAAAACACTTTACAGTGAAACAGATCATAATAGATATTTAACCCTAGGCAAAACCTCAGCTTACTACTCCCATCGTCACCCCACACACCAATACAACGTTCCAAATACTAAGGTGAACATGCGTCTAATGCTGTGTACACACAGGAAGATTTTTTTGTTCAATCTGCCTAGCAGGAACCAAAATCTGGTAATGTATGGGAACAAACGACAGGAAACCATTTGCTTGAAAACGCTGTAAAACAGATAAAAAACAATTGGATAAATAGGTTTAATCAATCAGCTGTAACCAATTTGTCTGAATGTCTGTTGGCTGCTAACAAAGATTTAGGAGCAAATGGTTGATTGTCCGTACATTACCAAATATGTGTTCCCAACAGACAAATTGGACAGATAAATCTTTAGTTGTGTACCGTTTTACAAGTTGAACACCTGCCGATTGCATTAAGTTCAACAAGGATGCCTCTCTGAGTCATCCTTAAGGCAGAGCTGGCCTTGAGTCATTGTCTGACATTGTCTAATAGTCAGGTAGGATGGGAGGGGAGGGGGGGGAGGGGGAGGGGAGAGGTGTAATTGAAGCAATAGTTAATACACATTTTTATCTTGAGAAAACCGAAGTGTGGTTGCTAGTTTGTCCATGTTCCTCTCCACTACAAAGAGAGGTAATGCTGCAGAAACACCAAAGGGTCATTAACTAAACTGACCCACAGGAGTCCGCCTATCAGGCTTTTATTCCAATACTAAAATGGTGAAGGGAAGGCAAAATTGGTGATGGCCATGTTGGGACTTGACTACCAGGAATCATAGGAACTTTAGAATCTGCATAATCTCCAACATGAAATGGAGAGAGAGATATACATTGTATAAAGTAGACTCATGTCATCCAAAACAACCTAGTAGATACTGTATATGCTATTATTTTTCTTTCGAAAGTACAGCGAACCCCATCTGAGGACTTACCCAAGTCCCTCACCGATGCCTGTTCTTGGTGGTCCTGCTCTACACTACAGTACGTACTAATACTAACATCTTCATATAGAGAGCAGGATACGGCCCTCTGAGCTAGGGGACTTACAGGGATATGTATAAAGCCTCCAAGAGAGATAAAGCAGAGGAGATTCCATAGCACCCTCTGCCATTTTACAGACCTTACTAGATAAATCATGGCTAGAAGCTCATTGTTGCTATGGGAAACATCCACTTTAGCTCTCTCAAGGTTTGCTACATCCCCCTACTTCATCTTTTGAAAAGATGTGAAAATATGGATTAAGCTGGTATGAGACAGAAAGGGAAAGGAGTCAAAGAACCTTGAGCCTGGTTGGTAGAGCAAAATGTTGCTATAACTAGTTCAAGTACAGGATATAAACCCAGCCTTTATCCACAGTTGTGATTCTGAGAAAATATGGGTAGTCATCTACAATTTGATAAGAAAGGGTAACAAAACAAGAGAAGTGATCTTCTTGACCTGGATACATTTGGGTGGAAGTGTTTCAAAATTTCAGCAAAAGTGCCTTAATTAGTTAATTAGCCAATGTTTACAGTCAATACTTTAGAAGCCAAAGAGAGACCCAAGAACACTGATATTGTAAGAAAGGTGATAAAGATGCCGACTAGGGCCCCATGTATACCCATTTCACATGGCAAAGCCAGGTCGGACGCTTTCATTTTACATTTGTTGTCAGCCTGATGCCATTCTCCGTCCATTGTCACAGGACCCATTTGTGCCTGCTCTGCACGAGCCCTACACAATTGCGTATTTTCTGACAGACGCTGAACTCCATCCACATCCAAATCCCACCTATAAACATTAAGCTTGTATTGATGCTTTCTGGAGTTTCCTTCATCCATTAATTTGAAGCCCTTCTGTGGAGATCCCATTTCTGCCCAGTTTTATAAGCAAAAAAAGTGGGGCTCTAGAACTGATCAATACTAAATAAAATGGCTTTGCTGGGAAGATATTGGGCATATCAAAAGTCATATAACCATTCAAAACAAAACAAGCGCTGCTAAGTGATTGCTCAATACTGCAATCAAAACATGATTATTTTTTGTTCAAGTAGTTTAGCCTCAATATACCTCACAAAATGACAGGAAATTCAAGCTAAGAAGATGTAACTAAACCGTGCAAGTCACACAGAGTAAATGGAAAAGCAAAGGGGTAGTCCCTTTTCGTCAAAACATAATTATAGCTCACACAGATGCCCATATTAGTTCATGTTCTGGAATCAATTCTATTCCCTACAAAAAGATTGTTATTGGTGCGATATCACCACCTTGTGGTCATAAATAAGAACACATGAGATACGCGTACTCACAACTTTCTGGGACAGCTCATCCGCGAGGATTTGGTTCTGTAGAGTTTTATCCTCTACTTCCTGGGACTTTTGATCATAGTTTACGGCTAGCTCTTCTAGAGCCTGCAGGACCTCCTTCACTTCTTCCTTGGCGCAATCATTCTCTGACTGCAGGCGACTCAACTCCATCTGCACCTTGTCATTGTCTCCCCGAGTGGACATTAAGAGCTGTTGGTGCAGGAACAACGTTACAGTCATGTCATTGTTGTAACTAGCATACATTGGGGAAGATTTACTAAACCTTAGAGTGTGCGATAAAGTAAAGAAAGATAAAAGTATGCGGCAATCAGCTTTTAACTGCCATGTTACAGGCTGTGGGCCAGATGCACTAAGCTTCAAAAGTGATAAAATGGAGAGTGATAAACAACCAACCAATCAGGTCCTACCTGTCATGTCACAGACTGTGTTTGAAAAATGTCATACAATAGATGATTGGTTGGTTGTTTATCACTCTCCATTTTATTATCACTTTTGAAGCTTAGTGCATCTGGCCCTGTATATGCAAAGTGACAGTAGCAAATTGGTTGGTACTTTATCTCTCCCCAAGGCTTAGCACAACTGCCCCATTTTCTAAGTGATTTATAAATGAAAAGTCTAAAAGTATGTTTTTCTATGACTAGATATATTACTAAAAGACACATCTAGTTATTATGTGAGACATTTTGAGATAGTTTGGGGTCAATTTACTAAGTGGTAGCTTTGAATCCCCTGCACACAGCGCCGTAACAGGATGGAATGTGCAATGTGTGGCAAGCCTCCCGCTAAACCTGTGATATCACACATTACGGGCAGGGACTCCAGCTCTGGAAAATACATTATTTCTAGAAATATTCACCCCTTTTGCAGGACCATTCACCAGGGCTGCCATTAGAAATTGTAGGGCCTGGGACTCACAAAACAGGAAGGTCCCACCACCTTCACACACACATGCTGTCACACAGCCTCTCACACATAAGCTCTACATAGCCACACGCACCCACACTGCCCCCATAGTCTCACACACACACACTTCCCCCATAGTCACAAACACTCACTGCCCCCATAGTAACATGCACACATACACTCTGCCCCTATAGTCACACACACTCACTGCCCCATAACATCATACACATACATAATCACACACAGCCCCCATAGTAGCATACACACTGCCCCCATAGTCCCACACACTGCCCCCATAGTAACATACAGACATACACTTGCCCCCATAGTTATACACATACACTGCCCCCACAATCTCTTTCTCTCTCTCTCACACACAGACACACACACACACATTGTCCCTATAGTCTAATAGGGCCTACACACATACTGATATTAAGGCATTTTCTAATTGACTTTGCTTAGTTTGGCAAAGTCGCATAGAAAATGCCCCTACATCAGTGTTTATGTGGGGGCTATAGCGACAGCAATGTGTGTCCCCATCCCCAAGGCCTGTCCCGGTGTCCATCAATCTCACTGGTTGCCAGTGTTCTCCACCGGTGAGTGCGCCAAAAAAAGCACATTTGACTTTCCGTTTGCCCATCGCTATGTCTGTAGGGCCGATTACACATACACTGCCCCCATAGTCTCCCTCTCTCTCTCTTTCACACACACACACACACTGCCCCCATAGCCTATCTCTCACACACCTTCCATTCCCCTTGGAGCCCCCCACAACTTACTGCAGGAACCAGAGATGACAGTGGATCCATGCATCGAGAAGGGGCCGGGTGACAGCAGGGAAGATCACAACTTCCGGCAGACAACCATGGAGGGCGGTACAGAGTAGGCTGCATTGTTTTGAATGTAGCGCTGACTGCAAGCCAACAGCACGTTTGATACAATTACCTATAACTTTGAATTTCGTTCTCTTCCTTACAGAAGACTCATCAGGTTCAATCCAATTATATGTGAAGGGTGTGAGGCCCGTTATCAGCCTGAGCTTGTTCAAAAGTGCTTACATCCCCAGGGCAGCCGAGAGGAATGACGGGCCCCGGTAAAATGTTGGGGCGTGGCCTAAGTGTGGGAGGTGTGGCCACCGCCTGCACTTAGGCCACGCCCCCAAAATGTTAAGACGAGGGTGAAAGAAAACTCTGAACTGCAGCACACACCTACAGCATGTGCTATGCTGACAGTAGGCTCAGCATGAGCTCACACGCTGTCAGTGAGATGCTCATGCTGAGCCTGCTATCAGCACAGAAGAAGTGTGAAGTAGAAGTGTGTGCTGCTGTTGCTACCTGTGAGGGACGGAGGGGGAAGGGAGGGGTCGGACCAGGGCCCCTGCAGGGCCCCTCCAGCAAGCCTGGGCCCGGGTAATTAGTACCTGCTCCCCCCCCCTCTCGGCTGCCCTGTACATCCCCTGCGAGCAGTTTTGGGCTGCCATAAACACTCACACCTAATTATACTGAGCCTATACTGTCAGTATGCATTACCTCCTCTTGATCCAGCATCTGCTGCTTGAGCTTTTCTACCAGCTGACTGTGCTGGTTGATCTCATCGTCCTATAAATATAAGGAGAAAGGGATTTGCCATCTTAACTTGTAAAGAAGAAATAAATCAATGACAATTTGCCTATGACGAGCCCTCGTGTGTACCTTGTCATCCAGCTGCTTGTACATCTTCCGGATTTCCTCCTCATACTTCCTCCTCTCCTCTTCTGAGATCCTGATCACAATGGAGGAGTTATTATCATTGACTGGTGTCTCATCACAGGTGTCCTGGATGAGCTGATCCTCATCACTCAACTGCTCCGTCTCAGGCACGTTCTCTCCTACAGAACAAAATACCAATTTTACTGTGCAGGTAATGTTCTGGCGGAACGAGAGAAACTATTGTACGGCTTTATTCTATGCAATAGCTACAGCATTATTCTTTATATAGAAACAACAATGCACATCTGTTGGGACTGCCCAGGAATATGCTTCCATATCACTCAGTACTTTATGGACTATTTCCTGGCACCCACTTATATGAAGCAACCAGCGGGGGGTCGGTACATTATGAACCGTGTTAAGGGCACTTTATGGTTTGTCAAGAATCATTCAGGACTACAATAGGCTAATTCACAGCTGGCAAAGACTATTTCACTATAGACAGTCCTGAGGCAGAATATATTATATATATATATATATATATATATATATATATATATATATATATATATATATATATATATATATATATATATATATATACAAGGGGCAGCAGGTCGGCACTCCACACAAATATAATAGCAATATTCCGGTGCCTGGTCCATAAAGGGAACGTATAAGCACTTACCCCCCACACTCGGTGAAGAATCCAGACCGGCACTCAGTGAAGGTTGAAGAAAGAGGATTTTATTCCATAATGTGCAGTAAATACATACATGGGTGCAGCTGCTGTATGTATTTACTGCACATTATGGAATAAAATCCTCTTTCTTCAACCTTTACTGAGTGCCGGTCTGGATTCTTCACCGAGTGTGGGGGGTAAGTGCTTATATATATATATATATATATATATATATATATATATACACAAATAGTATACCAATCTGCGCAAATCCACGGTATAGGTGTCTGTCCAATAATTATGAAATGTGCAGCTCAACTCCACTTGAGGCTAGCTCGTGCCTCAGACAGGGGAAGACATGAAAAACAGAATAGAAGGAGCGCACCAGTAAATATCAAAAGTTCACTTTACTGAATAAAATGTAATAAAAGCACATACATCAAGGTAAACTTTAAACAGCATATCCACCGCTGACACCGAGATACCGCTGGGCTGACTCCATTCTTGGGCACGTTGTGTCCTCATCGTCCTGTTGGAATATCCTGCTGTGCCTGTCCAGACGTGGCTGGTGCCGTTAGTTACGGTGGATATGCTGTTTAAAGTTTACCTTGATGTATGTGCTATATATATATATATATCTATATATATATATAGATATATATATATATATAGGTTGGTGCAGGATCGGCACTCCCAATGCTTGTAAGTAATTTCCACCGGTGCTCCCACAGCTTTAAATAAGCACAATGTAGGGTAGAGAGGTGCGGCACTCGGTTCTTTCATCAATCAAAAAAGACGACAGGACATGTCGACGTGTCAATGTTTCAGTGCTTTCTTCGGCACTATCTTCAGGATACACTGTGTATCCTGATGATAGTGCCGAAGAAAGCACTGAAACGTTGACACGTCGACATGTCCTGTCGTCTTTTTTGATTGATAAAAGAACCGAGTGCCGCACCTCTCTACCATATATATATATATATATATATATATATATATATATATATGTAATCCAATAAAGCTTTAACTCCCCATCCCTAGCCTTCTTCATATTACCCCATTGCATTGATCATATTGTCTCAATGGATTAATATGGCTGTAGCAACTCCAGGGCGTCCTTGAGGACGGTCATGTAATCATCACTTCTGGGTCAGACCACCGATCTTCCAGCATTCCTGTAGGTATTTCTCCCCTTACCCCAGGCATTCCCAACCTCGGTCCCCAAGGCAGAATTACAGTCCAGGTTTTAGTGCTATCCATGCTTGAGCACAGGTGACTATATTAGTAAATCTACTAAGACCTGCACTGTGTGCCTTGAGGACTGTGGTTAGGAATAGCTGCATTGCACCAAACCCTAACTCTCCCTCTGGTGCTTAATTCTATCCTGCCCCTCCCCAAAGCCGAACCCCAATTGTGAACATTCTGTCAATTCAACGGGTTTAACTATGTCAACATTGTGATATCAACATTATGAAAGTTGACATGTCACTGTCGATCTTTTGCCTCCATCCACCCTATTTATGAAACCTTCTCATATACAGTATGTGGCTTTCATTCAATCTAGATCAGGACTCGAGAACCCTAGTCCTATCCCTTAACTTCTCCCCATTACCTTACAATGCACAATGGCCCTGATTCTTGGTAAGCTGCGAAGTGAGCCCGCCCCGATGCCCCTCCAAAAGGAGCTTTAAACATTTTATTTGTTTACAAATAAATATTGTTGTTACTTTTGATTTAATATACTTGAATTTCCAGCGCTCTTTTCATTTCTACATGAATAGTGCAGTGAATAATGTATAGACATTATATGGCGAATACCCTGTATTGCACTATAATGTATGACTGATTCATGTTTCATAGAGTTATATATTTAGGCAGCGCAGAGAAGAAGTACACTTATATGTAGGGTTAAGATGGGATGTTGCCCATAGCAACCAATCAGATATGACATTTATTTAGCACCCTCAAGAAGATAATAGATATAGGCCCTTATTCTGGTTCACTCGCAGAGGCAAATTCCTTCTCAAATGGACAAAACCATGTGCACTGCAGGGGGGCAGATGTAACATGCATAGAGAGAGTTAGATTTGGGTGGGGTTTTACTTCAAAGTGAGATCTACATTGCAGTGTAAAAATAAAGCAGTCAGTATTTACCCTGCACAGAAACAAAATAATTCCCCTAAATCTAACTGCACATATTACATCTGCCCCCAGTGCACATGGTTTTGCCTATTTGAGAAGGAATTTGCCTTTGCGAGTGAACCTGAATAAGGGCCTATTTTATATACATTATGCGAATATAGTATATATATTTTTAAGATTTTTCATGGACCCTAAGGGCCAGATGTATCAAGCTTCAAAAAGTGATAAAGTGGAGAGTGCTAAACAATCAGCTCCTACCTGTCATTTTTCAAACCCAACCTGTAACATGGCAGTTAGGAGCTGATTGTCTGTCTGTTTTTCACTCTCAGTTTTATCACTTTTTGGATCTTGATACATCTGGCCCTACATGTATTTGGCACCTGAGATAACAAGTCTAGAACATCTCCTTACCACTTCTCCAGCGGCTCAGTTCAGCTTCCAACTTTTCAATGGTCTCCTTCATGGTCTTGTTCTTCTCCTTCTCCCGTTCATACTTCTTCTTCCACTGTTCAGCTGTCAGCTCCAAGTTGACTGATGCAGTATTCTTGATGGTCTTGGCCCTGTAGAGAGAAAGCCATGTTTATATGGAAAGCACAATTATTACCATCTAGCAATAATGACAAATGCAAAATACGCCTGACGTAACATTTAATATTATTACAGTTTTACATTTTGGGGTAAAATCTGCAGAGAATTGGCACGTTACAATTGTCAAAATGAAAATAGTATATAATAAAAGGTTAAAACGGTTCTCCGCCTCTATTGGGGAATTCAAGTGTTTCTACTATCAGAGACTAGATGGCGCTGGCGGACCAAGTTCAGTGTTGCTCCATTTAGCCGCGCACAGTTTGAACTGATAACTACTTATCAATAAAGGTATTATATGTATACCTTTATTATTTTTATTTATTTTATTTAGGTATTATATTTAGCTCAAGGTCACAAAATCAAATATATGACAGCAGTTTATCAATAAGATTATCAAAATCACACAATGAAGGACGTAATTATATCATTGTATAAAACCAATACTTATTTACTGATCACTAATGGGAACTCTACTGATGAGTCGTATTACCGCTGGCCAAACATGAGTGTAGACTTGGTCTCTGCGTCATTGTAGCTGGATGGGGAGCAGCAGATAAACATGGTTGTCCTGCAGTTGCCACCCAAAGAGTCTTGGAGGATTCGAGTCATCTTGCTGTCTCTGTAGGGAACGTATCCTTTCTAAAACACAAAAGAGGAAATATTATTATTTAAAAAAATGCTTGTTTAGTTCCTAAATAATGAGGAATAAATGGTTTCTGTCCATGGTCGCTGTGATAATGTATACAGTATAATTATTGACAGAGTTAATGTAATGCAGCACTGGCTGTCCTTACCACTCCCTCTGCCAGAGATGATATGACATTTCCCAGGGCAGATAGAGATTTGTTGATGTTCTTAGCTTCATCCAGAACAGAACCTTCAGCTCCGGTTTTACTGACCTAAATAGATGGGAGAGAATAAAGACCACAATGTCTCTGTGACTTATAGATAAGCGATGATGTTCATCTGTGGAAGCCACAAGATAATTTCCCAGGGAACTGACAGCAAATAAAGTGACCTCTAAACTTTCCATCAGCTTTGCTGCATAACAAGTCAGGTGCCATGGGTGCCCTTACAATCCAGCACTGATTTACCTAAATGCTAAATGGTTATTGAAACTTATTGAGACCCAGTTTTATGTGATATCAGACATTCACCTCTGATTGGATCAGATGCACTAAGCTTTAAAAGTGATAAAATGGAGGGTGATAAACAGCCAGCCAATCAGCTCTTACCTGCCATGTCACAGATTGTGTTTGAAACATGTCAGGCAGGAGCTGATTGGCTGCCTGTTTATCACTCTCTATTTTATCACTTTTGAAGCTTAGTGCATCTGGCCCATTATCATAATAGCTGTAGTCATAATATTAATACAGGGTGGGTGTAATATTAGCATTACTGCCTCGCACCACTGGGGTTGATACCCTCCATGGCCCTAAATGTGTGGCGTTTATATATTCTCCCCGTGCTTGTGATGGTTTATTCTGGGTACTTCAGTTTAATAAACTGGTATGTTACCATCTGTGTTCCCTACCACACACGTACGTATGTACGTACATACATACACACTAGGGTTATTTTTTATTAGAAGTAGGGATGGCCATCGGTGCAGACACGATCGATGGTTGCCATCAATGGCGATTCTGCACCCAGCCATCGATAGTGGCAAACTATTTGATGTATAACCATTGATCATAAATAACTTGGGAGCAGGACTTCCGGGTGTCGGGGGCAGAGCTATACTCTGTGATCCTGGCACCTTGAGGAAAAACAAAGGAAACATTGTTTCTCCTTTGCCATCAATGTAGGGAAACTATCTGGTACTCCCACATCGATGGCAAAAGTATTCAACATCGGCCACAAACCATCAATGATTTTAAATCATCGATGGACGTTGGCCATCCCTAATTAGAAGCGTGCATGTACATACATGTGTAGTAGGGAACAAAGCTCCACCGGGGCAAGGACTGATGAAAATGGCTAACTATTATCTATAAAGTGCTGCTGAGTATGTTTGATATACAGTATATCCAGAGTCAGACTGGGGTATGAAGGGCCCACCAGAGAATGAAGTTAAAGGGGCCCACTTTAGGGGTGTGGTCCATCTCCAGGTGGAGTGTGGCCAGCTGCCACAGAAGTTTAGCTAACCATTAGAGATTAAATAGTATAGTAGCAACAATGTACCTAGAAGATACACCATCATCCAGTATAATGTAACATGTATATTGTTTAATTCATATCCACAGATTGGAACCTAATCCCTATATTTGGAGGTGGCCCCCCCATGTAGAGGGGCCCACAGGGGGTTTCCCCTGTGGGTCACTCCAACACTCCCTATATCTGGTAATAATTATTTATTGGATCATCAGATTACACAATTAGTGAAAGTTTATAAAGGAAAAAAAAAATTGTATAAAGCAGAACCAAAAGTAAAAACGGTACTCTTTACTTAGAAGGGCGCCCACGATCTTGATCGTGGGCATCGTTAGTAAAAAATCTCGGGCATCTCGGGCATTGAATGCACTAAAAAATCGGGTGCGATCAACCGACGAGATGCCCGAGATTTCCCATAGGGAACAATGTTAAATGTCTCAATTGACCCAATTTTCCTGTTCAATGCCTCAATTGACCCGATTTTTCCATAGGAAACAATGTTAAATGGGCCACAGAGGCCAAATAGGCACCCTGAAGTGTATAATGGCCACCCGAATTGTTAGCGCCACCCCACGATCAACGTCAACCCGATGCGTGGCGAGCGCAGCGAGCCCGCGAGGGGCGGCGGTACGCGTCCTACGACCTTTTCATACCCCCACTATCCACGTCGGCGTGGAGTCGAGAATAGAAAGTGTGGCGAGCGCAGCGAGCCACCGAGCCCGAAGCGTGGCGAGCGTACGCGTACAGCTGTGAAGCCCGCGAGGGGACGCGGATACCTGTGAAGGTATCCGCGTCCGCTCGCCACGCTTCGGGCTCGGTGGCTCGCTGCGCTCGCCACACTTTCTATTCTCAACTCCATACCGACGTGGATAGTGGGGGTATGAAAAGGTCGTAGGACGCGTACCGCCGCCCCTCGCGGGCTCGCTGCGCTCGCCACGCTTCGGGTTGACGTTGATCGTGGGGTGGCGTTAACAATTCGGGTGGCCATTATTCACTTCAGGGTGCCTATTTGGCCTCTGTGGCCCATTTAACATTGTTTCCTATGGAAAAATTGGGTCAATTGAGGCATTGAACAGGAAAATCGGGTCAATTGAGACATTTAACATTGTTCCCTATGGGAAATCTCGGGCATCTCGTCTGTCGCATCGCACCTGATTTTTTAGTGCATTCAATGCCCGAGATGGCCGAGATGGGCGCCCTTCTAAGTAAAGAGTACCAAAAAAACATATAAAATGTACAAGCAACACCCTCTTAAGGTGGCCACACACGGTGCGATGTGCGTTTTGTACTACATCACATAGCATGCGATACGCTAAAACAACATGCGATTTGAATTAGGTGTGATGCGATCTAGTACAAAAAGTACTGCCTGCACATACATTTTGACTTGCGATATGCGATGCGTGGGAGCACTCATGGCATCGCAAACCAAAAGAAACACAGAACCTTATTCTGGCTGACTCTAAAGGTTGCGAGTTTCACAGCCTTGCGAGTCCTCCAGACACCAACTGCGGCCCGCACGGCCGCCCCTCACCACGAAACCCCGTAGGGCTGCGAATGGATGATTTTCAGAATCATCCATTTGCAACCTTAGGTGTGGGGGGAGAAATCATTTGATGGTCGATGACCATCAAATGATTCCTCCAGTGCTCGCAAATCTGAGAAACCTCTATGGTGTTTCAGATCCCCGAGCGCCCTGTGTGGGCAGTGGGCGGGTAGCTGACATCCGCTGATGTCAGCTGCCTGCCCCCCGCACTCGCGCCACCAGGCCATTACCATGGGAACACGCAACATTTTCATGGGAACGCCCATGAAATGCTTGCCGTTCCCATGGGTTGTGCCTACCACCGTCGCACGCCCGCACTGCTAGGTGCGAGCGGGATGGTAAATATGCAATGCGCCATGCCCGCTCGCGCCAAGCATCTGCACATGTGCAGACGCAAAAAATCAGTCCCACATGTGAACGCGCGGGCGGACCGATTAAATCAGAATAATCCCCACAGTGCGATGTGAACTGCATGCGATGCTTTTTGAACTAAAAAGTTAAAACCGTATCCAACCATCGCAAAGTGTGTGCGTACCTTTACTACTCTGTCTGTTTGCTAATACCCAGTGTTGGCCTATTTCTGTGTTTGTTGCCAATTATTTATTTATGTATTTATTTTTTAACAGTTTCTTATATATTATTCCATCTGAGTGGACATTCTATCCCAATCTCATCCCGGGAGCAGAGCCGAATTTCCCATTAGGCACGTGAGGCACGTGCCTAGGGGCGGCACATGTTTGGGGGCGGCACTTGGATGCCTGTGATAGTACTGTCAGCCCAAAATGTACCAATAACTGCAAAATATCCATTGTACTGTACTTTATTCCATCTTAAATAGAGTGTAAATGGATAGGACATGCAGACACTGCCCCTATAAACTGTCCTACTTAGTAAACATTATTGCTGTGCCTAGGGGCGCCCTCATCCCTAAATCCGCCCCTGCCCGGGAGAGGAGGATTATAATGTTTCTTGTTGGCTCCACCTGGTAAAGGCTCCCTTGTATTTTTACTATTTTTATCTGGTTTTGGATACTTTTTATCTGTGACAATAAAACTTTTGGAAAATAAACCTGCTATCGAGACTGGTGTTACGATCTGAGGAAACCTGAGCTCCGAAAGAAACCATTATGGGAATATAGGGACCTATACCCAGGTCAGTACATTTACCCTTAACTTTTGGAGCGGGATGACCTCTGAACAAAAAAGTAAAGAAAACGCTATGTGTACATAGGGACCATCACTAAGGTCAGTGTGGACGATTAGGTTTCTACAGTTAAAGAAACATATTCTGTGGGCGGTTCAAGACAAGGTTATAACTGAATTGACTCACATCAATTGTGAACAAGATCAGCACTTGGTTCCTGTCCTTTTCTTTGTATATTAGTTTCTTATATAGCGTACACATATTCCGCAGCGCTTTACAGAGAATATTAGTAGTCACATCAGTCCCTGCTCCAGAGGAGCTTACAATCTATGTTACCTACCACATGTACACGCAAACACAGACATTCTAGGGTTCATTTGTTGGCAGCCTATATACCTACCTGTATATTTATGGATTATTATAAAAGTTTCTCAGAGTATACTGGTGCAATAATAATATTAATATTAAAAATAATTGACTGTACTGGTGTAAACGAGAACATTAGTCACTTATCAGCAATATATCATATTGTGATGTTTGTTTTTTTCCTATTTGCAGAACTCTGCAGTCTGCCTCCAATACCAGCATCCTGCAGAACATCAATAGGCTTTGTTTAGTCTGAGCGCTCATTGATTTACAGTATTTTACAGGGATATATTTCATGGCTACTACCCCAATGATTGAGCAGCATTAACAATAACTTGTTTCTATGCAGCATTGCTTTCACTGACGCAGCAACTGCAATGATATTGAATAAAACAATGTAATGAGTTTAGATGATTACAAGAAGACGGATGGAGAGGAAAACCAAAGTATTGACTTTAGGTTTCATCATTGCTGAGCTTATGTTTAAACTATTACTGGAAAAAATAGAATATCATAGCAGGCAGCAATGTACCAGCACATTGGGCCTGATTCAGACTGGATCGCTGGGCTGCGAGTTTTCAGAGTCCAGAAATCAGGTAAAGGCCGCCTCGCCCAACACCCCCCCCCCCCCCCACTCCCATGTGCACAGCTACGAATGCGATTGCAGTCATGCACATGTAGGAAAACCATTAAAAATCACTGACATCTAATGTTTTTCCCCTCTGTCCGCGGCGCCGAGTACTCAGCGATGTGATGGCCGTGGGGAGAACGAGGCCGCTGTTGATGTCAGTGGTCCTCCCTCCCAAGGGCCAGAGGACGTCTTCATTTTCTGAGGCACTCACAGAAAATGCACGGTTACCACCCCCAAGCGGCCGCAGGGTGTCAATCACCGGGGGATGTGGTACAGGGGTCCGACAGTCGGGATACCGACAGTCATTAGCCCGACATCAGGATCCCGACCCAGACAGCATGGCGAGCGCCAACAAAGCCCCTTGCGGGCTCGCTGCGCTCACCACGCTGCAGGCACGGTGGCACGCAAGCCACCTATTCTATTCTCTCTCTATGGGGGTCGTGGACCCCCACGAGGGAAAATAGCCGACGGCCGTCGGGAACCCAGCTGTCTTTGTTTTGACAGTCGGGATCCCGACTGTCGGGACCCTGTCCGGCACCCTCACCTGGCTGCCTTCGCATGGATGGCTGGCGCATGTGCACAGAGTATTGTGCACATGTGCGGCCATTCAATGATCGCCCGTGCTGTGAAATCGCTGCTTTGCTGTAGGGTCTGAATTAGGCCCATAATGCGGGAAATGGTTAAATAAAGCACTGAGGAACTTCTGAAGGGAGATCGGTGAGAAACGCTTCTCTATGAGCAAATTCTGTTCAGGCAATATATATATTTAGATTTTCTGATTATTTCCTTGACTTTCGATCAATCTAAATCTGTAATGAGGGTTGTATTTCTGGGGCTGAAACACACCCGTACTAACATTTTAAATCATTGCTGCATTGTATTACCCTTAGCGGCCGATTCAGAATTCAGCCCCTTCCCCAGTGTTTGAGGTTTGTGCATCACGGGAGCGAACGGCTAGAGCAGGGAAATGCTAGTGTGGCGTTGCCTGCTCGGGGTGGGTGGCTAATGTCACATGACGTCAGCGCCCCGCCCCGTATTCGGCGATTGGCAGAGGAAATAAAAGTCAGTTTGGACTGACTTTTATTACCAAAGGAGAGAAAAATCATTCGATGGTCAGCGACTATCGGATGATTTCTCTCTCCTCCGGCTGAATGCGAGGGGATGTGTTCAAGTACACATGCTAGTGAGGGGAATCATTGGGGGGTGGGCGTTCGGCAGGCGGCGCTTACCTGTTCGTTAGGCTGTGAGTATGCGCAACCTAGCAAACCGATCTGAATCAGACCGATAGTACAAGACTGCCAGTGTAAGTGATAACTGCCTGTGCAGAAAGCACCACCATTCGATTAGGCTGTCTCTACCTTGAATCTACTGTTATACAAAGATTATATAAATAAAGTAATTTATAGTCATTATGATTCCGGGTGTATGGCTTATTTTATTCCATTTTTTTTCTTAAATAAC
Source organism: Crinia signifera (assembly GCF_055691185.1). Classification (NCBI taxonomy): domain Eukaryota; kingdom Metazoa; phylum Chordata; class Amphibia; order Anura; family Myobatrachidae; genus Crinia; species Crinia signifera. Next base: position 329,116,704 of record NC_139218.1, on the reverse strand, counting down.
TTTATTATCCAGTACCCAGGATGTCACCGTCATAGAAAAATGATTTATCTCAGGGCCTGAATCAGTAACTGACCTTTTCACTGCCTGCCAGGTCAACCAAATACAGCTTTCCACTCAGCTTTTGCTCCGTCTCCACATTCTCCTGCTTGATATTGATAAGGAAGATGCTGTGACTACGGGAACTGTGCTCATTCATGTCTGAAAAAGAAATATGTAAATGATTATATAAATATTATAGTCACATAAACAAGTATTATAACAACATACATGACAAAAGGGAAGAATATTGGTTTGGTAGATTTCTAAGCACAATGCTCAACAGAGAGCAAAAACTGTGGAAACGGGAAGCCGCACAGATACATATGGTGATATAACACAACATTAACTTGCTGACCACTGGGCCTGATTCAGGTTGGTTTTCAAAAGCAAACTCCTTCTTTAATGGACAAAACCATGTGCACTGCAGGTGGGGCTGATGTAACAGGTGCAGAGAGAGTTACATTTGGGGGGAGATATTTTGTTTCAGCCAGGAAATACTGGCTGCTTTATTTTTACACTGTAATTTAGATTTCAGTTTGTTACATCAGCCCCACCTGCAGTGCACATGTTTTTGTCCATTAAAGGAGTTAGCATTTGCAAACCAACCTGAATCACCCCACAGTGCAAGCACTAGCAAGCACCCACATTGCCACCACTCAATGGGGTTTATTCTAGTTCATTCTTTCTGACAAAATCCTTCTTAGATGGACAAAACCATGTGCACTGCAGGGGGGGGGCAGATGTAACATGTGCAGATAGAATTAGATTTGGGTGAGTTATTTTGTTTCTGTGCAGGGAAAATACTGACTGCTTTATTTTACACTGCAATATAGATCTCACATTGAAGAAAAACCCCACCCAAATCTAATTCTCTCTGCACAAGTTACATCTGCCCCACCCGCAGTGCACATGGTTTTGTCCATCGAAGAAGGATTTTGTCAGAAAGAATGAACTAGAATAACCCCCAATGTGACACAACTGTACTATGCTTCCATATGTTATTATTGCCACTGCCTAATCTACATACACCAGGTATGGTTATGCTTTTCAGACTTTCCTTTGGTAGTATAATGGAATAAATACATATTTACATTTTATTGGTATTATAAATATGACTGTTGACAAATAAATGACCGTTTTCTACCAATCGGTGCAACCATAGTAAAGTGCCCCAAAATAATAAACTCATTATTTTAGAGCATATGAATATTAGTTGTACATCTTTATCTCAATGTCTTTTTTAGTTTTTCAAAATTTTGAACAATTTACAAACTGGCAAATATATCAATCTCCTAGAACAATCCGTAATGGTTGAAAATATAGGTATTTGGGGGATTTTTTTATTTTGTTTTGTCTTCATTAACCAACTAGGACAATACACGAATCAGGAACAGCAATTATTTAACAAAATTGTATCTGTAAATTTTGTAAGGCATGTGAAGGGGTTAGAAAGGAGCACGCTTGTAGGACATCCAGCAGAGCTTAGAAACCATCATTTAGGGCTTAGCATGACACATAGGGGGAAATTTACCAATATGAAAAACCTAGTTTTTCGTATTAGTATTTTCCCTACGACTGCATACGACTGTTTCAGTTGTATGCAAAGTCGTGTTCCGGAGGGGAATGTACAAAGCAGTCAGATACGACTGCTTTGTAACCCTCCGATGGTGTAACCATTCGTATTAGCTGGCCATATATACGGCCGCTAATACGAATTAGTAGAGGCAGTCTGCACGGATCAGTCAGATCCGTGCAGGCTGCAAGATGTAAAAAAAATAGAAAATTAAATAAATAAATTAAAAAAAAACAGCGTGGGGTCCCCCCCACAGCCGAAACCAGCACCAGGCTGAAGGAGCCGGGGCCGGTAATTAAAAATCAGGGAACCCGACAAATAGGGTTTTCCTGATATTTAACAACCAGCCCCAGGCTCCAGGTCCGGGGCTGGTTCCCAAAATACGGGGGACAGAATGACTAGGGGTCCCCCGTATTTTAAGAACCAGCCCCAGGCCAAACCAGCCAGCAGGGTAATGCCACAGCCGGGGGGAGACTTTTTATACAAGTCCCCCCCGGCCAAAGCATTAACCCTCTGACCAGTCAGCCTGGCCAGGGGCCCTGGGGGAGTGGGGACCCCCCCAATAAAGGGGTTCCCCCCCTCCAGGACTTACCTGACCAGGCTGAAGCCTGGTGCTGTCCCCGGTGGCCCTGTGTGGTGGCCACCGGGCTGATCTTGGTGTAAAAAAAAAGATGAATAAACTAAAGTTTTAAACTGTGGAACTATGAGTCCCAGCAAGCCTCCCCTGCAAGCTGGGACTTGGAGAACCACAAGTCAAAGCCTGAGGGGCATTAAAGGGCCCGCTGGGTCTTGTAGTTCCACAGTAAAAAAAAATAGTTAAATAAATACACACTGACACCTGAAAAATAAAAGTTTAATACATACATTACACACACACTGATACTAACCTATCTTGATCCCGTAGGTAGGTCCCAGAGTCTTGATCCGGTGCCTTCGATCTTCATGTCGGCGTCGGCGTCAGGTCCGGGTCCGAAGAAATCCATGGTGGACCTGTGGAAGGAAATCCAACTCACTCCATGGAAGTTCTTCTGGCTTGGTCCGACGTAGTCCAGGCCTTCTTCTTCCATCTTCTTGCTTCTTTTTCAAGCTGCCGGCGACTCCACAAAGCTCCCCGACTGTCAGAGCCGCAGAGATCCTTCCTCCTCGGCGTCTGTACTAAGAATGAATTCTGGCCAATCAGAAGCCGCCTAGCGGCCAATCAGGAGCCAGGAAAGTCGGCTTCTGATTGGCCAGAATTCATTCTTAGTACAGTCGCCGAAGAGGAAGGATCTCTGCGGCTCTGACAGTCGGGGAGCTTTGTGGAGTCGCCGGCAGCTTGAAAAAGAAGCAAGAAGATGGAAGAAGAAGGAAGAAGGCCTGGACTACGTCGGACCAAGCCAGAAGAACTTCCATGGAGGACCTGGGTGAGTTGGATTTCCTTCCACAGGTCCACCATGGATTTCTTCGGACCCGGACCTGACGCCGACACCGACATGAAGATCGACATGGTGAAGAATGACGACATGATCCGGAACCAGGACAAGGCACCGGATCAAGACTCTGGGACCTACCTACGGGATCAAGATAGGTAAGTATCAGTGTGTGTGTAATGTATGTATTAAACTTTTATTTTTCAGGTGTCAGTGTGTATTTATTTAACTATTTTTTTTACTGTGGAACTACAAGACCCAGCAGGCCCTTTAATGCCCCGCAGGCTGGGACTTGTGGTTCTCCAGGTCCCAGCTTGCAGGAGAGGCTTACTGGGACTCATAGTTCCACAGTTTAAAACAATAGTTTATTCATCTTTTTTTTTACACCAAGAACAGCCCGGTGACCACCCCCCAGGGTCACCGGGGACAGCACCAGGCTTCAGCCTGGTCAGGTAAGTCCTGGAGGGGGGGACCCCTTTATTGGGGGGGGTCCCCACTCCCCCAGGGCCCCTGGCCAGGCGGACTGGTCAGAGGGTTAATGCTTTGGCCGGGGGGACTTGTATAAAAAGTCTCCCCCCGGCTGTGGCATTACCCTGCTGGCTGGTTTGGCCTGGGGCTGGTTCTTAAAATACGGGGGACCCCTAGTCATTTTCTCCCCTGTATTTTGGGAACCAGCCCCGGACCTGGAGCCTGGGGCTGGTTGTTAAAAATCAGGGAACCCCTATTTGTCGGGTTCCCTGATTTTTAATTACCGGCCCCGGCTCTTTCAGCCTGGTGCTGGTTACAGCTGTGGGGGGGACCCCACACTGTTTTTTTTTATTTATTTATTTAATTTTTCTATTTTTTTACACTGCAGCCTGCACGGATCTAACTGATCCGTGCGGGCTAAAGCCAAATACGACAGGAACATCAAGGTGTATTTTCCTGTCGTATTTGCGTGCCTGTTTTACACCAATTAGCAGCCGTATTATCAATACGGCTGCTTAGTACATCAGGAACCACCATTCTTTTGAATGGTTATTCCTGTCGTATTCTATCAATGGTGTAGACATTCGTATTTGTAAATACAAATATGAATGTGCCATCTTTAGGAATATGAATTGTTGTATTTTCGGAATAGTAAATCCCGAAAATACAAATGTGTAAAAAATAGGTGTATTTCTGCCTACGAATACACCTATTTTTTACGAATCCATATTGGTAAATTTCCCCCATAATAACCCTTGTATTGTACTTTGTAAAATAACTATAATTCTTATGTAGGAAAAGTGTGTTCAGGTCTCACTTGTGACAGCGACATGGCGGTTGGACTTTCCTTCATCGATCACATCCAGGATCTCCTCTGGACTGGACACAAAACGCTCGGTGCATCCCTGTTTGAGAAGAAAATAGTGGATTAAATAAAACAGATTAGAGCTCCATAAATAACAAAACTTTCACTGCGGATCAGCAACCAATCAACACGAACCTTTAATCTGTCTAGTGCAAGAAGTGAATGTGTGATTGTTTGCAGGGTCTTAGTGCAAAGTTTGCACTGTTATTTAATATTAATATATGACGAAGTTTGTTACGAACCTCGTTAGGGCGGGGTTTGGTGACGCCAGTTCGACTTGTGCCCGGCTCCCCCTCACCGCTTCTGTTCCTGCTTGGATTCCCCGACACGCCGTCTCCACTCACAGGCCCTTATTCTAGTTGAAGCGGACAGATGCGTATTTCAGATGGGCACCCAGTGTTCTAAGCCCCGCCTACTGTACGGATCGCTCACACCATCCGAATGCGGTAAGATGCAGAGCGAATGGACCGCGAGTGGATGTTTCATGTGAACACCTCCTCCATCTGTGGGAACCTCCCCCATTCTCCGATGGTCGCTGACCATCGAATGATGGACCGAATGGTCAGGCAGCACCGAGTGCTCCAGACCACTCCGACATTTTTCTGTATGAAAGCAGGGATATGGGCGGGCAGCTGACATCCAGCTATGTCAGCTGTCTGCCCCCCCCCCCCCCCCCCCAAACGCGGGGCGTATGCATATGGTAATGAGTCCAAACAGCCCTTCACGTCCATCTCCACCCCCTGCCCGGATGGTTCCGTACAATCGTTTTCTGCACGGTCCTCACGCCATGTTCCAACGTGGGAGGTGTTCGCACATGCGCAGATACGCCTCCGCATATGCGCAAACACCAACCATCAGCCGTCCGACTGCACTCGGAGCCATCCGACTCAATCAGAATAAGGGCCACAGTGTGACCGGCGTGGGTCTGTGTGTCTCCGCAGTGCCCCGGATGGTGGTAGGAGTGTTGCCTGGCTATTTCAATGTTGAACCTTGTGGTAACCGGCCCACAGCAGTTACCTATTTGCTACGAGTCCTAATTGATTGTATCTATAAAAAACGTTTGGATTTAAATAAATGTAAATTGTACACTATGTAGCGCTCCTCCTCTGCTTTGTTCTGACATATAGGAGCAACTTTTCCTAAAAGCAACAGCCAATCTGCCCCTTCTGTGCATACACAGCTTCCCGCTGCGTCTTCCATTTCCATCCTTCCCCCATTATAGACGTGCCCCTGAGTAACTTCCTGGGTGCGAGCCCAATATATCCACCTTATATCCACTATCTCACCACTGCTACCATTATTGTACATAGAGAGTACACAACACCAAGCAGGACTACAAACACTCAAGGCAGCAACTGGGGAATCCTATTAACCTGTATCTGCTGTTAACCCTGCTGTGTGGACAAAGCATACTGCAGTAAGTAGCTATATAAATGTGTATTGCAGTGAAACATTTCGAGATCCAGATAATAGATACAGGGCTGTGTTTATTACACTACCACTATTAAAAATAATAATGATAAAAATGATAAATGAGTATTTATAATTGCAATTGATAATACAAAACATTATTAATCTTAGCTCGACTGAATATACGCATTCCCTTCGCAATGCCGGGTTGGACCCGGGACCCAGCCCCGACCCGGGTCCGGCGGTTTCACATTAAACCCGGGTTGCCCATTATACAGAGGGCAACTCGGGTCCGAGGTGCGGTGTGAAAGGTAATTGATAAATATTCACACCAAAACATTTGCTACATAATGAGGATACAATGTGATTTATGTTTTATAGAAATAATGTAAGCATATAATAACTACTAGCTCATACCTCATGTCATCTGTCTGTTTACCTCCCTTCACTTAGATTGTAAGCTCCTAGAAGCAGCCCCCCCACCTGTTCTCTCAGCCCCCTTCTCCTACCTTCGTTGTTTGTGGTAATTGTTACTTGTATCCTGTTTTTGATGTGGCCACTCTAATGCTCTGTTCTGCCCTGCTTGCCTTAATGCCTGCACAGCGCTGTTGCGCCATATAAATAAAGTGCAATGATAAGAACTGAGGAAACAGCAGAGTCTGTGCTAAGGGAGACAAGTAGTATCATTGTTAAAATCATTCCACAAGCCTACTGTATGAATTGCAAAACTGCCTCTAATGGGAGATGTATCATTGCAAAATTCAGTTGTGTTCCACTGTTCTTCCCTAAATGTCACAATCTGGGCCATGGACACAGCACTGACACCATTCAATCCCTGACTCTGTGACATAACATTGAGCGTTTTATACTGTGATTAAACCACAGCGAAACGGCATGAGATCAATACTTTGTGATCCTGTCTTACCTCATCCCCCCTCCCCCGATTGTGTCTATCTGCACACATAACACTGCATGATAAATGGTCTTTCTTGTTCTAGTAATGGCTCCTGGCATGTTAGCAATCACCGGCAAGCAGACACACCTGCTCCTATTAGGCAGGTATAATTTATCTCCATATACATAATGCAGCAACTGCTTCCTGTCATGTACGTTTCATTTATATTTCCTGATATATTGTACCATTATACGCTTAGGGCAGGAAAGATTTCTCCAAATGCTTTTACCTCAGAAAATGCTGTCTGCCAAATGAAGCATAACATTACGCATCAAAAATCCTTTATAACTAATAAATATAAAGAGCAAACGTGAATGTGCTGTAACCAAGGCCATAACCAAAGCCTGGGGAGCATGTATGTTTTCTGTGTGACGCAGGCATAGCTCCTGACCAGAGACAACTATGAATCTGGCTGCAGAGCAATTTGGGAAGCCAAAATAACATACCTCCCAACACATTCCTGGAGGGACACAATGCTCTGTTTCTGTATTCGGCGAAGCAGCGTCACAGGGTCTCAATAAGATACGAGCTTCGCAGCTTACCGAGTCAGTCAGAATGATGTTGGGAGGTATGGAATAATGGGGCAGATGTATTAAGCCTTAACAAAAGATACAAGAAGACAAACACCGTAATGGTGATAAAGGGGGAGATTCTCTAAAAATCTCCGCTCCCCCTTCGCCGCCCATCGCAATTATAATTATCGCATATGTTCTAACATATGCGATAATTATAGCAAAGGACAGCTCTTGCGTTAAGAACTGTCCTTTGCGGTGAGAGTCGCCGGGTCCCAGCAGGTCCCGGCGGCTCCCCCACCCCTCCCACACCCGGCGCTGCTGCTGCTGCGCCGGGCTCTCCTCCTCCCTGCACCCGGAAGAGGATCAGTGCAGGGAGGAGGTCACAGGTGAGGGGCGATGCGGGGCGGCGGGGGAATGCGGTCGAAGCCCATTGGCTATTGGCTTCTATGGGGCATCGCCAGATTTTTCTGGCGATGCCCCCCCGCCGCGGTAACCCAGCGGGGGATGCTTACAGCATCCCAAAATGCGGTAAAAACCCCGATAACAGGGTTTTTACTGCATTTTTAGCTTAGAGAATCTCCCCCAAAGAGAGATAAACGTCCAGCCAATTAGCTCCTTACTGACTTTTTTCAAACACAGCCTGTAACATGGCAGTTAGGAGGTGATTGGCTGCCGTGGTGTGGACATGATTGGTGTAGCGTTCACAAATTGTTTCCCTTCACAAGGCCCCTTGCTACTGTACTAAGGTCAGACATACACAGGCTTGCAGTCACAGATGAACACCGCGATTGATTGTTGCGATGTTCATCTAGTACTCCAATCATATTCAGTTTTAATAATCAGAAATGCAGTAGTGTTCCCTCTAAGCTTATTTTGCCGGGTGCACCCTGCCCTTTTTTAAAAACTCAAAATGCACCCTGCCCTTTTTGTGTGTGGCAATGTTCGCCCTTAGGATGCCCCCTGTGCCAGCAATGTATATACAGTATTACTGCATTATAAATATCACTGGTGGCTAGTGGTGCCAGTAATATATACATTGCTGGCATGTGGCAGCATTGTATTACTGCTTTTAAAACATTGGTGGGCAGAGGCTATGCATTTATGCTCCACAGTGTGGGGGAGGGAGCAGCCAGTTAGCTGGGGGCAGAAGTTCTGCCGGAGCCGAGGCATTCCGCCGTGCTGTGTGGCAGTGTGAGGGGGAGTGGAGCGGTCCATGCAGCGTGAGCCGGGCGGCGTGGGAGCGAGGCGGGGTGAGTATGAGCAGGGGGAGGGAGCAGGCGGTCAGTTGGGCTGAAAGTCTCTTATCTTTCAGCCCGGCTGCTGTACACATTTAGCAATGATGGCTGAAAAACCAGCCATCATCGCTAGAAGTGCTGGTGAAACCAGCCAATGGCCGACCGCGCTAGCAATGATGCGGGAGCGCGCATTATAGCTAGTCTGCCGCCGCTGGGGCATACACACTGGGCAACTTCAGCTGAGAGTCTCTCAAAACAGCCGTTTTAAGAGACTCGTGTGTATGGGTCTAGTGTGTATGGGCCTTTAGAATGCAGAACCATGAAAGTCTGGTATTCTTATCCATCAGTTATATGTTTATACCAGGGATAAATCTATATCTGTAGCCGTGGTATAGTTAAATATCTACCCATAAAACAAAACCACAGAAAAAGACAGGTTTAATGCCTGCTCTCACCTTGACAAATGGAACGCGGTTCTTGTCCTCATGCACAGAGAGATTTGTTTTAGATACTGGAAAGTAAAACACATTAATTGATTTTTAGAAACGTTGCCAAGATCATTCAAGCTATAATAAAAGCATGTAAGAGAGAGCCAATAGTGATAAAGATGTGCTTACTGATGTGTCCTCATACACTATAGCTGCTGCCCCGCCCAACCTCCCGACTCGGTGCGCCAAAGGCTGCCAATGGTTAGCATGCACGGGACCCGCTTAACATTGAGCAGCATGGCCCTCCTTTCCATCTTGCCTGCACAGTCTATTTCTGCTTTCGATCTAAATGATGCAGGGACACCCATCGGGATCGAATGCAGCAAATACTGTGCGATTAAGGGTCACTTTCTATTAGATTTGGACTACATAGTCAGCATAATACTCCCCTCACACAGACTAATCCTCACCTCCCACAGCCTAACCCTAACATTCCCCTCCCACTGCTTAACCCTAATCCTCCATTCCCGCAGCCTAACCCTCCCCTCCCACAGCCGAACCCTAACCCTCCCCTCCCACAGTCTAACCCTAATCCTACTTTCCCGCAGCCTAATCCTTCCCTCCCACAGCCTAACCCTAACATTCCCCTCCCACAGCCTAACCCTAATCCTCCCTTCTCGCACTCTACCCTCCCCTCCAACAGCCTAACCCTAATCCTACTTTCCCGCAGCCTAATCCTTCCCTCCCACAGCCTAACCCTAACATTCCCCTCCCACAGCCTAACCCTAATCCTCCCTTCTCGCACTCTACCCTCCCCTACAACAGCTTAACCCTAATCCTACTTTCCCGCATCCTAGCCCTCCTCACCCACAGCCTAATCCTCCCTTCTCACAGCCAAAATCTAAACCTCACATCCCACAGCCTAATCCTAACCCTCCCACATCCCAACCCTAACCATCCCCTCCCAAAACCTAACCCTCTACTACCACAGACTAACCCTAAAAAAGTGCTGAGCATTCATCGCTCCCATTCATTCTCACATTCAATACTGCATTAAAGGGGCACCCATCATTTCTTCACTATACTCTATGTATTTGAAAAGTGACACTTTCAATGACAAAAACACAGCAATAATAACTGTAATGTTCTTAAAGATAAACCTCTAGTTAATAAAAAATGAACGAGAACAACTCAGCATTCTATCCTTTCTGCACTGGGGTCATTTCAAAATCAGCAGATGTGCAATGCACTATTTACACCTAGGTGCATATATAGGAGGCCAACTACTTCCCACTTTTTAGGGAAGACAGGAGTGTGGGCTTCACGTGAAATATGTAAACATAAACAATAAAACCAATCCTTTTTTAGGGAGAAGGAAGCACGCTGGCCAGCCGCTAACCAGGGAATACCCATGTAAGTGCCCCCTGAATATAATTTGCATAACTCATTCACTAGAAACAAAATCTTTTGCATTTGTGTGCAAATCAAAGGTGGTGAGCGCCAGAAATATATATATATGTTAATGATATCATTCCACATCATGCACTCCATGCATAACATGTTATAAGTGTAACAATGAAATCTCTAACACCTCAGTCAGGTGACAGCCCAAAGTCTACAGTATAAGAGATTGGCACACTCCAGCTAACTGTGAAATACAATGATAATTGCTCATTTTGCTTAAACATTACCATAGCTCCTAATAAATATCACTGTAATGAATATGTATGGCTAAAGTATTCCCTGGCAGCTGTCAGTTTGTGTACTGGTCCAGTAACACATTCATCATAGTGCTAATAAAGTGTGCTTCAGTAGGTCTGTCCCCGAGAGGCTCTTTCCCTTTCTTACTTTCTTACAGCAGTAAAGACAATAACTGAAGGAATGAGGGAAATTAACTCATGCCGGTTTAACTGAGATGGGGATTAACTGTATATATATATATATATATATATATATATATATATATATATATATCTCCTATATATTTGGCTACATCTGTCACTCAAAGTGGGTGTCTGTGTCTATAACGCTCTGTTCCTGGACTTTCCTCTTAATGTGTGATTGCCTTCATCTGTGCTGAACACCTTTCTGAGAAATTAACCTGTTTAAAACAGGTGATGGCAATCATACATTAAGGGGAAGTCTAGAAACAGAGCATTGTGTCCCTCCTGGAGAGGGTCATGTTGGGAGGTATGTGACAGAGAACCAGCCCAGTGAGCCCACAGACAGTGCCAGACATCCACTGCCTTCCCATGTTGCCCAGCACTGCTACTCCACAGCCACCAGGTGAGCGCACCCCTCCCGCGATTTGCGGCAAAACCTCCCCCCCCCCCGCGCGCCCCCCCTCCCGCGATTCGCGGCAAAAACACCCGCTCCCCCGCGACCCCCCCTACCGCGATTCGCCGCAAAAACACCCCCGCGACCCCCCTTCCCGCGTTTCGCTGCAAAAAGAACCCCCCCACGACCCCTCCCGCAATTCGCGGCATAACCACCACCCCGCGACCCCCCCCTCCCGCGAATCGCGGCAAACCCCCCCCCCCGTGACCCCCCCTTGCACGATTGGCGGCACCCCCCCTGCGACCCCCCTCCCGCGATTCGCGGCACCCCCCCCCCCCCCGCAATTCGCAGCAGCCCCAGGATTAAATGGCACATGCAAAACACTGACATGGCTATGGTCGACAATGAAAAAGGTTGACATGAGTTTTTGAAGATTTATTTTTAATTTTTTTAATTTTTTCATATTCATTGTCATGTGTCGACATGGACACCAATGAAGTGCCACACTTATGTCAACATTTACATGTGTTGACCTTTCTGTGTTCATTTTTTACTTGTGGCGATTCGCGTCACACCCCCCGCAACCCCCCCTCCGGCGATTCGCGGCACCCCGGCAACCCCCCCCCCCTCCCGCAATTCGCGGCAACCCCCCACCGGAACCCTCATGAACCCTGCTCTCCCGCGATTCGCGGCACCCACCCCCCGCAACCCCCCCCTCTCTCGCAAATCGCGGCACCCCCCGCGATTCGCGGCAGCCCCAGGATTAAATGGCACATGCAAAACACTGGCACGGCTATGGTCGACAATAAAAAAGGTTGACATGAGTTTTTGAAGATTTATTTCATTTTTTGAATGTTTTCATATTTATTCTCATGTGTCGACATGGACACCAATGAAGTGCCACACTTATGTCAACATTTACATGTGTTGACCTTTCTGTGTTCATTTTTTACTTGTGGCGATTCGCGTCACACCCCCCGCAACCCCCCCTCCGGCGATTCGCGGCACCCCGGCACCCCCCTGCAAACCCCCCCCTCACGCAATTCGCGGCAACCCCCCACCGGAACCCTCATGAACCCTGCTCTCCCGCGATTCGCGGCACCCACCCCCCGCAACCCCCCCCCCCCCCTCCCGCAAATCGCGGCACCCCCCGCGATTCGCGGCAGCACCAGGATTAAATGGCACATGCAAAACACTGACACGGCTATGGTCGACAATAAAAAAGGTTGACATGAGTTTTTGAAGATTTATTTCATTTTTTGAATGTTTTCATATTCATTGTCATGTGTCAACATGGATACCAATGAAGTGGCACACTTATGTCAACATTTACATGTGTTGACCTTTCTGTGTTGATTTTTTCTTGTGGCGATTCGCGTCACACCCCCCCGCAACCCCCCCCCCCCCGCGATTCGCGGCACCCCCCGTGACCCCCCACCTCCCGCAATTCGCGGCAACCCCCCACCGGAACCCCTGTGAACCCCGCCCTCCCGCGATTCGCGGCACCCAACCCCGCGACCCCCCCTCCCGCAATTCGCGGCACCCCCCGTGATTCGCGGCAGCTCCAGAATTAAATTGCACATGGAAAACACTGACATGGCTATGGTCGACAATGAAAAAGGTTGACATGAGTTTTTGAAGTTTTTTTTTTTCATTTTTTGAATATTTTCATATTCATTGTCATGTGTCAACATGGACACCAATGAAGTGGCACACTTATGTCAACATTTACATGTGTTGACCTTTCTGTATTGATTTTTTCTTGTGGCGATTTGCGTCACACCCCCCCCCCCACAACCCCCACTCCCGCGATTCACGGCACAACACACACACCTCCCCCGCGATTCTCGGCACCCCACCCCGTGACCCCCCCTCCCGTGATTCACGGCACACCCCCGCGACCCCCCCTCCCATGATTCCCCGCAACCCCCGCCCCGTAACCCCCCCTCCCGCGATTCGCGGCACCCACGCGACCCCCCCTCCCGCAATTCGCGGCACCCCCCCGCGATTCGCGGCCGCTCCAGAATTAAATTGCACATGGAAAACACTGACATGGCTATGGTCGACAATGAAAAAGGTTGACATGAGTTTTTGAAGTTTTTTTTTTTCATTTTTTGAATATTTTCATATTCATTGTCATGTGTCAACATGGACACCAATGAAGTGGCACACTTATGTCAACATTTACATGTGTTGACCTTTCTGTGTTGATTTTTTCTTGTGGCGATTCGCGTCACACCCCCCGCAACCCCCCCCCGCGATTCGCGGCACCCCCCGTGACCCCCCACCTCCCGCAATTCGCGGCAACCCCCCACCGGAACCCCTGTGAACCCCGCCCTCCCGCGATTCGCGGCACCCAACCCCGCGACCCCCCCCTCCCGCAATTCGCGGCACCCCCCGTGATTCGCGGCAGCTCCAGAATTAAATTGCACATGGAAAACACTGACATGGCTATGGTCGACAATGAAAAAGGTTGACATGAGTTTTTGAAGTTTTTTTTTTCATTTTTTGAATATTTTCATATTCATTCTCATGTGTTGACATGGACACCAATGAAGTGCCACACTTATGTCAACATTTACATGTGTTGACCTTTCTGTATTGATTTTTTCTTGTGGCGATTTGCGTCACACCCCCCCCCCCCCACAACCCCCACTCCCGCGATTCACGGCACACACACACACACCTCCCCCGCGATTCTCGGCACCCCACCCCGTGACCCCCCCTCCCGTGATTCACGGCACACCCCCGCGACCCCCCCTGCCATGATTCGCCCAACCCCCGCCCCGTAACCCCCCTCCCGCGATTCGCGGCACCCACGCGACCCCCCCTCCCGCATTTCGCGGCACCCCCCGCGATTCGCGGCCGCTCCAGAATTAAATTGCACATGGAAAACACTGACATGGCTATGGTCGACAATGAAAAAGGTTGACATGAGTTTTTGAAGTTTTTTTTTTCATTTTTTGAATGTTTTCATATTCATTCTCATGTGTCGACATGGACACCAATGAAGTGCCACACTTATGTCAACATTTACATGTGTTGACCTTTCTGTGTTGATTTTTTCTTGTGGCGATTCGCGTCACACCCCCCCCCACCCCCCCCGCAACCCCCACTCCCGCGATTTACGGCACACACACACACCCCCGCGATTCTCGGCACCCCACCCCGTGACTCCCCCTCCCGTGATTCACGGCACACCCCCCGCGACCCCCCCTACCATGATTCGCCGCAACACCCGCCCCCGTAACCCCCCTCCCGCGATTTGCGGCAACCCACCCCGCGACCCCCCTCCCGCGATTCTCTGCAATCCCTCCCCTCCCACGATTCGCAGCATCCACCCCCCCACAACCCCCCCTCCTGTAATTCGCGGCACCCCCTGCGACCCCCCCCCTCCTGCAATTCGCGGCACCCTCCGCGACCCCCCCTCCCGCGATTCGCGGACACCTAAGTTGCAATACAGGGCATCTTTCATACAATTCTAACCATATTTCTCCTATACAAACGTTCACAAATTAAGGGGGCGCAGCCCCTTACGACGGTGTGAAGAGCGCCCGTAGGGCGCGATGAATCACCTAGTATATATATATATATATATATAGCCAAATCGACCTGCATGTTCAGAAGACATTAATCCTCATTAACGATGCTCGGAAGCGTGCATCGTGCATCGTTAACGATATTGTATGTACACATGGGGATTAATAAAAATGAATCAAGAAAGATGTGCAGGAAAACTGAAAATATTGTTTTAGGCAGTCTTTATATAATAATTCCTTAAAGTATGTCTGGATTTAGGTCAGGGTTGCCAACCCTCCCGGAATGGCCGGGAGGATCCCGAAAATCGGGTCCCCCTCCCGGCCCCCCGGAAAGGGGGATTTGCATCACTGGGGGCAGGGACTAATGATGTCTCCATCAGGCCCCGCCCCCAGAAGTGATGCTGACAGTCTCCTCTCCGGGGTTCTCCGGAGACCCTGATTTGGGTGTCTAGCGGAAGCATGTCTGATAGAATCATGCCTGCGCCACTCCTACTGCACTGGATAGAGAGAAAGAGGTAATTGTAGGGGAGAGGAGAAGGATCCAACCCTTCATCCCAGAATTCTATATGCTAGTATCTTAGAATAAAATTTGTTATTGCGATTTTAAAATGTGTTAGTGTGATGTGCTTAAATGCAATTGTCACAAGCTAAGTGTCCTTGAGAACACTTGCTGGTAACCTAGCAATGTAGAAAATACTGAGGGCCACTGAGGAAAGAAATGAAATGGAGAGTGATAAACAACCAGCCAATCAGCTCCTACCTGTAATTTTTCAGACCCAGGGCCAGATGTACTAAGCTTCAAAAGTGATAAAATGGAGAGTGATAAACAGCCAGCCAATCAGCTCCTACCTGACATTTTTCAAACACAGTCTGTGACAGCTATCACTTTTGAAGCTTAGTGCATCTGGGCCCTAGGCTGTAACAAGCTTTTTTATGCTTGATACATCTGTTCCTAAACATGAGGTTCTCAGGAGTGTCACCAGCAAACTGCCACCATAAGAAACATGATAGGGGCGTGGCCTGGCTGTGCATGGAGTAGCAGCATCTTACTAGAGCTCTCCGTCTCAATCATCCTGCAAACATCCTGAGGCACACATTTACTGCCAAAACTTCACACAAGGCTCCCAGAAGTGACCCAGAGACCGAACGCCAGCGACTGAGGAGCTAATCTGCCCGAATAGTAGGCGAAAACTGTGTATTTGCCGCCTGCTCGTGTGTGCTAAAGGGAGGCGGGCACCATATTGGGAGAGAGAGAGGAGAGCTGCGGGGGAAACGGGGGAGAGAGCGCTCCCCGAACAGAGACCTCGACGGATCTCCTGGCACCCGGGCTCTTACCTGCCGCCTCCGTGCTGTGGGAGTGCCCCCCGCTGGTCTCCCACCGGCCCCCGTTCCCCGATCGCTGAGCGGTGAAGATAGCGGGCGCCATCTTAGACGGGGTGAGGACGGCTGCTGCGACGGCGGGCTGTGTGAGCGACGGCTGCAGTGAACACCTCCCGGAGCCCTGACCTGCCGCTGGTGTTTGCGAGAAGCGGGCTTCCCCACCAAGCTGTCCCAGGCGCTGTGACACCGCCTGCTAAACACCGGAGGACCCGGCCGCCATATTAGAGCCACGCTGCAGCGGGGGACACAGGTGAGAGCTCCCTGCTAAACGGAGCTGCTCACAATTCAGGACAAGGACGCATTCAGACATTGCCAGGTCAGTGTGCGGGGACCCCTGTGGTGATAGGAAACCCCCTGCCTGGGTCTAAGACACAGCTTACTATTGCACTCCAGGGAATAAGGGTCTGCTCGCACTAGGGGCATAATCCTACACCGTTGTAAGCCCTGCATGTGGCCCCCCCTACCCCCTTAACCACAGTAAAGGTGCTGTGCCCTCTGGCCACCTGTCCCCTATATTTGGACACTTGCGAACAAGGGCCCCCCTGCGTGGAGCCGCTGGCCCCCCCTGCACGCGCCCCTCTGGCCTCAGCTACACAAATATATCTGAAGGCCCCTCACATGTGGTGCTGCCTCAATTATTCACTTGGGAAGTGAAAGCGACTGCCTTGGAGGTGTATATTTGTGCTGTATCTGGGCCTTGGGTCAGAACCTGCTGTGAGACCGCACGGCCTTTCCCCTTATAATTTCTGAGTATACTCTGCTCCTGCCATCAGCATGGGTAAATCACACCAAGCCTCGGCTGCCTCTAAGATGGATAAGTACATTAAACCCCCTGCTGCGAGGGACAAATCTCCAGAGCGAGGTGCGGCTGTTTTACCTTCTACCTCCCAAACATCTGATCCTCCTGGGCCTCCAGTTGCGGATCCCATTCAGAAAGTTCTGGAGGCAGTTGCTTCCAGCGAAGCCAGACTGGCCGACAAGATTGGGCAGGTGCAATCAGATCTGGCTATTATACACCATGACCTGCAGAGAGTCAGGGAGAGGGTGGGCGAGGTTGAAACCAGGACATCTACCCTGGAGGACACAGTCACTCCTCTAAACAACACAGTCAAAACCCTAACTGCCCAAATGACCTCAGTACAAAACAAATTGCTCGACATGGAGGGCCGCCTACGAAGGTGCAACATCCGTTTAGTGGGCCTCCCAGAGCGCGAAGAGGGCCAAAACCCAGAGCAGTTTCTCGAGGATCTTTTGCGCAAGTCGTTTGGGTCAGACTCCCTTTCTCAGTTCTTTGCAGTTGAAAGGGCTCACAGGGTCCCGTTCAGGGCGCCTCCCCCGGGAGCACCACCTCGCACCTTGATTGCAAAACTCCTGAACTACAGAGATCGAGACGCAATACTAAGGCTGAACCGTACCAAGGGCCCAATAACTTGGAATGGCACCAGACTATCCCTGTTCCCTGATTTTGCCGTGGAGGTCCAGAAGGACAGAGCGCAGTTCATTCCAGTTAAAAGACGCCTGCGTGAACTGGAGATACCCTATGCGATGCTCTTTCCGGCTAGACTCAAAATTATTGTGGATGGACAGTCCAAATTCTTCGCCACACCAAAGGAGGCTGCCTGCTGGCTTGACGCTCACAGGCCAGCGAGAAGGCCCATGAATCAGGAGCCATGATGTAACGTATGATGGCATATAGACTCTGTTGTTAATGCATGTTATTTGATATAAGCTGTGTGGGATCACCCGTTAGGAATCCCTTGTATTCCTCTGCAGTGCTCCGTTCTATATAGGTATCAGTCTTTTGCCATATCTACTTTCAGGTGCAACACTGTCGATGACACTAGACTGACGAGGGATACTTCCGTATTGGCCTCCCTGCTTCGGCGAGAAGGAATGGTGCCCCCACTTGGTCGCCCCTACTGGGTAGATGTGGGTATACACCTAGTCGGAGGAGATGATGGGAAATGTTCATAATTAAGGTTCTATATGTTCGCATGGCCATGTTTAAAGTTGCTGGCGAACGTTAAGAAGCGCTGTTTCAGTTCTCTAAGTGTGTAGTTATGTATGATATTCCTGTTCATGGGTACTACATTTACTGAGTGCCTTTAAATAACACAGACGGAGAGGCGTCATGCACAAGTGCCATTTCTGTAGGACTCTTTTGCCTCACCAATTGCCTTAAAGTGCAACTTTTGTTTGTTGTTCTAGTTAGCTTATGCTGTAAGCTATAGATTAGTTAACATGGGATGGTTTACCTTTCTTTTTGGGATTGAGGTATACTTAGTTTTAGAGGTATACAGGGTGGGGGGTGGGGGGGTTGGGCACGGGGAAATAAGCTTGTGTTTATACTGCTGGCAGCGTCCGGTCAAATGTACAGTGCATAAGAGGTATAAGGCGAAATGTGAAGATGATGCAGGTGGTCACTTGGAGTACATGTTCGAGATGAGTACACACATATTCCTAGATTACTGTCAATGTCACACCTTTCAAAATGACTTCCAATTCAGTTAGAATGGTCTCCTGGAACGTCCGGGGACTAAATGATAAGATTAAAAGGGCTTTGGTTCTACGGCAGCTAAAACAATATAAAGCGGACATCGTGTGCCTGCAGGAAACACACTTGATGGGATCCAGGGTTTTATCCCTTAAAAAACCGTGGGTGGGATGGACGGGTCACTCCACTTTTACGACCACATCGAGGGGTGTGTCTCTTCTAGTCCGTAAATCACTACCGTTTCACCCAGAGAAAGTGCGCATAGACCCTAAGGGCAGATCGGTTTTCGTTTATTGTAAATTGTACTCCCTCCCCTTGATAATCATTGGGGTGTACATCCCTCCCCCTTACTCACATGAGGTTCTTAAGGAGGCGGCGGACTTTATGGCAGGTTACCCTGATACTCCTGTGATAATGATGGGTGATTTTAACAATGTACTAAACTTACAACTGGATAGATATGCGGTCAGAGGGGACCCCCAGAGGCGCACTAACGCCCAATTTAGAGCGTTACTGGAGGGTATGAGCCTCTGTGACGCGTGGAGGCATAGGAATCCAGACGTTAGGCAATACTCTTGCTACTCTGCATCTCACTCAGTGCTCTCTAGAATTGACCTGGCCCTGGTAACGTCTGACATTCTCCCGAGATTACAATCTATTGGATATGAAACTAGAGGGATATCGGATCATTCCCCCCTAACACTGTGCTTGGATGCTGGTGGATTAAGAGGTAAGATGCATTGGAAATTGAACCCCTTTTGGTTAGACAGACTGGGCAGTGGTACAGAGCTTGAGCAGGCCTGGCAGGAGTTCTTTGAAAATAATAGAGAATCGGCGAGCGCACCAATGATATGGGATGCCTTCAAGGCATTCCTTAGAGGCACCCTTATTAAAGCTGTGGCCACTCTCAAAAATTCATATAAGCAGAGAGAGCTGCAACTGGAAGCCACGTGTAGATCCCTGGAACTTAGCTACTTGGCTGACGGGCTGCTTACTTCAAGGGATAGATGGTTATTAGCTCAAAAGGACTGGACAGCGCATCTGACTGAGAAAGCTAAGTTGAAAATATTGTTCACCAATCACCTGCAGTATGCGTCCGGGGATAGACCGGGCAGTTTTTTAGCACGATTAGCAAAGGGGGAACGCAACAACTCCACGATTCCCATGATAGTAGATGGGGCAGGAGATCAGCATACGAACACTCCCGACATTGCGCATCAGTTTAAGGTATTTTATGGTGGCCTTTACTCCTCTAGTTTGACCTGCTCCGTGGTGGAAATTGATGAATACTTGGACAGTACTCCTCTGCCTACACTGTCACAAGAGGCGAGGGACCTCCTAGATGCACCGCTTCATCTGGATGAGATTGAGGCAGCCATAAAATCTTTTCCCAATAGAAAGGCACCTGGCCTGGATGGGCTACCATTAGAACTATACAAAAAACACATTGACTTTTTTGCCCCAAAGCTATTGTCCACGTTTAATGACATCTTTCACAGCAATTCACTTCCGGCCTCCATGGCAGAGGCGCTAATTATAGTTATACCAAAACCTGATAAAGACCCAAATAGGATCGAGTCGTACAGGCCCATATCCTTGCTGCCGACGGATATCAAAATCCTGGCCAAAATACTGGCAATGAGGCTTAACTCAGTAATACACCAAATTATCCACAGCGACCAGACAGGTTTCATGCCTGGCAAGTCCACAACAATAAATATCCGCAGGCTATATACCCTTCTCCAGGTGCCGCGTAGAGACTCCTCCAAGTCTATTATAGTTTCGCTTGACGCTGCCAAGGCGTTTGACTCTGTGGAGTGGGCGTTCCTGTGGGGCACCATGGCGAAGTTTGGAATTGGCCAAGACTTTATAAAATGGGTTAGGCTGCTATATTCCACGCCGCGGGCTCGGGTCTCGGTCAATGGGTACACCTCTGACTCATTTCCTCTCTTCCGGGGCACCAGGCAGGGCTGTCCACTGTCCCCGGCACTGTTTGCCCTGGCAATTGAGCCACTGGCATGCCGGATTAGATCATGTACGGCAGTGAGAGGGTTTACGGTCGGGGGAGTGTCTGAGAAAATAGCGCTCTATGCGGATGATATCCTGCTATTTATTTCGAGATATGAAGATTCCATGCCCGCCTTGCTAGATTTGGTTAACACATTTGGTAACTATTCAGGTCTCCAAATTAATTGGGACAAATCTTGTATCCTCCCACATAGAGGGACTCCGCCCAATGTCCCCAGTATAGATATGCCGCTGAAGTGGGTAGACAAATTCAAGTACCTTGGCATCTGGATTTCTAACACGCCTGCCCTGTATGTCCCTTTAAATCTTAACCCACAAATTGACTACCTCAAGTCACGAATATCTGTCTGGGGGAAGCTCCCTTTATCTGTTTCTGGTAGAATAAGTCTTGTTAAAATGGTTGCGCAGCCTAAACTGGTATATATTTTACAGCACTCCCCTGTCTACATCCCACACTCCGTCTTTAAAGTAATTGATAGTATACTCTCATCGATCATCTGGGTGAACAAAAGAGTGAGAATTAGCCTGAACTACTTAACGCGTGCACGTGACAGGGGTGGTATGGCGGTGCCCCATTTTAGGCTGTACTATCTAGCTGCACAGTTAGCACATATTTGTGAATGGGTGGGGGACAGCTCTGAAGAGACCCTTCCTTCCAGAATGTTTGAGACAATATTCCCGGAGATGTCACCACTACAGATCCTGCTGTCAGGAAGTAGGGTGATAAGTAGCATACCCATTGTTAAGCAGGCCCAACTGATTTGGGAAAGGGGGGCCCAGGTCTTAGGCGCGGAGGGGTGGGATCCAGATTCCCCTCTATTTGGAACAAGGGGGCTTCAGGAGCTTGTAGAGGGTGATTTGGCTGTGGCATGGAGAAGACGTGGAGTATCCACTCTGGGTCAGGTATTCTCTGACGGGGCAATTAAATCCTTCCAGCAACTACAGGCAGACTATAATATCCCAGATACACAATTATTTCGCTATATTCAATTAAAACACGCGTGCACCCTGCAACTCCAGCGAGGAGCTATTCGAGTTCAGGTCTCATCGGTCAAGAAAATGCTACTGGAGGTGGGAGATAGGCATCAGGTATCTAAATTGTATAGCGCCCTGACCACAGCTCACCATGTGGAAGACCTTACCCACCTTAGAACTTGCTGGGAGCGGGATGTTGGGCCGCTCTCCCAGGAAGTGTGGGAACTGGTCATGTCCGGCGCCAGGCGCTCCACCACGTCGGCGCGGTTCCAACAGATACAGCTTTATATATTTTACAGGGTCTACTTGACACCCGTTAGAATCCAGAATATGGGAGGTAGGAGAGACTCCAAATGTCCCAAATGCTCCACGATGAACGCTGACTTTTTTCACCTTTTATGGGCCTGTCCAGAGGTGGAAAAATTCTGGAGGGAAACCTCACGGGCAATAATATCCACGGGTATTCCTGCAGATATATTGACTCCAACAACCTGTTTGTTAGCTGCCATTGAAGATGAAATCCTGGATCCTAACACTCGTAAATATGTGGTCAACCTCTGTACCCTCGCCAAGGTGTGCATAGCACGCACGTGGCTTGCTTCTGCAGGCCCATCCTTCCCATCCTGGGTGTCACTAGTTAATGAAACCGTAGAACACGAGAGATACGTGTATTTGGCTAGGGGCGTGGAAACAAAGCATACTAAGGTCTGGGACAGGTGGACCTCTTCTATATACGCAAACTAAAGCCTCTGTACTCGCACCATGTTTGCCAGGTGAACCAGCTAAAAGGAAAGCCTAAAATGTATATTGCCTTTTTTTCCATATAATCTGTATATGAACCAATACGTGTCTTATTAATCTATGCCGATTAAATATCTTTACTTAATGGAAATGACCCCATTCTGACTGTACGCTGCAAAACATGAAAATATTGTATTATTGTGCTTTTTTCTTTATGTAAACTGTTAAAATTTTAATAAAAAAATACGAATTAAAAAAAAAAAAAAAAGAAACATGATAACCAAATGAGTTCTAGAGAAAGGAAATGCAACTCCACCATTTACCGTATCATAGTACCAGGAATATCTATATAGCATTGCTTATCAACTTTACAGCATGAACACTTTTAGGAACACATTTCTCATTCGGCCAGAATTTAGCAGCCTGAGGTTCTCCAGAGGTTAGGTAACTATAAATCCCAGCAGCTGGCCCAGCTGCCAAAACACTGGGAGTCCCAGGCTGTCTATAGGCACCCACAGCTACTGTACTGTGTACTTACCATCCAGCAGATCTCTGATTTTATCCAAGTAAATCTCAAAGTAGGAAACCTGGAAAAATGGTAATAACAATGTGAGTGGTTTTAGCTTTAATTCTACCAAACTCCCAAATAAAGACTCTATGGGCCATGTTCTAGTATGCTCGGTAAGCTCGCAGCTCTGAGACCCCGCCCCGCTAAATACCCCACTGCCAATACCCCTCATTACCATACGAGGGGATGAGTAACGAAAACACGTCTCCTCGCATGTCTCAGCTGCAGGATCATTTGATGGTTGCCGACAATCAAATGATTTCTGGCTTCACAAATAGAAGAAAGTGTGAACTTACTTTTATTTGCGAGCGCCGGCATGAAGACGGGGCGGCGGCTGAAGTGTGACGTCAACCGCCCCCGGCACATATCGTCTTGCCCTTGCACCCATGAGAATGCCCAGCGTTTTCATGGGGACACTCATAAAACACTGGGCGTTCCCACAGGTGACCCCCATCCCTGCCGCTGTCCACCCCGGCCCACCCCGATCCTTGTGACTAGGCAAGTCACTGAAGCCATTCGCAAATGGGAGCTGTACATGCACATAATATATCATGCACATGCGCAGAGCCCCAAACATCGGAAAGGGGCCAAATTAGCCCCCTTCCGAATGAATTAGAATGAGGGCTTATATTACTTAATCTAAAAGTGTATACATTGTAATATAATAATTAATTTGTACATTTTTATATTTTGCCTTCTCAATTAACTTTTTTGGTATGTGAAATATAATTTAGGATAACGAATCTGTAACATTTATCATAATTACCAATTATACAAACCTAATTAACACTCTTTCAAAAAGTGATCAATTAACTGGAATAATGGCAAAATAATTTAATACCATTGTAATAATGCTTACAGAATATATAATTTAACCCCTTCAGTGGCAATCCCGAGAATTTTCCGGGCTGTGCCTCGTGCCCCCGCCCCCCCCACACCGCCCCCCCCCCCCCCCCCCGGCATGCCAGGTCGCAGCATGTAGGGACAGAGCGCCGGGGCGCAGGGCTGGGTAGCGGCTGATTGACAGTTCAGCTGCGCTGCCCGGACCCGGGGAGACAGTGGTGTTATTTTTTTTTTTTTAAACCACCACTGAAGGGGTTAATATATTTGTATCCTGAATAATAATGATGAAATGGGTTAATTACAGAAGCTCCATGAGCCCTACAACATGTATTGAATATGCTGGGTTTGCATGTTTTGTCAACACTCACTGACTGTACCGCATCGCCATTCTGCCGCCGGCATTATGCTGTTCACCTTTTAATGGTCAACACGGTGTCGACAAAACAACTATTCCCTGTGTCTTCTACGTCTACTTATCCATATAAAACATAAACCACAACAAACAGATGTATCCACACTAATTGTTGCAGTGACCTGGCATCTCGTGCTTCTTTGGCGTACCAAAGAAGCACCAGCAGTGCAAAATCACCAGTCTGCGATACCACCAATCAATGCGTTTCTATGAGCCGCAGGGGCAAATTAAATATGTGCGCACGGGGGTTGTCCGCGGCAATTGGTGCAGCATTGATGAGTGTGGCTACATCTGTACTTAACAGTTGACCTAGTAAGCTGCCACCTGCTGTACGCTGGCACTATACCTTAATATGGAATTCCAGGTTCTCATCCATGGAGTAGATGTGGTTGAATATGTCCCTTGCGATTCTGGGTATTATCCCCATTAGCTGTGGATCATGAAGCTTACCCTGGAGGGAAGAAGAAAGTCACAGTAATTATCCCAGAGTGAAAGCCCAGTGGCACACTTGCAGATAAGTAATGACTACAAGGTAATGTTACCTAGGTAGGGTTAGCAGGCGCTGCCAGGGGTGGGTTGCCAAGAGTGACTGACAGATAAGCAATGGCTTACCTAGTACAGGGCATCAATAAATTTACAACCCACTTCTCCCACACAAATTCCAAGCATTTATATACAAGAGTGGGGGGGCAATTGTAGAAGCTATTTTAAATGAGGGACCCAAAGAATTCTCAGAGGAAGGTCTGCCACAAGGGTGGTGAATGGGTAGCATGCATGACCGTATTTGCATTTCCTATTAAATTGTACTGAAGCGCAATGTACAGATATTATTCTCATGAACCCTGTAGCATTTCTTGCTGGCTTGCATGCCAATATCACCTAACAATTGTTTGCACGAGAAAAAAGTGAACTCCCTGCTCTGTCGCTGAAGGTTTTCAGACAGATACAATCACGCCTCTTTGCTAAGCCACTTCGGTTGTACATGTGCTGCTTTCTAAGGGGTATAACAACATGTGTCTGGGACAATTTACCATTTAC
Organism: Crinia signifera; assembly: GCF_055691185.1. Classification (NCBI taxonomy): domain Eukaryota; kingdom Metazoa; phylum Chordata; class Amphibia; order Anura; family Myobatrachidae; genus Crinia; species Crinia signifera. The sequence continues at coordinate 329,091,512 of NC_139218.1, read as the reverse complement.
ATACATGTTGTATCAGTGGCGTAACTACTGTAAGGCAGCCCCAGCTGCCGCTTGGGGTAGCAAGCCGCAGCAGGGTCTGTGTGGGCACCGGCACCCGCTCGATGCACTAACATGTTGCTGCCTGCTGCTGCCCACTGGCTGAGCACCGGAGGTGAGTCAGCTGCAGCATGGGTGCGGCCATGGCAGGGACGAAAAATCCCATCACTGATTCAATTGACTGTACACTGAGCCGGCTATTTACTACTGTGTACAGGATGGTCAGGCGGATGGACGTGCTAGGGTGGCCTGGGATGCGTCGGAGCCAAGGGAAGCAGCAGTGTATGCTGGTCTCTCTTCCTCTATCCTGCTTCAGCTTCTCCGTTATGCGTGTGACATCATCAAGTCACGTGCTGGGGAAACACGCTGGGGAGGAGCTGAGGGGGGGGGGCACAAAACTTTTTGGCAAGGGCAACAAAATGTATAGTTACGCCACTGTGTTGTATGCATACAGGAATAGAATAAATCATGCATCAGCCAGACTGCTGGGGGATTCTGCGTCTACCTAATGTTAGTGATTTTGCACTATTTGCACTTATTCGGTCATCTATAATTGCAGTAGCCTCATCATGGATAAAGCTGATTACGGGAATTCCTTTTTTTGTTGTTGTTTTCGGATATGCGGTTGTTTTGATCATGTAATTATATAAACACAAAGGTAAAACAATGTAAAATAATATCTACCAGCCTAATAGCAAAAACTGTATGATTCACAACTAATGCTGGTATTCAATCAGCCTAGAAGCAACATTGGCTGCTAAAAACGGGGTTTTTCCCAATTTTCCTAAGGGAGCTGGAGCAGTCGGGTGCAGGTGAAACAATGAATCTCTGAAAAACCGCGGGTTGTGCAGATTTAATGAGGTTGAATAGCCCCAGCAACAAAGTGACCCACAGTCAATGACCGTGGGTAACTGAATAACCCAAAAATTATACAAAACAAAGCGTCTGCAGCTTTACCCGTAAGAATGATCAGTGGGTGAAGTTGCAGAGTCTGGAATTGTTGCATTGTATTAGTGTCTACAGCAGTGGTTCCCAAACAGTTTGGAATCACAGAGCCCTAGAAGAGTATCAGAATTTTTTTCGTGACACCCCTAGGCCAAAAGGTTCTCATTGAGTAATTTAGCACACAGGCCCTAATTCAGATCTGATTGCAGTACAAATTTGTTTGGAAAATGGGCAAAACAATGTGCACTGCAGGTGGGGCTGATGTAACATGTACAGAGAGAGTTAAATTTGGGTGGGGTGTGTTGAAATTGAAATCTAAATTGCAGTGTAAAAATAATGCAGCCAGTATTTACCCTGCACAGAAACAAAATAACTCACACAAATCTAACTCTCTCTGCACATGTTACATCTGCCCCACCTGCAGTGCACATGGTTTTGCCCATTTTCCAAACAAATTTATACTGCGATCAGATCTGAATAAGGGCCACAGTTTGGGAACCACTGGTCTATAGTCTTATTTCCTGACAAACCTAACACTAACACTAATTTACAAGCAACATGTTCCAGTGGTTAGCAATACTGACTCACAGTGATTGGTCACTGGATTCATTCTATTTTGGGCCCTATCTGTGTGGAGTTTGTATGTTCTATTGTAGCTTTCTTCACACATTGCAAAGTCATACTGTCTTTAGATTACTTAGCTGCTGATAAAACGAACCCTATGTGTATGTGTATCATTATGGCAGGGAATATTGGGGTAGATATATTAAGCTCGGTAAAGTGATAAACTGTTTGGGTTTTTATCACCGGCCAATCAGCTCTTACCTGTCATTTTTCAAACCAATCCTGTAGCTTCACAGGTAAGAGCTGATTGGTTGGTGAAAAAAAACAGACAGTTTATCACTTCACCGAGCTTAATAAATCTACCCCATTGATTGTAATCAGCCCAGGGGCAGTGACTGATGTGAATGGCAAGTGTTCTCTGGAAAGTGCAGCAGAATATGAGGGTAGCAGAAAATAACAGTTCACTGACAGTTCATTTGTGCTTAGTATTTTTTTCCAAATGTTTTATTGATTCTGAAGCATACCAAAAAGGGCACAGCAATCAACACAATTACACATGACATGACAAATGAGTGCAATCAATAAGGATTACTCAAGAAAATGTTATGTAATTAGCAAACGCAAGACACATTAGCAATAAATAAATAAAAAATTATCTGCTGTGTGAAACAAGAGGATATCTCACTAACAAATAGCGGGATCATTGTCTGCTTGAGTTGTAATTTTAGTGATTCCTTCCATAATTTGCAATAGTTACCATTTTAGGAAGTGTGAGAAGATAACATACCTCCATGGTGTGGGTCTTCCCAGAGGCGGTTTGCCCATAGGCAAAGATGGTCCCATTGTACCCAGCCAGCACATCTACAGGGAACAGGGATTATATTACTTAGAGCAGATATCACAAGCAGCAGTAGTAAGTTACACTGCATAGCACATGTTTGTACAGTAGTGTAGTGTTCCCGCTAAGCTGTTTTAGCGGGGCGCCGCACCCTACCTACATTTTTAAAGGGCAAATGCGTCCCGCCCCTCTAGCAGCTTCCTGTTAGAACAGCCTGCTGCCGATGCACACGGGGAAGCCCACGGTCCATGTTTAAGTCAGGTGCTTCCCCGGCAGTTACTTTGGTGACGTGGCGGACCGGCCCCCAGCCCCTTTGGTATACCACAGGACACATAAAATAAACAGCTCGGCTATATCAACACTCAATCAGCCTAGAATACAGCAATTTTGGGGTAATTATCTGGTGCTGATTCCAAAACCTTTATTGGTTTGCTAGAATTTTAGAGACACATGGCTGAGAAACAAGAATAACACATTAGACAACACAAAGTGCTCACCTGCCATCTGACAGAAGCGGATCACTTATATACAGAGAGGGAATATTCTAGAATGATTGTGGAGTAGACGCCTAGAATATTTGTGTGTCTAACCTTTTAGAATGTTAAGGCTCATACACACTGGGCGACTTTGAGCTGAAAGCGGCTCAGTGTCATCATTTGAGTGGCTTTCAGCTCCAAAGCCACCCAGTGTGTATGGCAAGCAGTAATGCGCACTCCCACAACATTGCTGGCCGCCACTGTTGGTCTGCAGTAGACTGGATGGCTTTCGAAATCGCTCAGTATTTATGCAATGAGCGATTTTCAGCCCAGCGATTGGCAAAGTTCCCTATTAATTGAGGGTCGCACTAGCTCAAGAACTAGAGCAGGACAGGCCAACCTGTGGCTCTCCAGATGTTGTGAAACTACAAATCCCAGCATGCCTTGCCACAGTTTAAAACACTCCCTTATTGCAAAACTGTGGCAAGGCATGATGAGATTTGTACTTTGACAACATCTGGAGAGCCACAGGTTGGCCAGGCCTAAACTAGAGCCAATTCAGAAATAAATTATTCATTTTTGAATTCAGCAACTCCAAAATGCTCAAAATTCTTTAAATTATCCTTGGAATCGAAACAATTTTGTTTTTGATGAAATAAATGTTACCTTTAACAATCTGCATTGCGCAGGCATGGTAGACCTGCTCCTGAGTCGTATTCGGAGGAAACACACGGTCAAACGAATAGGGTTTTCCCTACAATAACAAAAATACACTGAGTTAATAAAAACAGAAAGATCATTGTACATAAGTATACTTCAGATTACAATTACATGGTCAGGTAATAAACAAGTTAAAAACTTTGGACATTAATACTCCTCTGTCCAATATGTATAATTATTGCCATGGCGTACCTCCCATGTACAGAATTATTCGTCTTTAACTAAGTGTCCTTCCAACATTTCAAAAGTACACTGCGACTGTTTAAAAAACAAAAATATTCTCACGTTTTCACTGACTCTGATAAATGATGGTATATAGTTACAGCCTACTGTAGACAGAACTATGAAGGGCCACTGTGGGGAGATACAGGGTAAGGGCCCATACTTAGGGGTGTGTCCAGCATCCAGAGAGGGCGTAGCCTGCCAGAACATAGGATTGGCTAACCATTAGAGAGAACATGGTGTGGGGCCCTTGATAGATAAATCAAATACTACTCGTGCATGCATTATAATGTACCAGATTAGTAACAGCAATGCAGTGGTTAAAATACAGCATAAAGCTGTGCAGTAAAATGTAACATATGTATAAAGTGTCATTCAAGTGCAAAGTCTGTAACCTAATCCCTGGAGGAGAGGGTGGGTCTTCAGGGGTAGGACCCACCAGGGATTTCCCCAGGGCCGGTGTAAGGCTTCTCAGCTCAGCACTAGGCAAAACTTTAACCTACTTCCCCCCCCCCATACTGCCACCAATGCCCACTTTCCAAGCCCTTAGGGCATACTTTCCTAACATTCTGGTATGGCAGAGAGGCTCCCAAAAATCAGGTGGTCCTCCCAGCCCCCCAGGGAGGTGGGCAAGTCCCCTGCTTTCCCTGGAGGGCCCCCTTTGCCATCCACAATAGAGTACAATGAGGAGAGGGCAGCAAAGTAGGTAAATATGCCTCAAGGGAATGTATGGAAGTGAGGTCTTAGAAGTTCCACAGCCGCCACCTGCATTAAGTACAACAAGGATCATAGACATCCCTGATTTTTTGCAGACTTGCTGGTGCCCCCTCAGACCCCGGTGCCCTAGGCAACTGCCTAAAGCTGCCTAATGGTAGAGCCGGCCCTGGATTTCCCCTATGACCTATGCACTTATGGGCCAGTCCGGCCCTGACTGTAGACAGCTAAGAATACCTTACAGCCTGTTGTGGGACACCATATTTGTAATGGTGTTTATTGGGAAAGCGCTCTGAACACAGGAAGTCAGACAGCTGGTCCCTGCTGGTTATAACTTATACTATGTTAACTGTGGATACTCTACTCTGCCTATCCAAGGATTACTATGCCTGTTTCTGTGGATACTCTGCCTGCCAGAAACTAGTCGGTCTGTCATACCTGTACCCTGTGTCTCCTGCCAATATTTGTAATATTTATTATTAGATTTAGTCCAGGCTGGTTTACCTCTCCTGTGTTCCTGAGCTCAGAGTGATAGCATATACCATTTGCTCTGCATTCCAACATTCAGTGTAGCTACACCACCTCTACTTTCCAACTCAAAATTAATCACTTGATAGTCCTGAATCTGCTAGTTCACCCTTTAGGTTCTGGTCCTATTGTATTCTGCTATTTATATTGCTCCAGCTATTTTCTGATGTCTCCAGCCTAATGGGTAAGCCCCTACTGCTGAGGTTTAAGTCCTGGCAACCAGAATCGTCCCCTTAGCACACGGGTGTCAAACCGGTCCGACAGACCTCATCATGTTGCCCGCGCAGCCGCCGCCAGCCTTCACCTTTTATTCTCTTTTTTGAGATCTTTTGAGGTTTTTTTTGCACTGCCGGCGGCCATGTTCCTGTGGTCTTTTAAGATGTCTGCGGCCACAGGAACATGGCCGCCGGCCACCACGGCTACGTGGAGGAGGGCCCGGCAGCCTGTTCCCTCTTATCGAGGCAGTGGCAGACGCTGGGTGGGGACGTCATGACGATGACGCCTCCCACCCACGCGTCTGCAGAGAGGAAGGAAGGCAGGCCGAGTCGGGGGCCGCAGCAGGACAGGCCGCGGCGCAGAGAGTGGAATTGAAATTAGTGGAGCCGCAGCAGCAGCAGTAAAGGAGCCTGAGGGATAAAATACAGTAAGTTACATAAAAAAACAATATATCTGGTGGTGGTGTCATGGCATTACTTTTATATTATACAGGAGGAGCAGCCTGTGGTGTCATTATTATTGTACAGGGGGAGCAGCCTGTGGTGTCATGGCATTATGCCATGACACCACAGGCTGCTCCCCCTGTATAATAATAATGCCATGACACCACAGGCTGCTTCCCCTGTATAATATAAAAGTAATGCCATGGCACCACAGGCTGCTCCCTCTGTATAATAATAATGCAATGACACCACAGGCTGCTCCCACTGTATAATAATTTGTGTCATGGCATTACTATTGTTATATTATACAGCGGGAGCAGCCTGTGCTGTCATTGCATTATTATTATACAGCGGGAGCAGCCTGTGGTGTCATTGCATTATTATTATACAGCGGGAGCAGCCTGTGGTGTCATTGCATTATTATTATACAGCGGCCCTTTGAGGGTGACCAAACTGCTGATGCGGCCCCCGATGAATTTGAGTTTGACACCCCTGCCTTAGCACTAAGGGAAGAACGGGCATCTGTTATCTGTTATAGGCATACAACCCTCTGGTTGGCTCTAGGAGTCTAAAGCTGGCCATACATCTACAGATTGATAGTCAGATCTGACTGGTTGGAACAAAAACCATATTGCCCAGGGATGAGCGCAAATGACAGTTGACCATTTGCTTTGAAAATGCTGGAAGCTGTCATTCAGATATTACCAGGTTTTTGTCTGACAACAATTACACAATTGTCTGGAGTTCCGTCACACTATCAGTATTATCAATTTCGCTGCCAGCCCTCCCTGCCACCCTATTCAATGCAGCAGGGGCTCGCTGCCCCTGCTGGCGAATTTTAGCCAAAGGACGGAGGCAGGTAGGGAGATGTAAGCCTGCCTGCCTGCCTCAGAATTTGTGGGGGAGGGCTCCTGGGGCACAGGCAGCAGAGGCTGCCCCCCCGGGAATGCTGGCACGGGACAGGGGTAAGGAGCTGCTTCTCTGGTCCCGCACGTAACAAGCCGGGACTAGAGTAAAGTGAATATATGAATATCAAATGAGTGGCTCCCGGCTCCCTGCTGGCGAATGTGTAAAAAAAAAAAAATATATATATGAGACAATGGAACCCAACCGCGCCTCACAAAGGAAAGGCAGCACCTCTGAGGGGCCCCCTGTTAGACAGGACCCAAAGGTTTTAGAGATAAAGGAAAGGGAGTTTCAGAGTGCGCCAATTCAGTGTTTGGATCTCAGGAGTTCACTTCCGGTTTTGCACTGCTCTAATTCTATTCTGTTGTTAAATTTTGGGGTCATTCATCCATTCCCCTAAAAAACTTTTGATATCAGTGGACTACTACTACACCTTGTTCTACTGCTTCTGCTGATTCCCAGCGATACCAGCACAAGCCACTTCCAGTATCGTCTCTTGCAAGCAAATTTCTGCTGTTTTTCTAATAATTAAACAATGAAAAATCCATAGTGTGAAATTGCTTTGTACTGCTCTACTTCCAATGCCCCTGATGAAGTCAAGTTATTGACGAAACGCGTTGGGCCTTTGTCATCATTTTGGAAGACTTCTGAATAAATCTTTTTACAACTACCCTTTGGACTTCTATATTGTTGATCAACAAATTTGTTGTATATGTTAATGAATTGGCGCACTCTGAAACTCCCTTTCCTTTATATATATATATATATATATATATATATATATATATATTAATGTGCTTCAATCACATGAATAAAAATAGCATGCCCCTTTACAAAAAAAAAAAACACCTTTATTTTAAAAGATCACTTTCCAGTTCACCTTAAAAAGATGTTGAATGCAAAATGGTGAATCATGGCAAAAATCAGGGAGAAAGCAATTCGCCATCCTAGCATTGAATACACTCTCTGTGAATCCCCGTGAAAACCCCATTGAAATACACCAGCGAATTGTAGCGAGCATGAAACGGAGAACTGGCCGGCATTCACTGTTCGCTTTCGGCAAACAGTGAACATTGAATCGGGTGAATCACATTTTCAGTTAAAAAGATTCACTGCAAGGAGTGAAAACAGCCCGATTCGCTGAAAAAAAAAAAAGGTGAATCGGGAGCATTGAATACTGGCCAAAGATACCCAGATGTGTTTGAAACCATCCCTGTGAATTGTGAGTTATCGGTACGCTTACTTGAAAGAAACCTTTATGAGTGCACCACTGTTTTTTTCGAGTGAGTACGTTTAAAAAGGGGCTCTCCATACACCTGGTGCATCTCTGGTAAAGGCAATACACACTCTCTATTGTGGGTGTGGTATGTCCTGTTAAAATGTTATCTATCCCCCTTTTTTTAACGTTTGAAATAATCCTACACATTGAATTCTTCTCTTCTTTTCACATATCATCGTGAAAAAAGAAGAATTACTACAGACAGCGCTTTGAACATATCCTAAATTCCTTTTTTTATATTATAGTGCTTCCACTTGTTTTTGGGTTGAACAAGTTTTTGGGTATTGTTGGAGCTGCTTTTCTGTTTCCTTTTTTGCGCCTTGAAATCCTCCAGTGTTTTTTAATTGATTATCTCAGCTACAACAGAGGCTTTATACTGTATAGGACTATAGTGCATTATAACAGTGTTTTTCTATTGTTAACCATTGTGTATATGGTCTGGACCTCATATATATATATATATATATATATATATATATATATATATATATATATATATATATAGTGCACAGTCTGGAACCTGATCTTTACTGTAGAGGAGGGTGTGGGCCCTAATGCAGTGGTGCCAACCAGGGGTTTCTGTTGTGCCTTTGTGGACTAGTTTGACTCACATATTATGTGCAAGAGAGGGAAGATGTTGCAATTTTTATTCAACAACCTTGTAAGTCTAGTAGCTATCAGTATGAACAAAGACCAGGGATATGTGATAGTACTGTTCCCCAAAGAATTGAGATCTAAAACATGTTAATAGCTCTTATTGAAGTACCTTACTGCTGTGTGGATGATTCGGCACAATGGTCTTGCTTTTGAAGGCGTAACACAGATTGGTCCCAATGGGGCCAACATGTGTTAACAATGACCAGCAACTCTATAAATGATAGGCCACGATGAAAGTCAGGCATTACAACTCTACCATTATATCAGTATCAATACCCTGGGCAAATAAAGTATGCTGTTGTTTTTCTTTAAAAAGAAGGGGTGAATGACTATTAGTGCCAGTAGTGGCAAGTGAGACCTACCGAATTCAGCCATGTGTGCTTACATCTCTGGGGGTTACTATGACCAGAGCAAGCATGTAGGCTGCAGCCAGTGCAGGGATGATGATTACCCACAATACCTGCAGTTAGTGGGCCTGATTCAGCACTGAGATCAAAGCAAAAAAAGCATGAAAATGGGTAAAGCCGTGATCCGCTGCAGGTGATATAGATTTGGGTGGTGCGTGTTCAAACTGAAATCTAAATTGCAATGTAAAAATAAAGCTGTTTTATATTTGTGGGCTACATGCAAAAACAGCCAATATTTACCTTGCAGAGAAACATTGTAGATGCATTTGCACCCCTTGCATAGCAACATGGTTTGCTCCAGACACAATGGGCCTTATTCTGATTCATTCGCTCAGATGGGAATTCGCACAGTAACCCATGTTTTGCGTATGCGCAGCAGCATTTCTGCGCATGTGTATACGCTGGGTGTGTGCGAACTCGGCGAGAAGTCTGGTCGTCGAGTGCACGCTCCCAACCTTGCGTGCGGGGTGGAGAGGGGCGTGGGGTGCTGGGCATTAGAACATGTGTACGCCCTGCATTTCATGGGTGTTCGCGTTAAAACGCTGGGTGTGCATACGGTATGCTAATGCAGTCGCGACGCGCGTGCAGGGAGCGGACAGCTGACATAGCCGGATGTCCGCTGCCCACCCAATTCCCTGCATTTCTTCGCTCATATTTACGAGTGGTCTGGGCCACCCTTACATATGCGGGCACCTTTGCCATCATTCGATGGTCGGCAACCATCAAAAGATGGGGGTGGTTCCCACTGGCATGCGAATGGATGTTCATGTAAAACATGGGTTTTCAAACTGTGGCCCTCCAGATGTTGTGGAGTACATGTCCCAGCATGCCCTGACAGTTTTGGCATGCTCTTATAGGAAAAAATGTGGCAATGCGTGTTGGAACATGTAGTTTCACAACATCTGTCGGGCCACAGTTTGAAGACTCATGATGTAAAACATCCGTTTGTAAGCCTTGCGAATGAATTTGCCTTGCGAATGTGTGGTGCAGGCTAACAATTCCCAAGGCGGGGTTTGGGTCATTCGCAAGGGTGCATGCACGCATCCGAGCGAATGAACCAGAATAAGGCACCCCCGTGCAAACACGCGGGGATCGTATGAATTAGAATATATGTGTATGTATAATTTTATATAGAATGTATTCAGTATTTTGTATATATACATTCTCCCAACAACACATATATCAAAAACAAATCAAAACCGATTTCCCATTACACAGAGTAACTGTCATTTCCAAGGGAAACAATGAATCTTCTGTTTTTCTAAAACTCCATATGTTAGATATTTTTTTTATCATCACACAATTTTCCAAGGGACCAATTTAACTGAAGGTCTTGATTCACAGCATGACAAAAACACAAATGCTATTCTGCGTGGCACCATGCATACTACTGTATTATCTGCAGTTGCAGTCTCACTCACTCAGCATTTTAACCAGGCCTATTAATATCATAGCACGAAAACAGCTGCCTCCTGCCGATGTGACTGACATTCTCGTGATCTCTGTGATTGAAAGCAATCTGCATTTCAGTTTAGAAAAAGAGAGTTTTGTGAGAGCAAAGATCTGAACTACATCGAGTTACAGTAGAAGCTTCTAAATATTTCCCAGAACCCAGAGTGGTCTGTTGGGGACTGTAATTAGCATACTGCAGATTACACTTCCTCAGGGTAACGGCTCTATACGTCTTATCCTTGATCACATCAATGGCTCCAAGCTGCTGCTGGCTGTGGAAGAGAAATCAGCACCGGGAGCTGTCCGGGATCTGAAATCTGTTCTTCCACTCCTCAGAGACTCAGATGATTCCTGACAGAATATTACACTCAGCAGTTACTGCATATAATAAATAGATTTGGAACACATTAGACTAATTGCCATGATGGCACACACATTTTTTTTCCAAAAATACTTATTTCTGCAAGGCATTTAAGAAGGTTGTGTCTTCATATTGTGTGGGACGCAAACATATAAAGCAGCAATGAAAATAGCTGTGAGAACAATGGTATTTTATGTACGTAGATTTGTACTGAAGTTTGGTCAAAATGATTTCAATAATCTTTTCCTGACCACAAAATTCATAGTCATTTATAGTCAGTTACCTGCATTCCAACCTTAGCTCTATACAGAAGGAACTCGCACATACTGTATTTCAGGGCCAGATTAACAATGGGGCAGATGGAGCTTCAGGACTCCATATAAAAATAGGCCCAGACAGACACCAGCTGGCCACATGGTTGCCCATAAATCATAAGTATTATAATTGAAATTTCTATTTACAAATGTATGCCATTTGTGTACTTTTATATATTTAGGGAGACACTTATAGTGTATAGGCACTAGTATGATCGGCCTTTTTCAACACGATTTTGATGCATTGGGCCGATAAATCATGTGAAAACTGTCAGATCGTATGTCATGCACTTACGATTCCAATCTGTGAGCATTGGTTTGAAACCAGAGATTGTCACTGCTGCAATGACGATACATACGTATCATGCAGCAGTGATTGGGATCACATTCGATATATAGTTCTAGCCACTGGGGAGCCCGATGGCTCCCTGACAGGGAGTTGGCGAGGTATTGTATGTGAGGGTTCTACATGCCTACCTGGCATTGACCTCACCTCCTCCACTTTTTTGTATAATAGGCCCTTGACCATTACCAGCTCAAGGTCCATTAGTGTCACGGATATGAGTTTGGGGACCCAGTTGTGAATGTGGGGTTTCAATGGCTAGTGTCTTGGAGTAGAGACAGGATCAGGAGATGACTGGAGGTACAAGAATCCAGAAATAACGGAAACACACAGAATATTGGAAAGTCAAATAACTCAGGCAAGTAATAGCAAGTAATGAATCCAGAACTGATGGAATTACTAGATACAGTCTCTAAGTAATAGGTCCGGACAGGCAAGATACCTTCTGGACAATAAAACTAAGGAATGCCTCCTTGGCACTTACAAGGTGAATATAATAATATATATGTCTATATATGTTTATATACCTACATACATATAAGAGAGCACCACACAATTGGATGAATATTAATAACACTAGGTGATTCATCGCGCCCTACGGGCGCTCTTCACACCGTCGTAAGGGGCTGCGCCCCCTTAATTTGTGAACGTTTGTATATGAGAAATATGGTTAGAATTGTATGAAAGATGCCCTGTATTGCAACTTAGGTGTCCGCGAATCGCGGGAGGGGGGGTCGCGGAGGGTGCCGCGAATTGCAGGAGGGGGGGTCGCGGGGGGTGCCGCGAATTGCAGGAGGGGGGGTTGTGGGGGGGTGGATGCTGCGAATCGCGGGAGGGGAGGGATTGCAGAGAATCGCGGGAGGGGGGTCGCGGGGTGGGTTGCCGCAAATCGCGGGAGGGGGGTTACGGGGGCTGCGGCGAATCATGGTAGGGGGGTCGCGGGGGGTGTGCCGTGAATCACGGGAGGGGGGGTCACGGGGTGGGGTGCCGAGAATCGCGGGGGGGTGTGTGTGTGTGCCGTGAATCGCGGGAGTGGGGGTTGCGGGGGGGGTGGGACGTGAATCGCCACAAGAAAAAAATCAACACAGAAAGGTCAACACATGTAAATGTTGACATAAGTGTGGCACTTCATTGGTGTCCATGTCGACACATGAGAATGAATATGAAAACATTCAAAAAATGAAAAAAAAAACTTCAAAAACTCATGTCAACATTTTTCATTGTCGACCATAGCCATTTCAGTGTTTTCCATGTGCAATTTAATTCTGGAGCTGCCGCGAATCGCGGGGGGGTGCCGCAAATTGCGGGAGGGGGGGTCGCGGGGGTGGGTGCCGCGAATCGCAGGAGGGGGGGTTACGGGGCGGGGGTTGCGGCGAATCATGGGAGGGGGGGTCGCGGGGGTGTGCCGTGAATCACGGGAGGGGGGGTCACGGGGTGGGGTGCCGAGAATCGCGGGGGAGGTGTGTGTGTGTGTGCCGTGAATCGCGGGAGTGGGGGTTGTGGGGGGGGGGTGACGCAAATCGCCACAAGAAAAAATCAACACAGAAAGGTCAACACATGTAAATGTTGACACAAGTGTGGCACTTCATTGGTGTCCATGTCGACACATGAGAATGAATATGAAAATATAAAAAAAATGAAAAAAAAAATGAAAAAAACTCATGTCAACCTTTTTCATTGTCGACCATAGCCATGTCAGTGTTTTCCATGTGCCATTTAATCCTGGGGCTGCCGCGAATCGCGGGGGGTGCCGCGATTTGCGGGAGGGGGGGTTGCGGGGGGTGGGTGCCGCGAATCGCGGGAGAGCGGGGTTCATGGGGGTTCCGGTGGGGGGTTGCCGCGAATTGCGGGAGGGGGGGGGGTCGCGGGGGGGTGCCGCGAATCGCCGGAGGGGGGGTTGCGGGGGGTGTGACGCGAATCGCCACAAGAAAAAAATCAACACAGAAAGGTCAACATATGTAAATGTTGACATAAGTGTGGCACTTCATTGGTGTCCATGTCGACACATGAGAATGAATATGAAAATATTCAAAAAATGACAAAAAAACTTCAAAAACTCATGTCAACCTTTTTCATTGTCGACCATAGCCATGTCAGTGTTTTCCATGTGCAATTTAATTCTGGAGCTGCCGCGAATCACGGGGGGGTGCCGCGAATTGCGGGAGGGGGGGTCGCGGGGGTGGGTGCCGCGAATCGCGGGAGGGCGGGGTTCACAGGGGTTCCCGCGAATTGCGGGAGGTGGGGGGGTCACGGGGGGTGCCGCGAATCGCGGGAGTTGCGGGGGGTGTGACGCGAATCGCCACAAGAAAAAATCAACACAGAAAGGTCAACACATGTAAATGTTGACATAAGTGTGCCACTTCATTGGTGTCCATGTCGACACATGACAATGAATATGAAAAAATTAAAAATAAATCTTCAAAAACTCATGTCAACCTTTTTCATTGTCGACCATAGCCATGTCAGTGTTTTGCATGTGCCATTTAATCCTGGGGCTGCTGCGAATTTAGGGGGGGTGCCGCGAATCGCGGGAGGGGGGTCGCAGGGGGGGTGCCACCAATCGTGCAAGGGGGGGTCGCGGGGGGGTTCTTTTTGCCGCGAATCGCGGGAGGGAGGTCGCGGTGGGGGTGTTTTTTCCGCGAATCGGGGGGGGGGGGTCACGGGGGAGGGTTTGCCGCGATTCGCGGGAGGGGGGGTCGCGGGGTGGTGGTTATGCCGCGAATTGCGGGAGGGGTCGTGGGGGGGTTCTTTTTGCAGCGAATCGCGGGAGGGGGGGTCGCGGGGGTGTTTTTGCCGCAAATCGCGGGGGGGGGGGGGGGGCGCGCGGGGGGGGGGAGGTTTTGCCGCAAATCGCGGGAGGGGGGCGCTCACCTGGTGGCTGTGGAGTAGCAGTGCTGGGCAACATGGGAAGGCAGTGGGTGTCTGGCACTGTCTGTGGGCTCACTGGGCTGGTTCTCTGTCACATACCTCCCAACATGACCCTCTCCAGGAGGGACACAATGCTCTGTTTCTAGACTTCCCCTTAATGTATGATTGCCATCACCTGTTTTAAACAGGTTCATTTCTCAGAAAGGTGTTCAGCACAGATGAAGGCAATCACACATTAAGAGGAAAGTCCAGGAACAGAGCGTTATAGACACAGACACCCACTTTGAGTGACAGATGTAGCCAAATATATAGGAGATTTATTGTTAATTAGACAATATATAAAAAATAAAAAATACATGCAAATATACACTTATAATAACTTCTCACAACAAGAGAAGTTAACTTGCTGAGAGTGGTCAGAGCACAATTCAGATAACCTAATTAAGCAGATTTGTGACAATTAGGCCCTTAATCCAGCCCAGAGGGTCAGGTATCGGGCTCATAAAGCTAAAGAGCCATACACACTAGAAGATTATTTTTCCAATCTGGTTGGTTAGAATGAAAATCTGGAAATTTCTAGGAACAAATTACAATCAACCGTTTGCTCCCAAACGCCGGAAAATGGACAAAAGCAGTCATCTGCATAAAGGCCCATAATAGTGGCATCAATCTTGTTCAGAAAGGGGCTTCTGAACGATATTGATGGCAATATCTTCTAGTGTGTATGCCTAATATCTTTAAAAATGTTAACGATGTTGACATCTTCCGGACATGCAGATCAATCTGCCAATATTGCTCATGACGTTTGCACTCAGTGTTCAGTGTGGATGCACAATATCTTTCATGATCAGCTCAAGGGAAATTGGTCACCAATATCTTTTATCTTTCATATCTTCCAGTGTGTATGGGCCTTAAATTGACCAATTTGTCTGTAGGACCAACTTGTGTCTGTTTTACATGTTTAGGAGTAAACGGTCAATTGTCTTTTGCTCCCACAAATTTCAATATTTTTATTCCAACCAGCCAAAATCGAAAGATAATCTTCTAGTGTGTATGGGTCTTAAATCACAGAAATGCATAACACTGCCTTTTTGCAATTGTAATTGCAGCGACAGATATACCATGCTCACCCAATATAATGGTTTCTAACTAGGCATTTAAAGAAATAGGCTTATGACATTGTGATGCAGCACTGTTCTGTAAAACACAATTCTCTGACTGTTGAGCACATCAAGCCAAAAAAAAAACAATGAAAGAACAGAACATTTGTTAAAAAAAAAATGAACATGAATAAACACAAATAAAAGAAGCGAAAAGGTATGTTTTAAGGAAGTACATGCAAAGGTGTATATAAGCATTCCTAAAGTGGAACTAGGTAGGACTTTAAGTAACATTTCCCTCTTTCCTTATGTAGTGTGAAATGCGTTGGGAGGGCAAGATGGGTCACATAACAAGTACTAAATTATAGGTCTGTACTAGGGTGACCAACTCATTACTTTAATCCGGGACGCATATTAATTACACAGGTTCTGTGGCAGTTTAAAACCAGGTGAAATGGAGTCTTGAGGTGTGGCAGTTTAAAACCAGGTGAAAGCCAGCCACAGAATCTGTGTAATTAATATGTGTCTCGGATTAAAGGGATGAGTTGGTCACCCTAGTCTGCACTGCGTGCATTATGTGTCCCTTACTGAAAAACGTTATCATGGACATCACAATTAATTGAATCATCTCCTAGATTATCAAAACCGGTAAAATTAAATTGCAACAAACACACACAGAGGAAGCTGCACCCCCCTGCTTTGCATGATATGCCATGATGTGTGAGCATACCACACGTTCCTCCCTGGACACTGCACATTCCATGCAGTACAGTACACACTATGGATTTGTGGAGTATGCACCACCTCAGTGTAGGGTGAGTAGGGCAGGGCCGGCTCTACCACTAGGCAGCTTTAGGCAGCTGCCTAGGGCGCCAGGATCTAGGGGGGCGCCACCAAGTCTGCCCATCAAAAAATAAAGGATGTCTGTGAGGATCCTTGTTGTACTTAATGCAGGCGGTTGCTGTGGAACCTCTACGACCTCACCTCCATACTTTCTCTTGAGGCATACTTCCCTATTTTGCTTCCCTTTCTTCCTGTACTCTGTTGTGGGTGGTAAAGGGGAGGGTGCTGGGGGCCTCCAGAGAAAGCAGTCTTGCCCACCTACCTGGGGGGCTGGGAGGCCCACTCAATTTTGGGAGGCTCCCTGCTATTCCAGAATGTTAATCAAGTATGCATTAATGGGTTGGAAAATGGTTATTGGTGGCAGTGGTGGGGGGGGGGGGGGGGCAGTAGGCTGGAGTTTTGCCTAGGGTGCTGAGAAGCCTTACACCGGCCCTGGAGTAGGGTTATGTTATCTACATACACACAGACAGGTAATAATAGTTCCTAGACCAGCTCTCCGCTCTGATAAATACTAATTCAGGAGGCAAATCCCATTTCACACTGTTATAGATGACAGTGGCACTCTTGAAATATTAATGCTTCTAACGCAAAAGTTGAAATACTGCCTTTTTCAAGTGGGAAATTATACTCTTTCAGCTATTAGATCTCAATTGCCATCATCTGTTGTCTTGGCAACTCTATCCCAACGGAGAAGGTTACCAGCCTAATGCAACCAGAAACTGATATTAAAGGTCTTTCAATCTCTATCTTGTCTGCTCAGGCCACCAGGGTTTCTGCTTAATTCCCAGCTGCCCAGAACATTCATTACACTACAAGGATTTGAGCGAATTAACTACTGTACCCATTATAATAAATGGATTGGGGGAATGTTATATGTGCACACCTCACATTCTAATGAGCATAAAGAATATGTCTTCCATTTTATTTTATGATATGAAATGTACAGTATAGTAGCACACGTCTGTTTTATACACACTGGATATGCGTAAATGAAATTTACATAATTGTACACTGATATCGTTTTCAAGAGAAATATATTGTATTAGCACTAATAATTATACTGGAGGGGAAGCATTAAAGTAACATTAGTACATATTATATTATTTACATTAGAAAGTACCTTAAGAGTTCTCCAAATGAACACTGAAGTAATGGTATCTAAAGTCAACAGTAACAAATGCCAAAGGATCTTCGGGATAAGGTCACTAGGTCGAGCCCATTTACGGTTGACATAAATTGGGTCGACCACTGAAGCTCGACTGAAATAGTTTGACATGGCTATGGTCGACAGGGTTGGAAGGTTGACAGAAATATTAGGTCAACAATGGCAAGGTCGACAGTCAAAAGGTTAACATGGGGCACATGAACATCGTCAAAGTGTGCCACATCCCTTCGCATGGCTCGCTTTGGGCACGGTGCCTTGCTTCACTCAGCACACTATTTTCTTCTCTCAGCACGCTGTAGTGGATGGTATGAAATACCGCCTGTCGGCACATGTCAGCTAGAAAAAAAAAAACAGTGAAAAACTCCATGTTGACCTTTTGAGTGTCTCAGTTTTTTTTTTTACCATGTGCAGATAGGTGGCATTTCATGCCCGACCATCCATTACGGCGTGTTGGGAGAATAAATTATTGTGCCGAGTGCAACAAAGCACCGTGCTCAAAGCATGCCAAGCCCAGCGAGCCATACAAGGGGACACGGTACGCTTTGAAGGTGTTCATGTTGATATTTGGGACAAAAACTTAAAACCTCATGTCAAAAACCATTTCACTGTCAACCTTGCCATTGTCGACCAAATGCTTGTGTCGACCTTAGCCATGTCGACATATTTCAGGTGTTGAACTAAGCCCTGTTGACCTTCAGTAGTCAACAATGCATGTCGACCTAAATTTGGTCAAACCAATGACCTATCTTTTTTACAGAAGTTTATACAGCATATAGCAGCAAGCCCTGTGTATTATTAAAGGCGTTACAACTACAGATGTTTGAAAATGTAAACAATTTCTAAATTCAACATGTATCGTTCAATGGTTCCAAGTGTATTTTCTTGTACTGATTCAAAGAACCATTTGAAGAAACAGTGTCCATCTCTATTTACATGTTACTGAACAGTGTGTGACCATAGGAAGTACATTGATGGTCATAATATGAGATGTATTTTATAACTCAAATTTTTTTTAAATCTAGGAGCCAGCATGAAAGTGTAGGAGCCAGTCAAACTTAAAATAGGGGCAATAGTGGATTTTTTTTTACAATGCAATGCCTATTACACGTCACACACCCATTACATGTTATTCCACATGCCATAATGCCCTTTACACGTTATACCACACACTGTAATGCCCATTACACATTCTACAAAACACTGGCATGCCCATTACATATAAAACCATATGCTGTAACGCTTAGTACATATTATGTCATTCAATTGCCGCTTACCTACATGCTCATTGCTACGTGTTGCATGCTGTTTGCCAGGGGTAACATGCTGTTTGCCAGGGGTAACATGCTGTTTGCCAGGGGTAACATGCCTTTTGCCCAGGGGTAACATGCCTTTTGCCCAGGGGTAACTTGCCCTTTTGCTCAGGGTTAACTTGCCCTTTTGCCCAGGGTTAACTTTCCCTTTTGCCCAGGGGTAACATGCCTTTTGCCCAGGGGTAACTTGCCCTTTTACCCAGGGGTTGCATGCTGAAAGCTGGGCTTGTCCAGCAGCAAGAAGTGGTGGGGGCTCAGCGCACGTTGCCCCGACGAGCAGAGGTGCTGCTGCGGGGCCGGGGGAAAGACCCCTGTTTGATTAGTGTGTAGTAGCCGCTGTCTCCCTCTCTGATTCACACAGCGGGAGAGTCAGGAGGCGCAGCAGCTCTGCGGGGACTCGGTGCCCTGCGTCTGTCAGGATGACGCACTGCAGGAAAGGAAGGTCAGAGGTCTCAACCTCAGGCCACCATGCAGTGATTGGATGGGAACTTTTCTTGGCTGCTGTAGAAGTCAGACTCAGGACCAAGCGTATTTTAAAAATGTGTTCTGCTGCCACCGCTGCGAACACGTGGAGGGGGAGGGGTTCGTGCTGCCGGTGGCCTGACAGGAGGGGGGAAACTGGTGGTCGGGCTGCCGACGACCAGATTCTGCTTCCTCCCTCCCTGCAAAAAATCTGGTCGCCAGGAAACAGAATATAGTCGCCGTGGCGACCGGCAACCGGTAGTTGTCGAGCCCTGTTTTAACTAGATAATTTACCTGACATAATGGCCCTTATTCAGATCTGATCTCAGTACAAATTTGTTCTCAACATGGACAAAAGCATGTGCACTCCAGGTGGGGCAGATATAACATGTGCAGAGAGAGTTACATTTGGGTGGGGTGTGTATTTCTACTCGGTAAAGCCTGTGTTGCTCCAGAATCCAACCTCAGTACAGTTACTGGGTGACTTGGGCAGGGGTGTGACCTGCAAGTCCAAATCCCCTTGCAGAATTCCCTAGTGAACACCTCCCGACATGTTAGACTCTGCACCCCTGCTCTGGGTCATGCCAACTACCCGGAATCAGCTCCTGCAGAACCACTACTGTAACAAAATGTAGTTTTGAAAGTGACTGCTAATAAGCCTGAATGTACAGTACTTGTACAACTGTCAATTTACTAACTGAGATAAAGTACCAGCCAAGCAGCTCCTGTCATTTTTCAAAAACAGCCTGTAACATGGTTGGGTGCTGATTGGCTGGTACGCTATCTCTTTTACTTGGATCTTTATCCAATGCTTAGTAAGTAGACCCCATTTACCAAAAGGGAATTGCTGCCTGTTATTCCATCTTCCCTCATTTTATCATCACAATGTCAGGACAGAAGTCTCCGTCTATGAAGCGCAGCAGTGATTTCTGCAAGGGACAATAGTGGCGCTGAACAATGACACATACTTCAATTCCATCACATTCTCCCCAGTGACAAATATAATTAATTTCCCCTAAATGTAATTAGAACAATGTTTCTGTAAGTATATTTCAGGTATAGTGAAAACGACATAGCAATAAAGGAAAGTACACCCAACGGGAGGGGACCTGGCCTTGCTGCATGTCCCTATTTGATCACTCACGGGGCATGCCCCAGTCCTTCGGTACATGCAGTCTCTCCATCTGAGTATGGGCTCTACATAAGCAGCTATATATCTTTGTACACAACCGCTTTCGGCGATACACCCGCACCACGCTCTGCGCGTTACCTTCCAGTCCCCGACCAGGTACGCCCCTTACATTTCTGCTGCCTGACATCTCAATTTGTGCTGCAAAAAAATCCGAATGTGTGCACAGTGCGACTCATGTGCAAATGAAACCATCACCCACTGCGTCTGACATCACTACTGCGTCTGACATCGCTACTGCGTCTGACATCACTACTGCGTCTGACATCTGAAACAAACCCCTAATATTTTCAGGTATTGCTGCATAAACCTGGAAATGAGTTAACAGAAGCTAAGTGGTGGTCGATTATCGTTACACTGTGCATGCACACGGTTCACAGTACAAATGCACCCCATTCGCTAAGGTGATTGACAGGAAGTAGGCGACTGGGAGTGGAAACCGGACGTTTAGTGGGTGTGCTAGGAAAAACTGCTAGGTGTGCCGGAAACACCGATGGGAGTGTCAGGGAAAACGGAGATGTGCCTAAGCATTTTAGGGGAGGGTGTGTGACATCAGCAACAGCCCGTTTTCATCACAGCCATCGAGTAAGTCTCTGGCTACTCTGAGCCTGTGATGACTTGTGCCCGGTGTAAAAATCATTCGATGGTGAGCCTGTTCCGATGGGGGTTGGACATCTTCGCATGGCTGCAGATGGATGTGTAGCCGTACAGATCCATTTGCACAGCGATCCCGTTGATTCGCAAGGCGGGATTTCACTCTAGCGGTCAGCATCTTAACTGAATGCTTTCCTTGAAAATCACGGGTGTGCGATCAGGTCTGAATGACCCCCTTTGTAAATGAAAAGGTATGCTGATCCTTATACTAGGGCCACACTTTAACAATCATCGTTATCCCAAATAAATAGAAATGAAGCTTTAATGATCAGTTCAGGCTGGTGAACTCAGATATGCAAAGTGGTCTATTTAATCAGTAATTGCTGTTGTAATACCACAGATAGAGCCAGCGGCAGCATAGCTAAAGTCATCAAATGAGTTTGTCCTTGAAAGACATACAGTAGGATTGGTTAAGGTAAGTATGTACTATCGATCATTTACACAGTCGCAGCCCCACACTGCCCCACACTGTATAGGAAAACATCAATCTTGGGAGAAGTCAGTGTTGGATATGCTGAGAATCAGTTTAAGTATACTGAGAAAGCATTATAATCACATTATAGTATACATTCTGTGACACAAATGGAGTCTGTAGCGCACATTGAATTAAAGCTTAAACCAAATCGGTTTAGGTTTCCCCTTTGGGAGGATTATTATGTTACATATAAAAAGATCATTTGGATCCATGAAATGCTGGCTGGATCTTACACGGACAGGGCCACCGAGAGGGCGGGGGGGGGGGGGGGGAGCGGATACTAATTACCCCTGTCCAGGCTTGCTGGAGGGGCCCGGCGGGGGCCCTGCTCCGACCCCTTCCTCCTCTGTCTCTCCCGGGCAGCAGCACACACCTACAGCATGTGCTGTACTGACAGCAGGCTCAGCATGAGCATCTCACTGACCTGCTCAGCACATACTGTAGCTATGTGCTACTGCCGCTGAGGGAGGTGACAATAACACTACCCCCTCGACTTTAAAGTGTGTTTTCACCCCCTAAACGTGTTGGAGGCGTGGCCTCATTGCAGGATGTGGCCACCCCTCCCACAATTAGACCACGCCCCAAATTTTTTACAGTGGCCTGGCATACCTCTCGGCTGCCCTGTACACGGATATAAGTTTGGCCTTATTTTTTAAATACAACGCTGTACAGCAGCACAACTGTAATTGTTAAATTCACATTAATGGAGTTCTGCATTGGAAATTATTGTTTCATAAAGGTGCAAAGATTCTGCCAATGTCGCATTTCCTCTTTTTCTCTTCCATTCTGCACTGTATTTTTAAATTTGCTGTTAAACAATCAATCATCATCAAAACTCACTGCCTAATAAATAAATAATGAAACATTTACAAAAATGTGCTTATTTCTAGTTGCAGGCTGTACCACCGTCAGACCTCTATAGCACAGAAAGCAGGGCGGCGGCTGCTGACGGTGATAAATAATTTATGAGCTGAATGAAAATCTTATTTTACAAGCAGGACCCATATCTGCCATAAAATTCATCATCTGGAGCTGTATTAACCAAGTCATTGCACAGAACTAACAGGTCAGACATAAACCAGACAAATAAGAAGCACACAGCTGCTGTGTGGCTACACTGCATTTGGTTCCTATGAATACTGTATTTTTGCATGTTAATGTGCAGAACGCAACTGGAGACATATGTGTTCCCTGTCTGCCTCATTGTGTGGCTGATCTGGAACACATAGGGGGAAATTTACTAAGGGCGGTGGGCATCGCGCTGATAAAAATACAAATACGAATGTGCCATAAATACGAATACGAATATGAGTATTTTTGGCATAGTACATGCCAAAAAAAATTGTATTTTACTATGAAAATACAAATTTTGGGGGCGTATTTGTCTTAGTAAATTTCCCCCATAGTGTTATATGTATGTGCTGGCCAATAAACGTATAAACTTTTCTTTCAAATCAGGTATTCTTGTATACTTATCTTGTATTGTCACCATTTCAAGTGAGAATAATATACTGTAATTATGTAAATAAAGCTTTTCTTTTATTTAACCTTTTGAGTGCCAACATCTCTGTGAGAGATGTACAAAATATCTGCTAAAAAATGCCAGCGTGGCTCACATTTGTTATATAAATACAAAATAAAAGGTTGTGTAAAAAAAAGATTACATTTCCTATATAAGGTAAACATTACAGGTCATTATGATGAATACAAATGTTTGCTTGATCATTTTCACACCTATTTTGACAAATTCACTTGGCACTCAAAGGGTTAATATCAGAATACTTGCAAAATTATTATTTTTTTAATGTACCATTTTTTAATTTTGATTTTTTTTTACAAGTGGAACTAAAATCCCAACTGACAGATATATTTTCTTGACAATATAATCAAGATTATAGGTTTCCATTGCTGGGATGAGCAAGGACAGAAAAGCTGGTACAATGGATGCCTTTGAACAGCAGAGTCTGTGTGAACATATGCTAACACCTGCTGGAGGCTTCTGAAGGAAAAACATGGCTCCTGCCAGCAACTAAGACCACAGACATAACTAGGGTTAATGGCACCCAAGATAAATTTAAAAAATGGCGCTCCTTGTACTTCACATGATTCCATATACACTATCCAGGGGTTCATTAGTTACACACATTGCCACTAAACATGTTTCCTTATACACACTGGCACCATACAGGGTCCTATAATGTCTGATTGCAGAAGTGGGACAACTAGTGTAATAAAGCAGGACTGTTGGGCTGGCACCAGACAAAAGAGGCAGAAAGACTCTTATCGGTGGCAGCAGCAGGACTAAAGCACCAATGTTCCTCCTGATCACCCTCCCGCTCTGCCTCCACTGCCTGTGATCACAGCACCTGCACTAAACTTATTGGGGGAGGGGGTTGTGATCATGGGTGCTGATGGTGGGGAAGGGTGGCAGGAGTGTGGAGAGGCAGGGTGTCCCAACAAGGATGGTAGGGGAGGAGAGAGGAGTGGAGGGGGTATGGACAGCAGCGGGAGATTTGTTTTGGATGCTGAAGACGATGAGTCAGGGGCTCGTGGGTGACAGGTTGCAGCTAGCCAGGTTGTGGTGCTGTGCACAGGATGTGAGTTCATATAGTGCGGTGCTCCAGGCAGCTCTGCCCGCTGGGGATTAAGCCGGCTAGGTACTGGTGCCTGAGGCATATGCCTCATCGACGTGTCCTTGTTACAACACTGGCTAACATTCAGCATCAGATCACTATCGCATCAATCCATCACAATGGTGGCAGCATTGGTCATCTGAGTAAGTCTAAAATCACGCAGAATGATGCCTTCTGCCGCTTGCGAGGCCCATAAATATGCATCATAGGATGTAGACACTGGCCTTGCCAATTTCAGAAAATGGGGCCAACATGCTAACATTTTCTGAAAAATGCAGGCAGCACTATCCCCACCCCATTGGCTTGGGGTCACTGCAAGTGATCTTACAGAAGGAGACTTGCACTTTTGTAGATATATAAACATCAGAGATGTGCATATAATATCGGGTATATGTACATCTTCTTATCAAGCACATAAATGTTAATCAGCAATCTGAGACCAAGAAGTATGGGAACAAAATGAAATGGCATGCATAACCATCACCACATTCTACATATACTGTGGCAGGGACAGTATTGCTCCACATGAAGTTAATGTGGAACAGCAGGGTCTCAGGTTTAGAGCCGCAGCAGGACTGATCAGATCCAGTCCAGGTTTTTCTTAATATCTGATGAGAACCCTATTTGGGCTTATTAACAACACCTGAGGATTACTATTAAATATCTGTTCAGGGCAGAGGGTCAATGATCCAAAGGCCAGCTAGTGGCTGGGCAATAGGCTTGGGGTGTGGAGTCTACCCTAGGGACCTCTGAATTGTTGCACCCACTTGTGAAGCCTGTGATGTGCCTGCTGTAAAACCTGCTAAAGCTGTGATCTGAACGGCCAAGCTGTAAGAAAGGGATGCAGTCACTTTCCTGGCGGTCGGAATCCCGGCAGTCAAAATCCTGACACTTTGTCCCTCTGTGGGTGTCCACGACACCCATAGAGGGAGAATAAATTAATTTGCCGAGCGTAGTAAGGCACTGGGCCCGCTGCGTGGCGAGCGCAGCGAGCCCCCAAGGGGGGCGGGGGTTCATCCGGGTCCCCCCCCCTTGTCGGAATTCCCGCATCGGGATTTTGACCCATGGGATTCCGACCGCTGGGATTCCATACCAATCCCATAAGAACCTGTATGCCGTCTACCTGCTGAATATAAAGAAAAACAACTTATTTCTTATCCAGGGCCAGATGCTCTAAGCTTCAAAAGTGATAAAATGGAGAGTGATAAACAGCCAGCCAATCAGCTCCTGCCTGAAATTTTTCAAACACAGTCTGTGACATGGCAGGTAGGAACTGATTGGCTGGCTGTTTATCACTCTCCATTTTATCACTTTTGAAGCTTAGAGAATCTGGCCCTCAGTGTGTACATATTAACTAGTAAGCCCGGTCAAAGCAAATGCTTTGAAAGCTTGTCTGCTACCATGTGATTGCCTCTGTGCTTGTGCATGTGTGACAGAGAAAGATGTAGTTTCACTCGCTGCCAACAGATGGCAGTGTTTCAGAGACACACAATCAGACACTAGACATATATGTAGATGATAGAAGGATTACCACGTTGGCAGTATGGATAGTGTAATTACAGTAGCATTCCTGTCTCACACCAACCATGTGTTCAATTCCCACCATTGCCCTAACTGTGTGGAGTTTGTATATTCTATTTATACTGCATTGTTTTCCCCCAGGTACTTCAGTTTCCTCCTTCAACCCAAAATATACTGGTAGGTTAATTGACTGTAAAGGTCCATACACCCGGGGCAACTATGCCCAGCGTGTATGGACAGAGATGATCACGTTCATCGCTGCGGGGAAAGCCGCTCAGTGCATACACACTGAGCGGCTTTCCCCCTGCCCGAAGCTGACGGAGGGGGGAGGAGAGTTTTGCATAGCGCTGAGCTATGCAAAGTCATCCTCATAGCCGCTAATCTGCTGGTAATACCAGCAGATGAACGGCTTTCCCGGCGATGTTGCGGGAGCGTGTAGCAACACTCACCGCTTATCTCCGGGACATTCACACTGGGCGGCTTTGAGCTGAAAGCCGCTCATACCTGCTGTTTCAGCTCAAAGTCGCCCAGTGTGTATGGGCCTTTAGGGGTTTATTTACTAGAGGTTCTAAAAATGAAAAAAATAAAAACAATGTTGGCCACATATCAGATTCTATCTATCATTGACTAGGTTGAATTATAGAAATTACAGAATCTGGTTGCTATGGGTAACGTCACCTCTTTGGTAAATTTACCCTTTAAGGGTCTAGTGTATATATTAAGCAGAAAAATGCTCTGAAATACATGGAAGTCATCTGAAGGGAGGTCTGAAACTGGAAAGCAGGTATTATACAGGAATAAATGGGAACAAAATTCTTGCACTTGGGAACCTGAGAGTCAGAATACTGACAGGACAATCCCAACAGATCATCAAAAGTATTTTCCCCATACCTAACAAACCCATCCTGCAGCCCATAGCCCGATTAAGTGGGGGGCGAAGGGCATATTGTACCCCGGGCCCCCCTTTGCTGGGGGGCCCCCCTCTGGAGTGCACTGACATCACCAGCTGTCCTTCATATGCAGCAGCAGACCCAGGCAGTCAGAATGTAAGCAGGACAGTATGGAGTGCAGGCAGAGAGACAAGAGTGTTAGGTTTCATGAGCTGGAACTGGAAGGGGTCATGTTGGGATATAGGCATCATCTAATATAACCCACCACGACCATTACTTTACACTGGGGTCCCTCTGACTTAAGTGCCCCAGGCACCCCCAAGATTTATTCCGGACCTGCCACAGCCAAACCCCAACCCCCCCTCCTGTTGCCTAACCCAACCCCTCTTTAGCATAACCCTCATCGCCCAATAAACCTCCCACACAGCCTAACCATAGCCTCCCATTATACTGTACATACAATAGTCCTTAAAAAGTAATTATAATCAAAATACTTACATTTAAAACTGCACAAAATGAAGCACAGCTTTCCCCAGCAATACTCACTTATAGTGTTCCGTGCTAATGGTGTACTAATACTCAACAACCGCAGAGGAGAAGAAATCACGACAAATCAACTCCTGTACAATATGCCCAAAGTATGCAGACACGTCTGAGGGGTGAATTTGAACTGAAGCTGGAGTGTAACGGAAGCTGGGTTCTTTGATGAGCTTAAGGTGGCCATACATCTACAGATCGATTGTCAGATTGAGCTGGTTGGAACAAACAGCTGGTAATATCTGAATGGCAGTTTTCCAGCATTTCAAAGCAAATAGTCAACTGTCATTTGCTCTTATCCAATACCAGGATTTTGTTCCAACCAGCTCAATCTGACAATCGATCTGTAGATGTATGCCCAGCTTTAGACTGCATATGGGACAGCTAGGGCTAGTAGAGGAACCCCACACAGGAGATATGATGAAGTCCCTGAAGATTTGGAGCCAAGGGATCACTGGTAAGTATGGACAGGCTCTGACTAATGCTCGCAGATGATTGGCTGCAGTGGAATGATGTCAAAGATGGCTGACTAGGATTGGCTGAGAGAAGCATGTGGGCAGATCCAATATGGTGGCGCCCATGCTGCAGGCTGGCGCCTATGTGGAAAGGCCTGAGGTCTGTACTGGAGTGGGAGGCCAGCGCCAAACACCACACCAACCAGAAGCAATCCAGCCTCACCCGCCAGGATGACATCGCAGGAGGCACTGGTGGTGCGCACTCAGTGCTGGTCAAGACCTGGACCGCTGCAGGATGATTGAAGGTGACAGTCTCTGAGCAAGCCTGGAGAAACATCTAGATGGTAAATAAGTATGTCGCAAACCTTGAGTCGTGACATAGGCGTCATCACACTGAGCAAAACATTATTTGCTTTCGTGCACATATTAGTGAGAATTTTCATAAACTCCACACAGACTTAGGCATTCATCCACACTCACCCCACTTATCTAAGAAATAAAGACGCGTACAACTGAATGGGCTTAAAGGGGACGGCTTATTTATTTTGAGCAGGGGCGGCCTATTTGAATCTAACTAAAATTTATGTCCCTGCTCTAACTAAGGTGGCGGGCAAAGAACGGCATGCAAAATAAATAACATTGCTGGAAAATAACAAAGTAATAAAAATAACAAACTCCGGATCTAAGGGCCAATTGCCCTTAATTGCCAAGGACCGGCCACCTGCCAGCGTCCAAGACAACGGCTCAATTATGAAGCGGACTTTTCAAAAGGGGCCAATTGCCCTTAAGGCCAGGGGGCTGATCTTCTGCTTCTGCCCCTGACCTCGCAAATAGCACTAAGGCAGAGCTCACCACTCTGCCCGAGTCATCAAAAAATTGGGCCATCTGCCCTAAACTACAAATGTCCGCAAGAATTTATGCTATCCGAAGTAGATGATCGTTAAGGTCCAGATGTGGGCCCACCTGGATCGGTGATGCCCACATCCCGACATCAACCACCAGCTAAGTGTACATACAGCTCTAATTTAATTACCGTTCTTTCCGCCAAGACAAAATAAGCCGACAACAACTAAACGAATAATGCAGACGACTTCTCAACAACTAATTCTGACTAATAATTGGGGCGGGCGGGAGGGCAACGTTTCCTGAAGCAAGAGGCAGAATCTTCTGGAAGCAAGAACATCACCCCATCAATCTCCACCTCTGACCTCAACCAGCCTATCCTGAACCCTCATTCAAATCAGCCAACCCGTCAATCAAGACAAGCCGAACCCCCAGGCCCAGATCAAGTGTGTGAGCTAAGGATTCCTGCCAATAGCCAGGTGAGTTTATGCTGTTTTCAGCCAGACAAGCTGGCTTCTACAGTCTTAAACTCCACACAGACTTAGGCATTCATCCACACTCACCCCACTTATCTAAGAAATAAAGACGCGTACAACTGAATGGGCTTAAAGGGGACGGCTTATTTATTTTGAGCAGGGGCGGCCTATTTGAATCTAACTAAAATTTATGTCCCTGCTCTAACTAAGGTGGCGGGCAAAGAACGGCATGCAAAATAAATAACATTGCTGGAAAATAACAAAGTAATAAAAATAACAAACTCCGGATCTAAGGGCCAATTGCCCTTAATTGCCAAGGACCGGCCACCTGCCAGCGTCCAAGACAACGGCTCAATTATGAAGCGGACTTTTCAAAAGGGGCCAATTGCCCTTAAGGCCAGGGGGCTGATCTTCTGCTTCTGCCCCTCACTTTGCAAATAGCACTAAGGCAGAGCTCACCACTCTGCCCGAGTCATCAAAAAATTGGGCCATCTGCCCTAAACTACAAATGTCCGCAAGAATTTATGCTATCCGAAGTAGATGATCGTTAAGGTCCAGATGTGGGCCCACCTGGATCGGTGATGCCCACATCCCGACATCAACCACCAGCTAAGTGTACATACAGCTCTAATTTAATTACCGTTCTTTCCGCCATATCAGTTCAACTTGAACTGACCCGCCACCAACCTAATTCCAAATACTCCCTCAGCTAAACCTCTAAACTTCTCAATGCGTCTATTAAATTCTGGAAAAACAAATCCATCCCGACTACAGAGAGGTGCACCCCATCCGGTCTGTACAGGGTCTCGTTTCTAAAGGATATGGCCTCGTGCCTGACGACCACTCCGCCCTCCGTTACTATAGCCCTGCCGACTACGGAATTGATCCGCCTACGTACCAAATCAATGGCGCCCGGATTGAGTGCATCTCTCCAAACCCTCCTAGGTATAATCTCTGACCAGAAGAAACGGCAAAATCTCCATTCTCTGATCAGGTCCAGCAATAAATTCCTAATCTCAAATCGAATATTGAGACCGGAATTATGCGTGAGGTCGTTGCCCCCCAAGTGGATGATGACAAAAATTGGGTATCCAAAGGCCCTAACTGACTCATCCAAGAGACCCCTCAACGCGGACCACCTCATACCTCTACGCCCCAGCCAACGGATAAATCGCGTCTCAGGGAAACGTTCCGTATCCGTGGTGACCTGGGACAAGGACAACCAATAAATAAATGAATGTCCCACCATCCAAACCATATTGGTGTCCAAGCGTTGACCTGTAAGTTGAAATGATATATACCGTTAGAAAATTTGAAATAATGGCAAACATCTGGCAACATTTTAAAGGGGGGCCCGGGAGATTCCCTTAAAGGTGATTTTGCAGTTCTATATTAAATTGTTGATAACTAATAGGAATGTGATTAGGTGATCTATTTAATACTAATTTGATTATTGACCCACTCGAATTACGTATAATCCCTACCTGTTGTTCCTTATTCTACGGTGGGAGGGGGGGGGGGGGGGGGTCACCCGATTTGACTTGAGGCAAAAAACACAAATCTTCCACCAGTTGGCTAGAGCCTAATTTAAGACTGGTGATAACACAAAAAATTCCTCAAGGCCCCTCAAACACTAAAGCGTGTTTGGGCGAGCGGCTACTCCTCAAATGGGCTCACTGGATTATGTCGGCCTGATGTATCGCTTAAAAGCACCAGACCGCCATCTTCCGAGTGCTCGTATGTCGACCTGAGACCAACCCGCCGCAGCGGCTGCCGCAGCGGCTGCCGAAGCGGCGCCGATACGAAAAGAGTGTGTCCCAAAGTCGGCTGGAGAAAGACCCTGATGCAATATACAGCGCCTGAAAACCGACCTGAACTGGAAGTTAGTAAGTGGGGACCCGTCGATGTGCATCAGCCAGGCCCCGGGCAATTGAGGCCGCAACTCCACGTAAGCCAGAGCCGCCGCCACCGGACAGATCCGGCGGTCGCCACTCCGACCCAAATGGACCCACTGCCCCCTGCCCGCTACATCGGTCTTTGAGCGCTGAATCTTGCACCATAAACCGTCGTGGTGCACGTCGACGTGGCCGAACAGCATAGGCGAGGGAGATGCCCTGGTTGCGGACACCAACTCGCCTACTCTGAACGCCCCATGGAAAGCCATGGCAAAGGCCAACCTGAAAAGTCGAACCTCGTAATCGTTTGAGCAAATTACTCTTAGGGACCTCGAGATTCGACGCAACAGGCCGGCATCAATCGGCCGTCGCCTGTCGGGCAAAACCGGCCTGGCTCTGGCCCATCCCTTTAGCATCCTGGAAAGCAAGAAAGACTTGGTGATGTCTCTCTTCCCACCAAGACGCAAAAAGAATGATATGCCTGCCAGAGAGCGTCCAACAAAACTTCTGGACTTACCCTCCGTGTACAGGCTCCATACATAGGCATTAATAAGACGCTTATCGCTCTTACCTGTGCCACCCTGTTCAAGCAAGAACTCGCCCCAGCGCTCCCATGAGGCCAGATAAGCTCTAAATGTTGCTGGCGCTAGCGACCGCAGGGCCAGCTCCTCTACCCCTCCAGAGGCACCTGCCATAAAAAAGATGGACATTGTTCACCATACTTCTGGGCTAACGGCACAAGTTGCCTGAATCTTACCCATTCGAAACGGGACAATGCATCTGCTACTTCATTAAGTACGCCTGGGACGTGCTTGGCTCGCAACGTAATATTGTTCGCCAAGCACATCAACACTATCCGTGCTAGAATGCGCAAAACTGGGAGAGAGGTTGACCTTAGTTGTGTAATGGATTGGACAACCCCTAAGTTATCACACCAAAAGACTACCTCCCTGTTTCCCAATTCTGCGCCCCAGAGCTCTAAGGCGACCATTATTGGAAATATTTCCAATAATAGCATATTCTTGGTCATGCCGTCTCGTGCCCAAGATTCGGGCCAAGCCTCTGCGCACCAACGTCCCGCATAAAATGCGCCGAATCCGGAAGATCCTGCGGCATCTGTATATAATTCCAACTCCGCATTTGCAACGGCTGGAGCTTGCCATATGCATATGCCGTTGAAATTATCCAGAAACATTTCCCACACTTTCAGATCCCTCTTCATTTCTGAAGATAGACGTAGTAAATGGTGGGGTTTGCGAATCCCGACTGTCGCTCGCTGCAGCTTTCTACAAAATATTTTGCCCATGGGTATTACTCTACGTGCGAAATTAAACAGGCCCAATAAAGATTGAGCCTGTCTAAGTGTTAACTTAGCAGCCGCGATGGCATAAGTTATTTCGTCATGCAACCGGTGTACTTTATCTAGTGGAAGTTTACACAGACCTCGCTCGGAATCAATTTCAATTCCGAGGTACACCAAATCAGTCGTAGGTCCCTCGGTTTTTTCCCCTGCCACGGGAACCCCGAAATCCCTAAATAACTCAAGCGCTGCTTCTAGTAAACTAAGGCACAGGTCAGAATTTGGAGGACCCACTAAAAGAAAGTCGTCCAAATAATGAGTAATGCTGTCAACTCCCGACACTTCCTGCAGGCACCACTGCAAAAATGTGCTGAAGCGCTCAAAATAAGCACATGAAATGGAGCAACCCATGGGCAAACATTTATCTATGTAAAAGCCCCCATTTAATTTAAATCCCATGTACCGAAATGCGTTCTTATGCAAAGGTAATAGTCTAAAAGCTGATTCAACATCCAATTTGCACATGAGGGCGCCAGGACCAATTTTTTTAATGATGTCTATAGCATCCTCAAATAAACAATAATTAACTGTGCATAATTCATCATCGATGGCGTCATTGACAGACGACCCTCTAGGACAAGAAAGATGCTGAATCAGCCTGAACTTTCCCTTAACTTTTTTGGGAACCACCCCAATAGGGGACAAAATTAGTCCCTCAACTGGTGGTGTTGCAAACGGGCCTGCCATGCGACCTAGCTTTACCTCGGCTTCAACTTTTTGTGATATTATGTCAGGGTGTTCCATGGCCGAGCGTAAGTTTCCCTTACTACCCGTACTAATTGGAGCGGAAACAGGTAATTGAAAACCCTCTGAAAATCCGGACTGCAAAAATATTGCTCCATCTCTGTCCGGATACCGTTCCAGCCATGGTAACATCCTGACCAATACAATTGGAGTTGGGGCTCTATCCAACGACAGGCGCCGCTGGACCGCGGCTTTGTTTCGTCGTGGACTGAGCCCCAGCTCCCCCACCAGTTGGAGGTTTTGTGCAATCCTTGATTGCGTGTTGACCTCCGCATCTGATACAAAGGTGCCGAAAACGACACCGGTTACCCAGGTTGCATTGCCCATTATTAAATGAGTAGCACCTACCATGGCCATGTTTCGTATTACTTCCCTTATTAATATTATTGTAAGGCCTGCTCCCATACTGCCTTACCCACCCCTTATTCTCAGGAGCCCTAATAGGTGTAGCCGATTCGGCAACTTCGCCGTATAATTCTACGTCTTTCTTACCAAAATCGTACACCTCCCGGCCATGCTGTTTCCTCCTAAACTCTTCGTCATAGACCCGCCAACCGGGACCGACGTAAGAGGTGTAGAGTTTATGAATAAGGAACTGGTATCTCACCAGGTTCACATATTCATCTGGATGTGTCTCTAAATAACAGGCCGCAAAAATTAGTATGCCTCTTACCCAGTTGTTATAAGTGCGAAATGCATCCTCGCTAGCGGGTCCTTTTTTCCTTGCGGCTAGAAGGGCCCGCCTATCCTTGCTTGTTAAAGCAAAGATATCTACATAGCGCCCCTTTCTGATCCTATCTCTAGCCCTAGGGCGCAAACCCCGCTTAACAGCGGTGTTTGCGCACTGCACTGCATCAGACTCAACCGATACATTGGAGGACCCGGAGCTATGGGACCTATATTCCCTACGCCTCTTCCGCCTTCGTCTCCTCACGACGCCGTCCGAAGATGACTTATCCTCGGAAGACGTCGATGCTAATGAGGAATCAGAGGTTTCATTTCGGCGCCGTCTCTTACGAGACTTTGCAGATCTTTTCCGCTTAGCTTTCTTCTCTACCGATGAATCCTCTGACCCCCCACTGCTGGACCCTGCATTATCATCCCCAGTCCAGTCAGGATCATTCGTGGACTCACCAGTATCAGAAGATGCTGCCCTCCTTCTTCTACGTTCACTTCCTCCTCGGCTTGACGATGTTCCTTCCATGGCTTGTTCCGTGGAATTTTGACCTGTCAATAGAGGTTCGTTAACAACCCCCATCACAGGTGGGACATTCGGCGATACCTTTTCAGCAGAGGAAATGACATTTCCCCCTCGCGCCGCAGTAATAGTCGGAGCTATCGCTTTGGCTATGAGGTCAGATACTGACTCCAAAGTTGCCGAAGGGGCAGTTCCCCCCTGCCCACCTGTCCCGGTGGTTAACAGAGGAGCCACTGCCGACACCACCGCTGCGCATATAGATGTAAGCGCCGATGTGTCTAATGACACGGTGTTACCCTCTGTGTTCCTCCCAGCAACCGCGTCTGCATATGAGCGACCCGGTTGTGTCCTGGCCCCTTGTGGCGCCATATTGGTTTCCCTAGCCTTCTCCGCGACCAACCTTCTCCTCGCTGCCCGTCTAGATCTGGCGTTAGAATTTCTAACCCCCTCTACAGGATTCATTTCAGAATCACTTTGTTGGTCCCCGTCGCTAGCCTCGCCTTCTCCGCTTGCAACAGCAAAGGGAGCTTCCTCTTGTGGACCGGATTCGCTGCTTTGCGAATCCACTTCACCTGAGTTACCGCTTGAGGATACGGATTCGGCCGAATCCTCGCTATTATCCTGCCACGTAGCTACGGCCGACTTAAACATTTCAAATTCGGCATGAGTTAACTTATGCCTCATGTCCTCAATAAATTTCCCCCTGGGGTTGCCATTATAATTAATGCCACTAGATGGCGCTGCTGCCACATTGTTATTATCTCCCTTTTTATGTGACCTCCTGCTATTCCCCCTTTCTCCAGCAGAGGGCGCTCCAGGCATAGAAGTGCCTGCAACACCCTCTTCAGCATCTCTGGCTGCAGCCCTGCGGCCATTTCTACCTCTGGCTGCCTTTCCACTCCCAGTGCTCATAGGCACTGCACCCCCTTTTTTGCTTGTATTTGGAGCTCCGGTCCTCCGACCGTTGCCCCTTGATCCCTTTGGCATCACACTTTTTTCCCTGCCTTTTTTACAGGCTGGCGCCCTGTTGTTGCTAGGGGCAACGGGATGTCTATCCCGTCCCCTAGCGCGCCTGCCATTATTTTGACCAAGGGGAGAGGGAGCCGGGCCGGGCTGCATCCCGGCGTCCCCCTCACCCATCATATCCCCGCTTATTTGCGCGGTGACTGCTGCCGGGCGCGACGCCCGGCGCTTACTACATGCCCGGCCGGGGGGAGAAGAGAGCAGCGCTGGTGAAAGGGGAGCCGGAGCAGGATGTATCCTGGCATCCCCCTCCCCGTCCGCTGCGTGGTATGCTGCGGTTACCGCAGCCGCACGCGACCCCCGGCGCCTGTTGACTACTCGGGCGGGGGGAGGAGTGACCAGCGACGGTGCTCCTAACGGACCACCGCGCGATCTCCCCCGCCGCCCGTCGCCATTGTAAGTGGGTGCATGCGGCGTCGCGGATTGAGCCCCGCGACGCCCTGCACCAGCCCCACCAACTCTGGGTAATCCCTGGGAGGGGGAAAGAACCCTGCCGCCAGCATTTCTCCTGCGTGGCGAAGGGGATAAGCCCCTTACGTCGCCGCGCGCAGGAGGCCTAGCCCTAGCCCTAACCTCAGCCTCATCCAGGCTGACATATCTAATGGGAGCCCCCACAGAACGCTTGGGCCTGGCAGGCATTATAGAATAGAGGGGATAGAACAGCTAGAAAAAGGGGAAGGTATTTAAAGTGGTGAATATAGGTTAGCAGTGAATAGTATAGATAACTGGGGTGAAAGTGAAAAGAGATGGGTATAGAGAATATAGAAAGATTAGGAGAGAAATAAGAAGGAAATATAGAATATCGGTGACAGTTATTAATAATAATGTCTTTGTACTCAACAGTCCTCCTCAACGTTTCCTGAAGCAAGAGGCAGAATCTTCTGGAAGCAAGAACATCACCCCATCAATCTCCACCTCTGACCTCAACCAGCCTATCCTGAACCCTCATTCAAATCAGCCAACCCGTCAATCAAGACAAGCCGAACCCCCAGGCCCAGATCAAGTGTGTGAGCTAAGGATTCCTGCCAATAGCCAGGTGAGTTTATGCTGTTTTCAGCCAGACAAGCTGGCTTCTACAGTCTTTCCTGTCTGACACTGTTGTGCTTTCAAGGGCAAGCTGACAGGAGTGATATCTCTGTATCTAAGATAGATAGGATTTCTGGTTATAAAATAGTGTCAAACTGTGCAAAGCTGGATGTTCAGATGAAGATGAATTACAAGACCCAGGGAGTAAGAAAAGTGCACTATACTATTTTATACAAGGTAGATAGATATTTTTGCTGTATCTACTGTACAGATATTTAAGCATAAAGAACTTTAGTTGGCAAAATACATTTTATATTCTGCCACCCAACAATACATATACAAACAAATATTATTAGAATTGTCAAGATCATGGAATCGGGCAACTTTACCATGTTTAATTACCACAATTACCCAACCGATCAATAGTCGTCAGTTAACATACTTCCAAGTCTCCATTACCAAAAATGACAGACAACTCTTCCAGGCCAAGCTGTACAATTTCAAACAAACCCTGAAACCTGGGATGGTCATCATTTATCTTGGATCGGCCATATTAATGACATTAAAATGAATCTACTTTAAAGGTTATATTTGTTACAAACATTGCCAATCTGAGTTCCCCTCTATGTTTTTAAACAAATCCAACATATAACAGTTCAATTCATCTGGTCCAAAAAATGTCCCAGAGTGAAACACATATGAGAGACACATTTCAATTGGTGGCCTGGGTGTTCCAAATCTTAAATCTTATTACTTTGCTGCCAGATTAGCACAGTATGGACCTATATTTGAAAGAGTATATGTAATAAGGTGTGAGAATCAGAAAGTGAGAGATTTTGGGAGTTTTCCCATTTTTTTTAAAGCAACAATCATTTACACTGAAAAACCAGCTTGATATTGCCATGTAATTGATTGCCGCAAAAATTTGAAAACTCTCCGAAATCTTTCATTTTCTGATTCCCACACCCTATTACATTTGGCCTGATATCATCTTTACTGTGGCTCCGTAGCACGGTCCGTCCTCGGGGTGTCCTCCATCACCCAGTAATCTCTCACACTTAGATGTTTGAGACCTTGCTAACTGCCAACATAATATTGCCCCTTATATTAGCCCTCTAATTCTGCTGTTCAACAATCCTAATTTTTAGCCCAGGCTCCATGTTGGCAAAATAATGGAATAAGACTGTCGAATGATATCACGCAAGACTTTTCCTGCACTACATTTCTAGCCATACAAACCAAATTTTCGATCCCTTATAAGTTTTTTCCAATATTTACAAATTTACATTTTCATTTTATGATAGCAGCACAACTTAATCATAGGTCTCTAACCACATTGGAAAACTCAGCTCTCTGCAAGGAATCCAACAAAAGGGCTTATCTCCACCATATACACTGTACTTTTGCCCCCACCCTTGACAGAAATAGACCACCATGAAAGGGCCTGGGAGACTGATTTGGGGAAAGCTTAATGAAGATGAAGATAATGAAGATTGCTCTTATATCTATTCTAATTTAGTTTCTAGGTCAATTTGTGTGCAAGTAAAAGAAAGCGCATACAAATTATTTTATAGATGTATTACGTCCCTAGTTGACTCAACAAAATGCACCCTAACAGACTGAACTTTTCTAATGATCCAAATTAGCCCCCCTATGGAAGGTACTCATGCTTTGGCCAGTTCCATCCTAGGTATCCAGTTTCCATTTAGTCCTAAACAAGGGCATAACTACCATAGGTGCAAGGGGTGCAGTTGCTATGGGGCCCAGAGCTGAAGGGGGCCCATCTTTCCAATCTAAGTTGTATGTGCTATAAACTTTTTTTTACCATCAGTTGCTAATTAGGGGGCCCTTACAAACTTTTGTTATGGGGCCTATGAATGTCTAGTTTCGCCCCTCGTCCTAAATATTTTCTTGTGGTGTCTTTTGGTGACCAGATGTGCCATGGCCTCAGCATGGAAGTCAACTTAGGCACCTACTAAGCATTGCCAAAATATGGCATATTCATTATATGGTATATATTACTAGCATAGTCAGACTCATCAATCAAGTCAAGGGTCACTATAACTGTTTATTCACACACCATCTGGGGCTTAAGCATCCATCGAAGAATGTCAAACCTGCCCCATGCTTGCATAAATCTCAAAAGGGTGAATTCTTATTTTTTTTTTAATAGTGCTATTTTATACTATTGTGGGCACTATATGCTTTGTCAACTGTATTTATTTTATATTTACATCGAGTGACATGTCAATATAAACAGCTACTCAAGAAACACCCAAGGACTCTGGTGGAGGTACTGCCAATATCTAAACTAAGTGACCATTAAGTTAATCAATCCATGGGATCACTTGTGCACAGCTCCTTCAAAGGTGTGTCCTAAAGGAGTGTTTAAAGGAGTGTTTAGGAGTGTGTACTAAAGGAGTGTTTTCTTATAAACAAAGAGATTAGTAATTTAAAAAAAAAATTGTGTTTTTGTGAGTTTTCCCCTTCAGAGATTTCCCTGAATTTTGAAAAGCTTTAAGACTTAAGTCATCCATACACAGGTCCAATTTGGGCGGAGTGTCACCCGACTGTGACAGATCGGGACGATATATATTGGGTGAAATCTTTGCAGGGGCTGGCAATTCTATTGCCAGCCCCTGCCAGCCTCCAGCCCCCGCCAAGGGGCGCGCACGAGACGACACTTGCGTGCCCCGTGACGACGGAGCTCCCTGCCGCCGCCACCGACGGTCCCCATCGCCACCCGACCCCCCCTAACCCTGCCGTTCTCCCTGAAGCAGAGATGGGCAGGGTCCTGCTGTCCAGCCGCCGAGAGACTGTGACTCGTGTGTGCGTCTTACGTGCACGCGAGTCCCAACCTCTCAGTGACTGGGCAGCGGGACCCTGCCCGACCCAGTCTGAGTCCCTCTACTCCGGCTCTCGCCAGCAGGGACGTTCTGGTGAGAGCTGAGCAAAGAAGAGAGGGGCTCCATCTGTATATGACATCAGATCAGATAAATCCGAATTGGACCATAACCCGCAATGTATTACATCCTATTTCTCTTGTACACCACCCAACAGCTCCCCAGGAGTTCTTTTACATAAATCTCATGCAATTTATCGCATGAAAAAAATGGCATATTAAGTGCGAAGTGCCAGGGGAATATAAGGGAAAACAGGTCCAACTTGTAACTCAGACAAGTTACACCTGTGTATGGGCACCTTTACTTGAGATTGTATTCATTCCACTACTTACTGAGAGCAAACCATATAATTTAGATAATGAAACATGGCCTGTATATGAGATGCATACTGTTTAACACATTTATGAATGTTCTGGAGCTGGTGGTATCATCTGAGATAAAATGCAGCAAAAGCAAATCTTATAAATAGAATTTCATGTAGCAAGTGCCTCACAGCCCTACATTATTGCGCACTGTACTTTTCAATTACTAATATGTTCTGACAACATTTTCAGCTCATATTAAAATGTAGGTTGTGGTTTCTCACTTGTACAATATTTAACATTCTACGGCTGGTCCAATAAAATAAGATATTGGGCCAGATTCTCTAAGCTTCAAAAGTGATAAAATGGAGAGTAATAAACCACCAGCCAATCAGCTCCTGCCTAACATTTTTCAAACACAGTCAGTGACATGGCAGGTAGGAGCTGATTGGCTGGCTGTTTATCACTCTCCATTTTATCACTTTGGAAGCTTAGAGAATCTGGCCCCTTGTGTGATATACAGTGTAGATCAGCAATGTACTGTACCTGTATCACACACATTTCAGCCAGATTTACAGGCCCTAAAGCAAGACACCATGTTGGGACCCACTTTCCTCAACCAATAAATAGCACTTTAGTATTTTTGCTCCTGATTCTAGGCTGGATCACTAGAGAAACTTGGCACAGTGCAGTCTAATCGATAAATGCTCAGAATTGTGTATAAACCCTAGGTGTTCATGCAGACTTGATACCTGTGACACATTTAAAGTAAACTGACTGCCCGTATACAGTGGATGAAACCATTTTGTGTATCGAAACATTTCTACTATGATACTATGGGCAGTATTCAATGCTGGGGGTGAGCAGTCACAGCTCGCAGGGTCAGTATTCAACTGACCCCCTGCATACGCCGTTTAACCCCTCGCTCTGTTTTTGGAGCAAAGGGGGAAACGGCTTATGTGTCTGCTAAAACAGTGAGACTCATGGCTAAATGAAGCGGGCTCCCCACATTAGCCGTGAGCCTCCCTTTTTGGGGGAATTCTTGCCGTCTTCTGACTCACTCGGAACGTTGAATAGGGTGAGCAACCAGCACGGGGGTTAAACAGAGAGGATCGCTTGTTTTCGGCGATCCCTGTCATTTAACCCCCTCGTCGGCCGCATTTAATACACTCCTATGAAGGAACATCTCATAACATTGTCAATAAGCTGTATTTTCAGTATTGTTGGTACCAGTGCCATAACTAGAAATTTTGGTGCCATGTGCCAGAAAGGGAATAAAAAAATAAGGACAGTGCGTGCCTTCGGCGTGCACTAGAAATTTAGGGGTGTGGCTTCATGGGGAAAGGAGCATGGCCACAGATTAGTACCAATTTTCATTACACCACACACAAGTGTCCATTATTCACAGGGTTACAGTGCGCCAGGGATACAGTGCGGGTTACAGAGCACATCATAGAAACATATAATTTGACGGCAGATAAGAACCACTTGGCCCATCTAGTCTGCCCCTTTTTAAAAATGTTACCTCAAACCATATTTGATCCTTATTCCTTTGTAAGGATGTCAATTTGCCCAAGCACATTCAAATTGTTCTACTGTATTTGCCTCTACCACCTCTGATGGGAGGCTATACCACTTATCCACTACCCTTTCTATGAAGTAATTTTTCCTCAAATTTCATCTGAATCTTCCTCCCTCTACTTTCCCCGGAATCTTCCTCTTTCAATTACTGCAGATGCCCAAATCCATGCTGCACTGCAGGTGGGGCAAAATGTAAACCCCACATACACTCTGCGATTTGGTCCCAATTTCACCGGATTCTGGAGGATCGGGCCGAAAAATCAAGTGAAATCGTCCCAAATCGCATGTTTTTGACATCCGATCCGATGCGTGGTCCCATGCACATGGGACTGGAGTCGGAGGTCTGACGGGCTGCACATAAGATAAGTCGGATGTACAGCCATCAGCGGCATCCAGGATGTATCGCACTCGATATGGTCTGTAGGAGTGTGCCAGCGGTGCCACATCACTGGCACACACCTATCTGCAAAGAAGTGAAGGCGCCAGGCAGGAGAGGTGCTCTCCATGCTCTGCACCATCGGCGGGCAGGAAATTCAAAAATATCCATACAAAGAATCAGCGATCACCCATTTTTTGAATAGACACTGCCTAACCCTTGCTCCCCTCAGCTGAACCATAAACTTGTCCTCCATCCCCCCTGTAGCCAAACCATAAGTCCCCTCGCAGTGCCTACACCTAGCTTAAACCCCCTTGCAACACCTACTTCCCCCCGTTTAACACTACGGCTTTCTGTACTAACGCTCGTGATGCCGGCAGTCGGGATTCCGGCACCAGCATCCTTATCTATGTCAGAACTGGCCCCGTTCTTCTGGCGCTAGTCACGATGTCTGCAACGGTTTTGTGAGTGACAGCATTCCACCCACATACAGGAACCAGAAGCATAAACAAATGTAGGACAGTTAGGAGAGTATAAAATATGGTAGCCTATGGAAAATATTAATTTAAAAGATTATACTAAACCATTTTGTATTTCAACCCCTTCCATCCAGACAAATCAGGAAATGCACAGCTAAGTATATTGTGAAAGGAGGTTTGATTTTGGGGTGATGTCTTTACTGCAAAGCTAAGTGCAGATTCTAGAGACTTAAAGGTGTATGTTCACCTGCTCAAGGGGTTTATTTACTAAGATGGGAGTTCTATTGAGAGGGATGTTGCATGGGTAACATCCCATCCTCAAAAGAACTCCTATCTTAGTAAATAAACCCCAAAGAGTCACGTCAGATGTGCATTAAAAACTGTCAATAAGCATAACATTAAGGCTAACTGTTGAAGCTCGGTAAGGGCTACTATGCAGTTTCCATATCACTCTTTGAGGGAGGTTTTAACAGATAACCAAGATGGCATCCATCTGTAAGGCCACTTTGCCCTGTGATTCCACAAATGCAGTTACCACCACTGGTATCGCTTACATTCCGCCCTGCTACCAACATGCAGTCACCGGCTGGTAATCTGTATGCTCCACTCCATGCTGAGAGTCTGTTAAATGTCTACCTGTAAGTACGGCTGTTCAGGGCATCCAATGAAAATGTTTCTTAATAGTTGACAAGTATTTTGATTACTAGAAGTATAATACAAGAATAGATGGTATACAATAGAATTTGCTTAGTGTCCATTTATAGAGAAAAGGAATTTGTGAACACTTGTTTGTTATAATTATTTATTAGCACATCAACTGTTCTGGCAAACATTTTATTAGCAGAAATACATATCATGCATGAAGATTTTAATTATTTGAGGCCTTGTATTATGTAACTGCCAACTAATTCTACAGATACCATTTTATCTTCATAATCCTTTCCTGACAGCCTAGAGCACGCGAACTGCCAGCAGCAAGAAAGACACTGGGAACTGGAACACACTTGTGTTATAAACATTTCAGCATGCAACTTATTACTGCACATAATATAGTCTTAATGCTTTATTGGGAACACAAAATGTTCCATATAAGCTGGCCTATTGCTTTTTTAGAAAAATTTTTGATGCATAGGATAATAATGCTTTTCCCATAAAATTTGAGTGTTGCGAAAAAAAACATTATATTGATGGTACTACGTTCCATCCCGATTGCATAAAATGTTTCCCGACACATCGGATAGGTGCTGGAGGGGCTGTCCCACAGAGGGTAGCTTTATTCATATCTGGTGGACATGCCCAAAAATTGCAGCCATCTGGAAGGAGGTGATAACTTTAGCTTCAAATCTGCTCGGTGTCGCCATCCCCCTAGATCTGAGATATGTTCTTCTCCGGTCTAGTCTCTCCTCACTCACCTTACATCAGAACAAACTACTCCGCCATATTTCCTCCGCTATGACCTGCCAAATAGCAGCAGACTGGAAAAAATCCTCACCAGCCCCCTTCCAAGTAGTACTCTCCCGTATTTGGTATATATACCAAATGGGGAACATGACGGCTATCATACGCCACTCCCTCAAAACCTTCCATAAGGTCTGGTCCCCATGGCTAGCTTCGCAGAACTCCCCCCCACCATTTGATGTTTAATTAATGAGGTCACCCCTTCTCTCTTTCTCTTTCCCTTTTTCCTCCTTTCCCCTTTCCCATTCCCCCCTCACATCTTATTCCACCCTATTCTTTATCTCTATTTCCCCTCTCCTTTTGTTTCTTCCCTGTCCTCTCTTGCCAATCTGTCTTATTGAGCCCCCTTAGTTGACAACCTCCCTCTACAGGGATCAACTCTCATCCTATTCTACACCCCTTTGCTTTATATATTAAAACTACGTTGGAACTACGGTTGTATTTTGATAAAATCTTGTAAATCCATCATTACTTTTTTTGTATTTGAATTTGCTTGTATGTCATTGTGTTCCAATTAATAAAGAGTGTTTAAAAAAAAAAATTGAGTGTTGCACAGTGGTTAGCATTACTGCCCATGCATGGAGAATTCATTTACATTCCAGTAAGGAGGTATCAGCGTGGCGAATGTGGGGGAGATTATCAAACCTTGGAGAGAGATAAAGGGCTTTATCCTGGTCCACACGCAACACTGCAAAATTTACAGCGTTACATATGGATAAAATGTCGCCCCTACAACCGCCCAACCCCCCTCTCGCTCTGGGAATATATGTTTTGCATAAGCATAAGCATCCATTTGCAGCCTTGGTTGCAGGGGCCAAATCATTTGATGGTCGCTGACCATCGAATGATTTGGAAGGTTTACGCAAAACTAAGACACTCTTGGGTGTCCCTATATGGGAAGAGGGTGGGCAGCTGACATCCGGTGACATCAGATGCCTGCCCCCGGAACCATCGTCAATTGCATGGGAACGCCCAGCATTTGCATGGTAATGCCCATGAAACGCTGGGCATTCCCATGGGCACAGCTCTTTGCCGCTGCCTCACACTCCTCGCCTGCACTGGTAGGTGTATACAGGATGGTAATATAGCAGTTTGCTGTGCCCGCTCACACACAGCATCTGTACATGCGCAGATGGAACCCAGCATCTGTACATGCGCAGATGGAAAACATCACCAAAAGGTGAGATTAACAATTTCTTGTAGCTACTCTCTGGTCCAGTGCACTGATTGAACTCCGATCCACACGCACTGCTCTGTTCCTTAAACTGCATAACGTGGAGGCAACTCTAGTTATCGTATTATATAGCATTGCCATTGTTGTCATAATTTGAGCCACTTGTCAGAGGAGTGCGGGTTTCTGGGCAACCTGACTCCCCCTCCCCCCCCTGCATTTGCCTATGATGGGCACAAATTCTGTTTTAACTACAGTACATCTTCGTGGGAAAGACAATATTTACTTATGCCATCTATCCTTTATATGCAATTTTCAAAGAAACAGGAGCCGCAGAAATACTTCGGAGAGCCAGATCTATCTGGG
Source organism: Crinia signifera (assembly GCF_055691185.1). Lineage (NCBI taxonomy): Eukaryota > Metazoa > Chordata > Amphibia > Anura > Myobatrachidae > Crinia > Crinia signifera. The sequence continues at coordinate 329,046,788 of NC_139218.1, read as the reverse complement.
GGATAGCTCTGATGATAAAAGATGAAGAGGTTTGATGTGACGTGACTGCAATTAATTAGCTGGAGCTTGCTCTTTTCAGGTGACTGGAAGCAATGAGGAGGCAGACATTTTGTGATGAGGCGGCTGTGCAATTTCTTTCAACACAGAGTATTTCATAAACCCAAAGACTCAGGTAAAGTGCTGGGTTTTGTTCAGTAATTTACAGTTGAGCGAAGTAGTGACCAATAATAACTATGAAATCCTCTCCCACAGAGAAATATTACAGAAACAAATGCTCCAAGGTGAAACACTGACCCAAATTATAGTGACAGACATTGCATATTGTGCTAAATGTACTTATCACAACACTTAACACTTTGTGTACAGTTGTCTAGCTAGTTGCCTGAAATATAATTTAGTTAAAATATACAATAAGGTTGGAATGATATATTTCTATATATTTGTACTGTCATTTGTATAGATCATTATGATTGTACTCTGGAATTATTAATTGTATATCCGTGATAAGTGTGCAGTAGGGGTAGAGGCCTAGATGAAGCCAAGAGCCATAACTATTAACTATTTGCATAAAATGGCAGCCGCAGACCTGGCTTTGGTTGTGGTTCAGAGGGTCCGACGCTGTAATTTTGGTATGCAACTGTTGCCACCACCCATGGTACATGGCAGATGGAGCCAGAGAGGTACCCCATTATGTAGAAATGCACAGAATGTGCCAGGTACCCATCTTCCAGCTTCTAGTGCTTACCCTCTGCTATGTTTCCATATACGGAGGGAGTTGCACTTCAGCACCCAGTAACCGCTGTGTGGCTTCAGTATTAAAATTTAAAGAAGCAAAACTATTTTAATTACTAAACTGTGTGCAGGGTTGCACTGGACCAGAGAGGAAACACCCGGTGGGCCCCACTGACTGGGGGCCCACCTCCACCTCTAGGGATCATGTTTCAGACTATGCATTTGAATTTTATGTTGAATATATGTTATCTTATATACTAGACAGGATTATTGTGTAATTAACCCTTTGAGTGCCAACATCTCTGTGAGATGCCCAAATATCCACTAAAAATCCCAGCGTCGCTCACATTTGTTATATAAATTCAAATAAAGAATGTTGTGTAAAAAAAGATTAGGAATTGTTACTTGGATGGTGGACTTGGACCACATGATGTTTATTGTTATTGTTATTTGTTTCCTTTATATACGTATATCTAATTGTATAAATGATGACAACACATTAAAAAAAAAAAAAAAGATTATATTTCCTATATAAGGTAAACATTACAGGTCAGTATGATGAATGCAAATGTTTGCGCTGCAATTTTCACACCTATTTTGACAAATTCCCTTGGTAATCAAAGGATTGATAAAGTGCATTGCTGTTAATAAATTGGCATTACATTGCATGGACTATGTATGTATCAAAGCCCATGCACTCTCTAATGGTTTGTCAAACCAATCTGGTGTCTGGCCACACCCCTCTGGAAATTGACTACAACCAGGGATGCCAATCCCGGGGAATTTTTTCAATACAGGGATTCGGGATTGAAAAATGCTCAAACCCAGGGTTTCCCAGGGTCCTGGGATTGGCATCCCTACTTTGTACCCTTGCATGGGCTTTTACAGAGCATGTGGGAATTAATATAACATTAGTAAACCAGTACCTACAAAGCAATAAATGTTAACAGGTTAAATAAATGATTCACCAAAAGCGCAAAATTACTAAAAAACGGCCCCTCCCCCAAATGTCACTATAAAGGATTTCTAAGTTTACCCCCTCCCCCCCTTCCGCCAATCCTCCCCAACCCCCCTGCCCTGTCACTTACTGCGGCAGTGGTGACAGGCAGCAGCGGGACCGTTTGACTATCTCCGGCGAGCGGGCATCTGGGGGCGGCACAGCGGGTGTCTGTGCCGCCCCCAGGCCAGGCTGCGCAGTGTGACTTGATGTCAGGGGTCACGCTGTGCAGCCTGGGCACAGCCATACCTGTCAGAACAGCACACTGTCCCGACTCCCCAACAGCAGCACCGGGGATAAGGAGCAGTCAGCCGGGCAGTGTCTCAGCTATATTCTATGGTGCTCAGTGCTGCCCGGCTTTAAACAAAAAGTGAATGTTTGTATGGGAGTACTATTCCCGGAATCATGGGATTGGAAGCTTCAATCCCGGTATTCAAATCCCAACAATTTTAGCCTAAAATCCCAGGATCCCGCCCATCCCGATCCCAGGATTAACCTCCCTAACTACACCCCTATACATAGGCCCCTACCACAGCATTCCCCTGATGCCCCAGTCCGACACTGATCATATCCACACAAAGGAATCTGAGTGGCACATAATCCACTCACAATTTTATCTACTTCCAGAAATCCTGTGCAAAGATCTGTTTGTACCCTGAGTCAGTGTATCTGTGCCCCGCACTGTCCCAGACCTTTGTTTTTTCGAGTCCTCAGTAACATCAGTATTTACACCATTCCTGATGCAGTATATGCGACTGACATAGGACGAATCTCTGCATATCCTCACATTGGACTATCCCGCAGCTCTGTATACGACACACCCAAGATATGCAGCTACAGTGCACAAGTGCCCCATTTCAACAAGGTAACAAGTTGCATTCAGAACTGGGGCAACGCCGAATCAGGCCCACACACTAAACAGTAATATCACAACATGGAAGAAGAAAGTGTCTAGACAATAATTCTGTACTCAGTGGAAAACTGCTAAACACATATCGCTGAATTATCTAAATGCACCCAACGGGAAGCCTAAAATGGGTCTTGATTATGTGCATTCATTATTTGCAAAAATACACCAACATTTAAGAATAATTAAACAGAAGATTAATTACATTTAAACGATTATTCAAATCCCAGTGCAGAATTAAATACATATTTAACTTTAAAATGGATCAGGATGATGAAGCTGTAATCCTGAACGGGTGTGGATCAGTTGGTCACCAGCAAGTTGTTAGACAGTCATTAGGTCGACACCATTAGGTTGACATGCAGTTAGGTCGACATCTGTCTAGGTTTAAGCTGTGCGTGTGTGGGTGGGTTATGTTTGTGTTAGGGTAAGGCTGCAGGGAGGAAGGGTTACATTTAGACGCTTACAAGAGGGGGCTAGAGTTAGGCTGAGGGGTAGCGGGGTTAAGTTTAGGCAGCAGGGTACATGGGTTAGGGTTATGAGCTAGCGGGGAGGGTTAGGGTTGTGTCTAGATCCACTTCAATTGTATGACAAGAATGTGACGTTTTGTCAGGGCAGAAGTTGCAGTTGCCCTCACAGAGTTTTTTATTTTATCTCTAATTTCCGTAGGTTTAGGTTAATGCAGGGGTTTCCAATCTTTTTTGAATCACGGCACCCTAGAGTATCAGAATTTTTTCATGGCACCCCTAGGCCAATTTTTTTTTCATAAGATTGGGTTTATATGCGATTCTTAGGGTCAGTTATGTGGTAAAATTATAAAAAAAATCTTGCTAAAACCACTACTGGAGAAATCTATAACAGCACTACTGGGTACATGGTATGTGACAGGCACTATCGGAGAAATCTATAACAGCACTACTGGGTACATGGTATGTAACTGGCACTACTGGAGAAATCTATAACAGCACTACTGGGTACATGATATGTAACTGGCACTAAATATCTGCAAGACAATGATTGCTTGGTATTCAAATTCAGTGTCTGAACTTTGTTTCATGTTTTGAAACCTTGTTTTATGCAGAAATAAAATATATTTGTGTGCATTTCATGTGTTTGATGTGCATAGATGCCAGATACCTCAAGATACCTCATTGAAATACAAAATTATTCTGAAATACAGAATAATCCATTATCCAAAATTATTCTGGTCCCGAGCATTTTGGATAAAGGATACTCAACCGTAGTACATATAAATTAGCTGATGTGCCCGGTTTCAAACAGGCAAAGGTTTGCTTGGTGAAACATCCATTTTCATCTCAAATATTGGAAAATCCGTGCTTGGTGGGTGGCTGTAAAATCTGTCACACAGGTGTTGATGTAAGAAACACTGATAAGTAAGCCAGTGGAGATGTGTGCCATGGCAACCAATCAGCTGCTATATATAACTTGATAAAATGCGCTTGATAAATGTTATTTCAAAGCTGATTGGTTGCCATGGCACACTTCCCACCTGGCTCACTTCTCTACTCTTATCACTGGTTTTACAGATGTGTTCATATACATCTAGGGGGGTATTAACCACTTGAGTGGTATGCCCTGGAATTTTACGGGCTCAGCTGCGCTGCCGCAGCGTGCTGTCCCGGAAATTTTCCGGGCATCCCACTAATATCAAGGTGTGTGCCAGTGGTGCATGCAGCTGTGCACCACTGGCGCATCACCTGTCCAGGCACCCCCCACCACTCTCCCGTCCCCTCCCATCTCTGCTCCTAACCTCTCTACTCTGGCGATCATACGCCGGAGCTCCCCTGCCACTGCCCCGCCACCATTATTTGCAGGAAGCAGGCGGCAGACACGGGAATGTTCGGGGTGGCTCGGGGGACTCAGGAGCGCTCAGGAAATCAGGTGCCCAAGTCCTCCCGAGCCTGCCATCTGTGGTCACTGCTGACTGACCGCTGGAGCAGCGGCAGAGGAGCTCCGGCGTACAAACGCTGGAGCGGAGGTGAGGGGGGGGGGGGGTGCCCGGACAAGTGGGTGGGAGGGAGCCTATGCTCTGTGGTGGGTTTTGATGGGGCAGGACAAACCTGCCCTGGTAGGTTTGCCCTGCCCCAGCAAAACCCACCACGCAAAGGGTTAAATCAATGCTAGTTTTTAGCCCCAGGAAAAAAAAACAGCAATGTTTTGCCAATCAGTATTCAATCACGGGCGAGATCTCCCATTCCGTTTTTCTTATTTTTTTTGTTATGGTTAAATCGGTATGGGTGAAAACGTTTTAAAAAATGTGCAGCAACGACTATGCCAAAACACGTGGATTTGTGTCAAAATTGCTGATCCACGCGGTTTCCACCGATGCCAGATTTTTCACCTAGCAAAAAAATTGCCACGGAGACTGAATAGGGCAAGTCAAATTCACCCTAAAAATAGGCGAAAACTGCAGATTTTTCGGCTGGCTAAATTTACTGGGGGTAAATTTACTAAGATGGGAGTTCTATTGAAGATGGGATGTTGCCCATAGCAACCAATCAGATTCTACTTTAAATTATTTAGCACTTTCTATAGTTGATTAGTTGCTAGGGAAACAACCCATTTTCAATGGAACTCCCATCTTAGTAAATGTACTCCTTAGCCTCCTTGTGCATTAAAGGGCCCTTCTGGTCATGCCATAGTAGTATTATTTGAGACCACCTGCTAATACCAGGTCCTGTAGTTATTTTTATATTATCAACACATGATTTTTTTTCTCTCCAAAAATACAGTTCAGAAACTTTTTCTGTAGATTATGGGCCCCATACATCAGCAATTAATTGTGACAATCCTCCGTTCTAGAGATGATTGTCACAATTAATCTTTAATGTGTGGGCTCCCCCTTTTGGCGATCACAATCAAAAATTAATAGGGATCGCCAATCGATTGCTGAATCAGATTTTTAAACATGTTTAATAATCTGGTATTATCTGCGGTTCTTTTTTATATGTGTGGGCGTTCCCATCTCGTCTTCTTCTTCTATTTATATTATGAAAAGAAGGGACAGCTGAAATGACAATCGATTGAGGTGATGTGTGGGCACTTTCCAGATATGAAGATGCAATCTTTTGATTTTGAAAATCTGCCAATCACTGAAATAAATCTGTAGTGTGTGGGCAAGTCAAATAGATTGTAGAAACCATTTATCTGGGGGAAAAAATCACTGGATCTGGGAAACCATTAATTGTGATTGCTGATGTATGGGGGCCATTACTTAGAAGTAGAAGAGGGAAAAAAAGTGTCTGTTTTTCACCTACAGCAATACCACACTGGATAGGTCCAATCTCGTCTGATCTTGGCAGCTAAGCAGTGTTGGGACTGGTAGGTACTTGCATGGGAGACGACATAGGAACACCAGGTGCTGTAGGAATTTTGACATTACTGGAACATGCTTCTTTTCTCCAATTATTCAAATTGGATTACTAGTAGAGAGAAATGGAAGGGGTCAAACAGACACTATGGGGGAAATTTACTAAAGGAAATTTGTAAAAAAAAATACATTTACTATCCCGAAAATACGGCAATTCGTATTCGTATTGATGTGCTATCAATACGAATACGAATTGCCGTATTTTCGGGATAGTAAATGTCAAAAATAAGTGTATTCCTGGATACAAATAAACCTATTTTTTACAAATTTCCTTTAGTAAATTTCCCCCTACATCCCTAAACTAAATCTTTACCACACTGCTTATGCCAAATTCCATCTGCTTTTGGCAGCAAAACAGCTCACCCAAATGGGGGTCCCTTTATTCCCATATAGGTATCTTTTTTTCAGTCAGGCTCCTCAATGATTTTCCTGAAACCAGTTCCACAAGCTCCAACAAGTATTTATTGGTCATGAACAATAAACCAGTAAAAATGACATAATACAAACTTAAAAGCTGATAGAATGTCTGTTGATCAATCCGTCCTCCACATGAAACCTCACTAGGAATGAGTCCAGAGGGGGAAACGGTCCCAGAAGAAAAATGGGTACAGCAGCAAACTATCAGCCAGGTCCTCCACCACCAACGCATTTCTGACTTTGAAAGTCCTTCTTCCTGTGGAACCGGTTTCAGGAAAATCATTGAGGAGCCTGACTGAACAAAAAGATACCTATATGGGAATATAGGGTAGGGAACCCCATTTGGCTGAGTGTCATATATTCATTCATTATCTGGTGGAGGTGTCACCCAGCTATTCACGGTACCATACACAAAGAAACCTTAACGGGAACGTCACCTGCTTATGTGAGGTGAGTGTCGACCTGTTTCATTCCATTATTGGAGAGAAAAGAAGATTAATAGACCATAAATTGTCTATTATATATAGAATGGAGTGCCTCTCTCTAGCAGCAGCAAAAAAGGGGGGAGATTGTCAGTCTCCTATTACAGAAAAAAGGAATACAGAGGATATGCTGCACTTCTAATTTAAAGAAAAATTGAACAACTTTAATTTACAACAATTGTAAAAAATGACATGCATATATTACGAATAAAGCAAATGATAAAATAAAAGGTACTTATATGTTAGTTGGGCACCCACTATAGTTAGTACACTCATACACCCACTATCCATGTCGGCGGGGAGTTGATTTTATATAGTGTGGCAAGTGCAGCGAGCAACCGAGCCCGAAGCGTGGCAAGCGTAGCGAGCCCCACGCGGGGACCCGGAAAACTAAGCAAATAGCTTAGTGGGCGCCCAACTAATATATAAGTACCAAATAAAATATCGACATAAAAAGAGGTGCTTAGGTTCAGTATAATATATAGTCACCCATCACTTTTAAGTAGTAGCCCGTAGCGTTTCTGTAAAGCCAAAGTGTCCCAGTATTTTGTGGAAGATGTCTCTCTTTATCCTGAAGAGGAGGGGGGAGGATTTGTAAATTCCTTTGGTATATTTGTGGCAAGGTGGCTTTCCTTTTTGGTGAGGCGGCAGACCGACGTGTTTCGCTGTGATAAACACAGCTTTTTCTTGAAAAAGCTGTTTATCACAGCAAAATGCGTCTATGGAGAGGTGCCTACTTGTAGCCATTTGGACCCCAGGCACCATCACTGAAATTGACAGCCCACCAGCCAATCCCCGTTTTTATCAAATCATTGTGGTACCAGGAACACTTACTGGGAGCGACCTTTGGACAAGTCGGCATCGAGGGAGACAGGCATATTCCACCTGCTGACAACATACAGCCTACTGCCGTCTCACCACAAAGGAAAGCCACCTTGCCACAAATATACCAAAGGAATTTACAAATCCTCCCCCCTCCTCTTCAGGATAAAGAGAGACATCTTCCACAAAATACTTTGGCTTTACAGAAATGCTACAGGCTACTACTTAAAAGTGATGGGTGACTATATATTATACTCATTCCATTATTGGTCAACTTAATATTCAATATTAACTTGATCCATCTTTTCTTTGTGGGCACTGTGATTGGAGTGAAATGGATCTGAGAAACTGGATCCAAGGAAAAACGGGACATACCATCTGTGTGGATGGCGCCGAGGGGAATACTTATTTTGTTGTATTGCTGTGTAAGGGTTGGTACCCCTAAGTGTTCCTAGGCCGCAGCCTGGGGTGCATTAGGTCTCTGTTAAAATCTCCCATAGTATTCCTGCTAGTGGGTGGCTGTGTGACAGCTTTGATGCCGCCCATACACGTCCCGATACGGGCGTGCGTTCCGTGCTTAACTAGCACACATCACATCGCATTGCATGCCCTGTGCATGCGTTGTGCATGCAATGCGATGCGATGACAGCTACGTACAAAAAGTATGCAAGCACATACTTTTTGTACTGTGCGATGAGGTGCTGCGGGAGCGCGCACCTCAAAGCACGCATCGCATAGCCCGCATCGCAGCGTGTATGGGCTCCTTGAGAACTCCCAGCAGGTCAAATGTTCCAGGTGAAGGAGCACAGGCAGATTTGACCAACACATTTTCACATTTTCACATTTTCAAGGAGCTCAGTGGTGATGCATTGTGATTGGATGGAGGATGTTTTGCCACAAAATGCCAAACAAAACAACCAATTACAACGCCAATTTCATTCTGCACATCTACACACCAAGAGCTTTATCATAAAAAGAAGCCAACCTTATGCTATTTATAGATATACAGCAGCCAAGATGCTCACTAATAACATGAGAGAAGTAATATACAGTAGCTATCATCTTCCAGACCTGTCTGATGCTCAGTGGAGCCTTGTTTTATTTTCCATGTTAAATTTACTGTATTGTTCAGCACAAAAATCTATCCACTAATAAACTTCCTATTGTATGCAGGTCTATAAAACAATACATCACCTTGTGTAATCAGTGCTGGTAATTCTCACTAGCTCCTGTACACTGTGCAGTAATATTTTATACTGATGTATTCCTGGAAGCGAAAAATTGGGAATACTTGTAAAAACTAATGTTATGGGAAAAGGTAATGGATGTGTATCGGTGCAGCTAGAAATTCCGCAATCTCTCACAATATGGAGGCGATCTGGGCTCATTTATCTCCCTGTAAGTTGTTTATCCAAAGAGTGACTAGAGGGACAAGGAAATATTTTTCCATTTAATAATTTGTCAGAGTTATTAAATAATAAACTTTTCAATCAAAATCTCAGTTCAAAATAAGGGAAACAAAATGCATTGTGTTTCCTATCCCTACAGATTGCTCTGCCATGTTTCCAATGGCAAAGGAAACTGTTTCAACATGCATTAAATGTTGCAGAGTAAATAGAAGTACAGGTGTTCTCAATACATGGCCTGTTGGAGGTCTTGGGTTGAGAGAAACTGCTTTAAGGCCATCAAAAATACGAGAAATCTCTGAACCTACGATGAGTAATTGTTCTGCTGAGGGCAATATTCTAGCAGTACATTTTTAAGAGGGATCTAGGAAAATGATTGTTTGCATCTTCATGTAGAGACATTTTGTAGCGTTACTTGAACTTTATCCTTCTCTTGATAGCTCTTCCAACAGAATAGGAGGTGACTGCCTAGTGTCATTTGTGTTGATGGGGTTTCGCTTGTACCCATAATTTACAGACGTTCTCTGAGCAACAAACATTTTTTTCAATGTATTTTTTTTGGGGGGGGGGGGGGGGCAATGCCTTTGCCTATTTTTCTGTATCTGTAGCATTTTGTCAATTTTCTTTAAATTTTTGTAATTTGGCCATTTTTTGTTTTATTTTTGGTATTTTGTATTTTTTGGTATTTTTTGCATTTACAATATTTGGGTAGAAGTCACACCAGGAACCCAAGCACTTAGTTTGGCATCCCAGACAGACCATTTGTCATCCATCTGTGATATTTCCATTGACATCCATCTAGTGGGAGGCCCAGAACACACACCCCGGGCCAGAGATCTGCCCAGCGCACACCAGCTTGACATTGGTTAGAGGTCCTGGCCACTCCAATAGGCATCCAAGACCATTTGCCTTCCCTCTGTGAAGCATCCCCCAATGAAGTTCTCTGAACATGCTCTCCATGCCCATGGTTTGCCAGGCATAAACCTCTCTGTGGTCATCTCCCAGATCCGACCACATTTTTTTTTCTGAAACCCCATGTCCTCTACCCTCTCTATGTAATACAACTTTGCTGTATCTTCCTTCCCTGACCCACTCTTTGTAGTGATGGGATCCCTTTTTTGTTTGGCCCCCAGGACCCCCACGGTATCAGGATTGGGGGTCTTAGTGGCCGTGACCCTAATCTGGACCCAATCAAGCCACCCCACGCTGGTTTCGTCCAAATCGGTCCAACAATGTCCGAATGCATACTGCACAAACAAACAGACAAATAACAGATAATGTAAGATATTATTGATATATTTTATATCTTCTTTTTATTTTTTTATGAGCTTTTATTGCACATACTCATGCAAGTGTGATATTATAATTGTTTTGCTGCGGCAATAATATTAATTAATACAATTGTCATGTTATTTTATATGTAAATTGCCACATTAACTTGTCATTATTGTTGGCAATAGACACTGAATCCAGCACTTTACATTTTCTTTTACAAGTATACTGTATGTAGCTTTAACAGTAAATAATTATTGTTATAACATAGTGCATGAATGTTTGCATCTATCATAAAAAAAATCCTAAACAATATGCAAAGGAATAAAAGAGGTTAAATATTGCAGTTGACACATGGCAAGGGAACCTCAATGTCATTTATTGTGGCTTCCTGTTATGCTGACATTTAAATCTGCAGAGCATCAACAAAACTGTTATTGGTGAGTATCCCAGAAGCCATTGGAAAAAAGTCTCTGAAATATTTATGCTAAGTCTATATTAACTCTCTGTTCCTATACTTTTTAGATCAATCAATGTATAATTGACTTTCAGAGCTACATTCAATTCACTAATTAATTATTAACATATTTGTTGTATCAGGGATTTATGTAACTATAGCTTGTTCCGTTAAATATCTGTTTGTTTCCGATCTATTAATTCTTATTTACAATTTAATTGGTGTTATGATCCAAATCATAAAATGCTTTATTTTATTTAAAAATGCTTTATTTTATTATTATTATTAATAATAATAATAATAATAATGTATTTTTAAAGGTTATTAAGCTTCCATCAAAGAAAGCATATGATTTTAATTATAGATTAGGCAGATGAATAAGTGCATTGACCTACTGAAACCTGTATGGAAGATATATAAAACCAAGAATACTGGGGTTTATTTATCAATGTGGAAAGAGAAGCGTCTGTATGAGCACAGTCCCAATGTGCCTTCCCATTCACTAGTATTGGGATTTAAATTCTTCAAGTGTAGCTGTGGAAACTGTCGCCACCATATTCAGATGCTGTTAGATCACTGAGCCCATCTCCTTTTTGGAGAAGTTTCAGAATGCGAAGGACTCCAGGAATTATAGAGGTATATTCAATGGATGCCGGATCCATTCCGAAAATCTTTTGACGGAATGGATCCATCATCCAATATTCAATGCAGCAGCCAAATCCGGATTGATGCTCACCCGGCCGGCATAGGGACTGGGTGAGCACGGTGGCGGGAGGCAGCAGGAGCCGGGTCGGGCCGGGTGAGCTGCTCTCACCCAGCCCGGTGGCAGGACAGGTGAGTACAGCGGGTGGATATGGCAAACGGAGGGAGGGTACGGGAGGCAGCGGACAGGGCGCTGTCCTCCATGCCTTAATCCGACATGAAAGAGATTGCTGGGAACATGGTTAAAACCTTTCGGTCTTGGCTGTGTTTTCATCAAAAGCAGGTGGATTAGCGGCTATTCCATGAATCCACCTGGTTTTCATCAGGTCGGAACATTCTGACCTGCCGAAAAAAATCAGCCAGCACTGAATATATCAGGACCCCTTCCGATCTATTTTTGTCGAAAACTGCCGTCTTTTCGGCAAGACGTCAGTTTCGGCATCAGTTGAATATACCCCATAGTTATTAGGCTCTGCCCACAGTGAGAGAAATAATGCTTGAAATACTACTAGATGGCCAATGTTCTACCCCACCAAGGCAGCAGGGTGTATTTATTGTGTGTTGCCCTATGGCTCTATATACAAACCATGGAATCATTATTTATTTGTGTGCCAGGATTCTACACTAAGTAAACCATAAGGATTTCAACTTTATGTATATGAATCACACTAAACTATTTTTAATTACAAACAAAACATATCTGCTGCAATTGCCTATGATTTTCAGTCATACACATATTCATTTAATATTCCGGTTTATATATTACAATATTTTCACACTGGTGAATCACAGAACGATATTGTGTGTCATCGAGTCAGCAAGTGTTATCACAACAAAACCGCCGGGAACCAATTGCCAATCATAATAACAACTTAGATCAGTACTATGCCATGACACACAGCGGAAAATACCTGCTCTTTCATGGGCTTTACTACATAAATGTCTGACATAGATCAGCTGCCTAAACAATTATTAAAAAAGGACATAAAACATTTGTGACATATCTTACCTAAACCAACAACATAGAACACACAGTTCTAGCCACAAGACTGAAGCTGCTCATTACAACTACCAAGGGGTCCAAAAACATCACTTGGATTGGATACTCCAATTATAAGTCCTTCCTGCTGCTGATCATGTACTCCTTGCTGTCCAGCCTTTGTGTGCCCGGCACAATGCTCTGATCCCACGTCACTGAAACAAACTACGGACATCCGATACCTGTTCTGTGTCTCTACAGCATTATCCATCTTATTGTTGATATTCTGTCATTGTCATCTGTCACTGATGTCTATGCAAAAGAGGATGACAATATAAAACCCCCTCAAAGATGCCTCGTCTGCAGGAAATGGAAGTCCTCTTGGGTTCAAGAACTTTCAGGTCGTAATTTGGCATCTAAAGGAGTACTGGCTACTACCAGTAAGAGAAGCCTCGGAGATGGGTATGCTCTGCCATTTCACACACAGTTGCTGCAAATGGTCTCTCCCTCCACAGAGAATTTACTCCAATTTACAGAGAGCCGCACCTGCAGGACACCTGGTTGCTACACTGTCCTTCCTGGCTACTGGTCAGTCCCTGGATGCAGGATCCAGGGGGGAAAACTTTTGTCCCAGGAGTCGGGAGGACTCAAGTAAGATTCGGGAGTCTCCCAGATTTCTGTATAAGTAGTTTAATTCGCAGAATTTAAGTCTGTTTATTATTTACTGCAATTGGGTTCATTATTTCATGTATTAATAAAGAGGAACAGCTAACAACATTCAGATTCCTAGGGGGTAATAATTTGCCCAGTGTTGGCCCCAACCTCATACATGTGACATTATGATGTGACAGAGAGGGTTCTGGGATGCCGCCAGGATCAGAAAGCAGAGTGTTCGGCACATCCTGAAGACAAGTATGTCAGCTCTCAGATATGTAATGTCGCAGGGTGACATTACAGGCACCATCCAAACCTAGTACAGCTTCCATTAGCCTTGCACCCTGGGATGCGGTTCTGCTTGCGCACCTCTAGTTACAGCTCTGAAAATATGACATTAAATATCCAGAATAACATTTATTGTACTGCGTAGATTATCAATGTGAAGAAATACATTTACCAAGGACAAATTTTTAGAACTGTCCCTGAAAATAAGCTACTTACTGTATAAGCTTTTGCTGAAATCCTCTGCATGTGCCCCTTTATTATGCTAATAATGACATTACAGAGAAGTATAAAAAGATGCTGTAATCCTACTGAAGTATAGAAAATACAGTAAACCCATTGGCAGTGGCCTTGATACACTGAAAAAAAAGTATATTGCTTTGTGAAAATAAATGATTTCCAAACTGTACAATATCTGGCACAGGGGATTATTTTGACCCTGATGCTTTAGCTGCAAATTTGCAGGCCGGTAATTGATAGACTGAGCATGCGTGCAGCTTATGCATGTGCAAGGCCTTCCTGCGATAAAATACTGCAATTATTTTTTTGATCGCTGGCCATACGCAAGTTTTCTGGGAGTGTTGAGGGGAAGGGATGTGACATTAGCGCTGTCCCCGATCAGAATGCTTCTATCGCAGCCATCAAGAAAAGTCCTGCGCTATGCACAAACTGCGCTATGTACAGACTGCGCACACTGGAAAAATCATTCCATGGTGTACGGCTTGCGAATGGATTTGCAACAAATCGCCGATCCAGCAGATTTTTTAAGGCAATGCTAAACATTTCAGAGTCTTGCCGGGGCGGGATTTCACTCTATCTGGGTGGCGTAAACCTGATCACTGGGCTCCAAAAATCAGCAAAGCAGCGATCAGGTCTGAATAACCCCAACTGTTTTAACATTTCTATTATTCGTTTTTTTAAAGAAGTGCATTGGGGGTATTTGATTGATTGACATTGATTTGAGTTGTCAGTACTGTACATAGAATCCATTGTACTGTACCCAATGACAGAAATAAATGATGACAATGTCCCTAAGCCCCAAATCCTGATTTGCCATCCTCTGCACACTATTTCACATCCCGTGCTTCAAATGCTGAAATTGGTTAAATATTTGGTACTTGTGTAGTTTCACGGCTTCACTTACGTAGTCAGCGTAGTGTCCCTGTCAGCATCAGCATCGTGTTCCCGCAGCCAGCGTAATCAGCATCCCTGTCAGCGTCAGCATCGTGTTCCCGCAGCCAGCGTAGTCAGCGTGTAGTCAGCTTGTGTCTGCGCAGTTGGCATAGTCAGTCAGCGTCACGCAGTTAGTGTAGCCAGTCAGTGTTGTGTCACCGCTTATTACATTGTGTGGGAACCATTGACCATTTTTAACCTGCCTGACATGACAGGTGTGAATGTGTTCCTGACATCCCCACTATCCACGTCAGCCCAAAGCGTGGCGAGCACAGCGAGCCCCGCGAGAGGACGTGGTATGCGTATTCCTGACCTGTTCATACCCCCACTATCCACGTCGGCATGAAGATGATTTTATAAAGTGTGGCGAGCTGAGCGAGCCTCCGAGCCCAAAGCGTGGCGAGCGCAGCGTGCCCCGCGAGGGAACATGGAAAACGAGCCCGAAGCATGGCGAGCACAGTGAGCCCCGCACGGGGACGCAGATTACTTGACATGTATTCCGTTTCCCCTCGCGGGGCTTGCTGCGGTCGCCATGCTTCGGGCTCGTTTTCCGCTGCGCTAGCCACTCTTCGGGCAGATGGAGCGACTCTCCGCCGGCACCTGCATTATTGCCTCTCCGCCGGCGTCCGCCAGCGCAGGAGATCTGGCAGTTACCGGTGCTGTGTGAGAGGCTCTCACTAGGCTTGCCAGTGACGTCGGGGACAGAGCTGCAGCTCGCGGGGACAGTATGGTGACTACGCTGCCTGACGGGGACACTACACTGACTACGCAGGGCTGCCACGGTGACACTACACTGACTACGCTGGGCTGCCATTGCCTACGCTGACAACGCTGACAATATTCTAAATGTACTGTTTCTTGGACTATTCACCTTGCAAAGAATGCACACCATTTTTAGGATCCACATAATGTTACTAGAAATTGTAATTACCAGAGATAACGTCAAAATTAGAGTTGACTCTGCCCTAGGCAGTGTGAGTAATTCAATTTTAAATGAGTAATTATGTCCCCCACATGCTCATGTTTTTATAATTAATGACCCTCCATCATTAAGTTTACTGGAAAAAAAACACATATTTAGCAGAAAGACCAAGAAGCATAAAAAAAAAGAAACAAACAAAAAATAATAAAAATAATCATTAATCATTAAAAGGTCATTTACCACTGGTGTTAACAAATATATTTAGTAGCACTTGTTATGTGATACAATGTAATGCATATGAAATATATGTGACCTCACACACACACCACTGGCTGGGAGCAGCAGATAGCAGATATAGTATTAGGGAATGCTAAAACTATGTCAAGGCATGCTGGGATGTGTAGTTTCACAGCCGCTGGAGGGCCACAGTTTGGCCATGCCCGACATAGGGCCTGCCTCAGCTTTGTTAGCAAATAAAAAAAGCAAGCAACTGGGCAAAACCACCGCAGATGGGACTGATATAAAATGTGCACATATATTTAGATTTGCCAGGGGTTTTTTTTATGTGCAGGGTAAATTATTATTTTATTTTTGGCTGCTTATTTTTTATACTTGAACTCATATTTCAGCTTGAACACACCTCACCCAAATCTAAATCTCTGCACATGTTACACCTGCCCAACCTGCAGTGCAGCATGGTTTTGCCCAGTTGTGTGTGTGTTTCTGTTTTTCTAACAAACCTGAATCAGGCCCATAGACCTTTACACATTATTATTTATTGTGTAAGCATGCACAGTATGAAAATGTCAGCCACTGCATTCCAGTGGCGTAACTATAGCGCCGCAGCCCCTGCGATGGCGGGGAGGCGCTGACTAAGGGCCTTATTTTGGTTCATTCTTTCTGACAAAATCCTTCTTAGATGGGCAAAACCATGTGCACTGCAGGTGGGGCAGGTGTTACTTGTGCAGAGAGAATTAGATTTGGGTGGGGTTTTACTTCAAAGTGAGATCTATATTGCAGTGTAAAAATAAAGCAGTCAGTATTTTCCCTGCACAGAAACAAAATTACTCACCCAAATCTAATTTTCTCTGCACATGTTACATCTGCCCCCCCTGCAGTGCACATGGTTTTGTCCATCTAAGAAGGATTTTGTCAGAAAGAATGAACCAAAATAAGGCCCTAAGTGTGGGTGCCAGGGGGGTCTGTGGGCGCTATTGTTACACCCCCAGGTACCCACTCCTTGTGGGTGCAGCGGGGAGCTGGCAGGAAGGTCCGTGCGGTGCGGGGGTACCTGCGGCTCTGTCTGCAAGCCGCGGTCAGAGGGGTCCCTGCAGCGCTGTGTATTAAGTTAGATCCCTGCATTGACTTGGAAATAACTAGCACTATACGCCGGGTATTCTGACTTTGAAAACACTGGCTGCACGCTGATTGGCTGAATCTCAGCCAATCAGCGTGCGGCCAGTGTTTTCAAACCCAGCAGCGCTTCCTTGTGTCTTAACTGGGGTGGGAGGGGGTGCTGAAATTTTCCTGGCGAGGGGGGGCAAAATTTGTTGTTACGCCACTGATGCATTCAAGAAAAACAACTCCACTTTAATGCATTATTTTTTATATAATGGTTAGACAAGCCTCCTTCTGGAGGTTAGCCACACCCATGGGCCTCTACCACTGCATGTCCCCAAGTCCAATACTGCTGATGGGTGCAAATGGTATTGGAGCACATTAGTTCCACTCACTACCTCCTGCCGTGGTGAGCATACAGTAAATACACTCAAAGTAATACTTATGGGGACAGAGGGCATTAGGGTCAGCAAAAACAAGCACAATAAGTAATCTTAACAATTTAATATGGCCTATAGCAGTTGTTCCCAGGTCCAGTCCAGGTTTATAGGCTATTCATGCTTAGGCACAGGTGACTTAATTAGTATCTCAGTTAGTTTGATTATATCATCTCTGCACAAGCAGAGATATCCCAAAAACTCCTTGAGGACCGCCTTTGAGAACCAATAGCGTGTTGGCTGTCCATTATTTACAGGAACCCAAAAACACTTGAATTCATCAAGATGTGTATGAAAAGCAGACTTGCACGCAACCTTGGGGTAGGCCAACAGTGTAACCTGAACTTTATGGGTAAAAATAAAACCTGTCAATTATACACATGGCTACCATTTCCTGCCCAGTGCAGCTTGTTATGTTGAGGGTGACTGTAAACTCAACAATCAAAGCATTGGCTGCTGAAATTGTGTGTTATTCCCGTAATGACATCATGGACTACTAATAGTGCGTTTGTTTGCAAATAACCATCTGTAATTAACCAAACCCAACATCATTTGACTGTGACCTTGGGCAGGTCATGCTGTCTTTATCATAACCTTTTCATGTAGACTATCAATACTCCCCCAATTCTCTGCAATAGGCCTCAGCAATATCAGCCTGTGCACAGTACTGCTTATAAAGGGAAGCAAACGTCCCATATTTTACTGCGCATAACTGGGAGGTGCCAGGAAAACTTAGCCAAGACCCATTGCCAAAGAGTGCCTTCATGACCGCTGGAAAGGACAGAAGGGAGAGCTGTCCCATAATGCTATGTGAAGGAAAATGATACATAATAATAATAATAATAATAATAATAATAGTAAAGCAATGCAAATGAATGCAGAAAACAAGGCACATATTCACACAGTACAACAGTATGCAGTGTGCAGCATAGTGACCTACATCAGGTACACATTGCTAGTAAGTAATGACGCTACAATTACAAGACGACCCATGATGAGGCCATTACTAATGACTCCCTTAATGATCTCAACCTGCTTCAAAGAAGTTACACAAAGGGGTACGTTTACCAAGATGGGAGTTCTATTTCACATGGGATATTGCTTTGGGTAACCAATCGGATACTATCTATTATCTTCAAGAAGGTGCTAAATAAATAATTTGATTCTGATTGGTTGCCCACAGCAACATCCCATGTGAAATAGAACTCCCATCTTAGTAAATTTCCCCCAAAGTGACTAGTCAGAAAAATAAGAAATGGAAGGAGACAACCTGAGAGAAAGGCCGGAGGTAAGGGGTGGGGGTGATCCCCAATGGAAGGCCATTTTACTACTTATATAAAGGATGGACTAATAGACTACAGTAGTATAGTTACATACAATGATATAGATAGATAGATAGATAGATAGATAGATAGATAGATAGATAGATAGATAGATAGATAGATAGATAGATATCACCTCAGAGGTTCACAAAATGAAGTAACGTTACATAAAGGTCAATAAATAAACATATTGCTTTCATTTACTCTTTCTACACAGAAAAATACATGGCACAGCATATCATACACGCCTGCCTAGTGTGTACAACGCTTCATTTATTTACTGTGAAGTTAAATATATCTAAGCATCAGTAAGTAGATATAATAATATGATGCCTGCATGTGTCAGTGGTAAGCGGATCAGCTGTTGTATGTATATCACTATGAGCCCAGAGAGAATTGCAGAGCCCCTATGGGAGTATGGGTGTGATGAGATGCCAGGGTGACACCATGTATGCCATCATCATGAACAACAACATAACAGTAAGCAGAGAAGATAGGCAATGCCTCTGACTGCCACACCCTGAACAGAATGGACACCGGCTGCCCTAGTACAGGGAGGGGCCACCATTACTATTATGGACATCTTGGGGGAATATAATTATACAATACACAGCATATATACAATGTATAGAGGCCACAATGTGAATAGAGGGTGTATGTTATAGAATATGTTTGTAATATGGTAATATATATATATATATATATATATATATATGTTATATTATGGCCCCTTATCCCAGCTCCCCCAGGCTGTCACTCACCCCGACGATCACGGAGTCATCGCCCTGGAACACGGGCAGGTATTTGTCCCCTCTCTGCACCTCCGACTGATTCAGAGGGCGAAACCTGCACAGGACCTTGATGCTGCACTCATTGGCCTCGGCCATGGTCGGGTGTGAGGATGCTCCGGGCACTGACCGCTGCGGTAGCTGACAGGGGCGCAGGTAGTGAGCGGGGGTACTCCTGCGGTCAGGGGGTCACAGTGAGCAGGGCAGCCCCTTAATCCAGTGCTCACAGCCGGGCTGGAGTGGTTGATGCCCCGGAGATGGAGAGATAAACGCGCTGCAGATGTGAGAGGCTGGCTGCGGTGATCGTACGGCTGTGCGGGCTCATCTGCATGTGCTGTAACCTGGGGAGGGGTTCCTCTGCCTCTTCTTCCGTGCAATGGAGATGCGTGTGCCTCCTTCGTGCAATGGGAATGTATGCCTCCTCTGTGCAATGGGAGGATGTGAGTGTCTCCTGTGCTGGGCAATGGGGGGATGTGTGTGTCAGCTGTGCTGGGCAATGGGGGGATGCGTGTGTCAGCTGTGCTGGGCAATGGGGGGATGCGTTTGGCTCCTGTGCTGGGCAATGGGGGAGATGTGTGTGGCTCCTGCTCCAGCCAATGCACTTGTATAACAATGGAGGTGTCAGATGCTGATGCTGCTGCTGCTGCTGCAGAGATGAAGCCACCACCAGCTCTGTCTGTCCTGCAGTCTGTGCTGCAGCAGCCTATGGTACATCACTGCTTAATCATTGCGTGCTACAGCACGTATCTGCAGCTTTTAAGGTGGCACAGCCTGTTAAGGTGGAATTAAAGTTGAATACTTAGATATAAAATGTTACTACTGTTCCTTTAATGACATTTCTGTTCATTCATTATTTTTATTTTAGCCATTTATTAGTAAATATCTGATTTCAAGGGTTTTCATTTTACAACGGAGCTCTGTAGGAATAAAAATAAAAGTGCATATATCAGGCTTAAACACAGATTAGTGTAGTAGCACTAGCCTGTGTGATATTTACAATATCAGGTACTATACATGCATTTTAGTACAGTAATTGTCATTATTATTTGTACATTTTATATTTAAAGCATCACGAGTGTTTCGCAGCTCCGAACATAGGGCACATAAATTAAAACAATACAGGGTGCACAGGACTAAACATAACAGTAACTGAAGAACAAATAAAGTACACAGGTAACACCTGGAAGCACAATTCTTAAGACCCCTATCCATTACTGTGACTTCTCCAAGGGGTGAAGTCGCAGCCGATCCCCCTTGAGCCGCTTGGGACTTGATCTCATGTGATACATTGAATGCGCTCATTTTTGCATGTGATCTATCGCATGAAACCCCATTCCCTGCTGCACTGGACCATGCATAGGATCGGATGTTAAACACATCTGATTTGTCCAATTTTCACCCGATTTCCCGGCCCGATCTGTCGGAATCGGGTGAAAAGTGGCCAAATCGCACAAGTGTATGGGGGCCTTTAGTAAACAACACAGCTGAGATGTAGGGAAGCAGAGGAGCAGTCTGCATGTTACCAGCGGCAGGTTGTCAGTGGTAGAAATGAATGAGTACAAGTGGGAAGAGATGCGGGTATAGATGGTAGGTGAGAAAGTGGCGCATTAATAAAGGATTGCATATGTATTGTAATGCAATCTGGGTGGCATTTACAGCCCAGGATCACATTGCAATATGTGACCCTTTCTACCGAATGTATGTATGTGCCTCCAGACACAGGAACATGGGCTCTGAAAGGAGCCCGTTTCTGTAGTCTGCTATGCCAGGTGCTGGGGAGTCTGCACATGCGCAGTCAGCCCTGACCACCCACCACCCCCTCTGACCGCACTGCCCTGCCGGCAGTGTGGTCTGTAACCCATGGACTACCTCCATCTCAGAATGGTGGTAGCCCAGGGACCCACTGCTAAGCTGCCTGATATTGAGAATGGTGGTAGCCCAGGGACCCACTGCTAAGCTGCCTGATATTGAGAATGGTGGTAGCCCAGGGACCCACTGCTAAGCTGCCCAATATTGATACATCAGGCAACATTGCATCCCCATAAAAACCTATGGGGGAGTCAGCTGGCTGTGGGGCAGGAGGGATTGCTACAGGGATCGGAAATTCCTGCAGCGGTTTCTCCATGATACATGCGGAAACGGGTGTTTTTGGGGTATTAGTCACTCATATTTAATAGTAAATGGGCCCCTAA
The DNA here is from genome assembly GCF_055691185.1 of Crinia signifera. NCBI lineage: Eukaryota > Metazoa > Chordata > Amphibia > Anura > Myobatrachidae > Crinia > Crinia signifera. Next base: position 329,025,113 of record NC_139218.1, on the reverse strand, counting down.
GAGAGCTATAATTGAAATGCAAGAAGAGGACTTTGAGAACAAGAGGGAAGATTGCTTTGCTCCAAGGAGCTTACAGTCTAGGAAAACAGCCTTATTTATGTAAGATTCAGCTCTTGGGAGGTGCAGTGTACAAGGAGAGGATACAATACAGATAGGAATAAAAAAACAGGTCGGGTAACCCTTATCCGGAAATATTCCCAAAAATGTGGTTTTCAGAATATCACAGGGGTTTTTCTCTTTCATCCAGTCCGGTGACACAGCTCCACCTTGGGATGTAGGAGGGTCCGCAGGAGCCAGGCACCTATAGCTGAAGCTTTTCCCCTGACTGCAGGCTCCTCCCCTTCTGCATTCCCAGCATGCTCCAGTTCGTTTTAGGTGCCCACAGGAGTGGGTGCTTGGCTGACAGGCTGCTGCTGCAGCCGGCTTTTTTCTTTGGCTTTTTTCACTAGTTAGTGAGGATTTTATTATTTTATTAACTTTAGTGTTAGTGCAGGTTTTTTCCAGTGTGTGGCTTCTGGCAGAAGCGCAGCACACTGAAAACGTGGCACAGGCTGATAGAAGCGTGTCCTATAAGCGCTCTGTGTGCAGGGGTGTCTGTCTGCACCCTCTGCACAGCGCTTAATCCCAGCACTGCTGGGGGTTGCCTGGGCCCTAGGAGCGCTCCGGAACCGGCTCCTTACAGAAGGGGATTGTGGGGGAAGGAACTCCTGCGATGGCGCCCGCCATCTTGAAAGGGTTTACAGTCTGAAATCCCTCTGGGGAAGTGAAGACTGTTACAGGTGTCCAGCGCTGCTGGACGACTCCAAGTGATCCCAGAAAGAAGGGGAGGCACTAGGAGGTGAGAAGACTACACTGGGGGAGCGGCTAAAGGGGGTAAAAGGTGCCAATTAAGGCTTCCTACCCCGCTGAAGCAGGGAATTGGTCCCTTCCTCTCTGTGTGCGGGCGCCATTTTCTCTACACAGTGTGAGCTGAAAGCTGGTCTGGTCACGCTGCTGCACACAGTCTGACGTCTCCTGGAAGCGCTGCCCCCGCTGAGGCTTGGAAAGTCGCAGAAAACAGCTAACACAGTGGTTCCCAAACTGTGCGCCTAGGCTCCCTGGGGTGCCTCGGGACACTTGCAGGTGTGCCTCGGGTTGGTCGACCATGACCAATTCAAATTATTTATGATCAATTATTTCTGGACAAAACCAGTGCTGGTGGCTGCCAATCATAAAATGTGTCCAATCAGAACCAAATCCTGCCCTTTACCACATAACTGAACCTAAGAAGCACATATAAACACAATCTACTTCATTTGATATAGATTTTTGGGGGCCTAGGGGTGCCTTGGAAAAATTCTGATACTCTAGGGAGCCGTGATTAGAAAAAGATTGGGAACCCCTGCGCTAACAGACAGATAAGTACCACTGTTTACACTGCTTGGTACTTTTGCTTGACATTGTGCACCGTGGGTTAATCATGACTGACACGTGTGATGATGATGCTGTTGCTGTGGGGGGAGGGGGGGGGGAGCGCTGGACATGTCTTTAAACTGCAGTATTTGCGGGGTTAATTATTCATGTGAACAGATGGACCAAGGGGTGGCCTGCCCTGCTTGTAAGTCTGTGCCTGGGGGGGTCACTTGCCCAAGAGACTGAGCGCGAGCCAGCGTGGGCTGTGTCATTGGGAAGGTCTATGAATGCCCTGGTGGAGGCACTGAATAGGCAAAGGAACAGTTTGAGGTCTCCTGGTCCCAGTACTTCCTCCCAGAATTCGGTGGGGTCCATTGCCCCTGCACAAGGGGACCCCATGTTGTTGCGGGTCATTCAGGACACAGCACAGGGGGTGCATAAAATGAATGCACTCATGGAAAAGTTTGCTAGAACTCCTGATAGTCCTTCCTCTAGGCAGCCGATTGCTGCACCATCTTTGCTGGGTGATTCAGATGATGATGGTGTGTGTGCAGATGATTCTGCTGATCATAGGGAAGAGGCTGACATCTCTGTCCCTGGCATTGAGGATCTTATACTGGCTGTTAGACAGGCTTTAGACTTGTCAGAAGAGGATAGAGTGCAGGCTCAATGCATTTTTAAAAGGATGCGCAGAGAAGCTGTTACTTTCCCCTCAGACCCTGGTATGGTCTCTTTGTTAGGGGAGGCTTGGAGAGCACCTGACAAAAAGGTGTCTATGTCCAAGAGATATGCAAACATGTATCCCATGCCGGAAGAGCATGTTAAATTGTGGGAGAAAGTCCCATTGGTGGATGCGCCGGTGGCGAGATTGTCAAAGGCCACAGCGTTGCCAGTACAGGGGTCTGCTGCATTTAAGGAATCCGGTAAATAAAAAAGTGGAAGGTTGCCTAAAAGCTGTATTTGAGGGAGTTGGATTTACACTCTGCCCCATTATTGCCTCAGCTTGGGTAGCTAAAGCTTTGATTAAATGGGCTGAGGCCCTGGGAGATCAGCTGCGGCCTGATTCTGAGGCTTTTATCCTAGCAGAAAAACTCAGGTGTGCTACAGAGTACATCTCTGAGGCTGGGGAGTAGGGCGCTAAAATGGCGTCAAAGGTTTCCGCCACTTCTGTGTCAGCCAGGTGAGCTCTTTGGCTAAAAGCTTGGGAGGCTGACAGTGATTCCAAGAAGGCCCTGGAAGCTCTTGAGTTTAAAGGGGAGCTTCTCTTTGGCTCTGAATTGGAAGCCATTATTAAACAGGCCACGGGAGGAAAGAGCACTTTCCTTCCTACCACCGCTAAGCCCTCAGGCTCTAAGTTTGGGGTTTTTAAACCTACTTTTCGCTCCTCCTTTCGTGGCGGTGCCTCTGGTAAGGGTCAAGCAGGAAGAGGTAGATTCCCGACGGGTAGAGGCAAAGCTACCAAGTCCAGATTTGGTCCCTTCAGTAAGAAGCAAGGGTCCAAGGGAGAGGATAAATCCTCCGCATGACAGGGTACAGGCTCCCCGTTCTGGCCTCAGAGTGGGGGGTCGGCTCCTTCAGTATGGGGACTTGTGGGATATTCCAACATCTGACCCGTGGGTTCTGTCCATTGTCACAGCGGGCTACTGGATACATTTCAGGGGGAATCCTCCAAAGAGATTCTTGCCCACCCCTTTACCAAGGGAGGCCAGAGCACGCAAACTCCTGTTGGAGGCGGCCTTGGCTCTCAGGAAAAAGGGAGTTGTGGTCCCAGTTCCTCAGGAGGAACGCAAGAAAGTGTTTTATTCAATCCTTTTCTTAGTACCCAAGCCAGAAGGGTCAGTCAGACCCATACTAAATCTAAAATCCTTGAACCAACACTTATGGGTGGATCATTTCAGGATGGAGTCCCTGCGCTCAGTGCTTGGCAGCATAGAGCCAGGGGAATTTCTAGCATCAGTGGACATCCAGGATGCGTATCTCCACATACCAATTGGCAAGGAGCATCAGCCCCTCCTGCGCTTTGCAATAGGGGACACCCATTTACAGTTCCAGGCCTTACCCTTTGGTCTGGCAACAGCACCAAGGGTTTTCACAAAGGTGATGGCGGTCATGGCTGCGTCACTAAGACTCAAGGGGATTGTGATTATCCCTTACTTGGACGACCTGCTGTTCAAAGCAGAGTCAGAGAGCAAGTTATTGGAACATCTGTCTGTGGCAACACAGTTCTTGCAGGAAATGGGTTGGGTACTAAATCTACCCAAATTCCATCTAATTCCGTCTCAGAGGCTATTGTTTCTGGGAGTAATACTAGACACCCATTTACACAGGGTTTTCTTGCCAGAGTCCAAAGCAAAGGACATCCGCCAGTTAGTCCTTCTTTTACTAAGGGCTCAGAGGCCCACAGTTTGGCAGGGGGTGAGACTGCTGGGCAAGATGGTAGTGACCTTCGAAACGCTGCAATTTTGCCAGGTTTCATTCTAGAACCTTTCAGTGGAACATTCTATCCTGTTGGCCGGAGAATGCAAAAACTATGAAGCAAGAAAGTTTGCTTCTCTCCCCGGAAACGAAGGAATCCTTAATCTGGTGGATGGACATAGAGACTCTGCAGCTCGGGCGGTCTCTTCGGTCCTGGGACTGGGTGGTAGTAACTACCGATGCCAGTCTCAGGGGTTGGGGAGCAGTTGCTCTTCATCTTCGGTTGCAGGGCCTTTGGTCGCAACAGGAGTCCAGACTCCCAATAAACATTCTGGAGCTGCGGGCTGTCTGGAAGACTCTTTTGCAGGCCAAGGATTGCTTGAAGGGCCTGCCGATAAGAATACAGTCAGACAACGCCACGGCTGTGGCTTACTTGAATCATCAGGGCGGGACTCGCAGCAGGATTTCTATGCGGGAAGTCTCGAAGATCTTTACCTGGGCAGAATGCAACATTCCGGTTCTATCTGCTGTCTTCATTCCGGGGATCTGGAATGTGGAAGCGGACTTTCTCAGCAGGGAGGACCTGCGGGAAGGGGAATGGTCTCTGCATCCGGAGGTATTCCAAGAGCTTGTGCATCGCTGGGGGCTCCCAGAGGTGGACTTAATGGCATCCAGGAACAACTGTCAGGTTCCGAAGTTCTGCTCCAGGATCAGGGACCCAGTCGCCTGGGCAGTGGATGCCATGACGGTTCAGTGGCCATTTCCCCTGGTTTATGTCTTCCCTCCGTTTCCAATGATACCGAGGGTGTTGCGGAGAGTGAGGTCACAGCAGGTGCAAGCAATTCTGATTGCACCGAACTGACCCAAGAGATTGTGGTACTCAGACATTCTGAGGTTATCAGTGGAGTCTTGGCCTCTTCCTCTACGTCAGGATCTGCTAAGACAAGGGCCGTTTCTTCACCAGGGCCTCGCTCGGCTCAGTTTGACGGCTTGGCTTTTGAGACCTCCTTATTGAGGAAGAAAGGTCTCTCAGATGCAGTGATTCAGACTATGCTTAGGGCTCGTAAGCCAGTCTCAGCTGCAAATTATCACAGAGTGTGGAAGAGCTACATCAGGTGGTGTGAGCGTCAGAAGGTACACACCTCCAGATTCAGAGTATCCAGATTGCTGGAGTTCTTACAGGATGGATTTTCTTCGGGACTCAGTCTGCAGTCTTTGAAAGTACAACTTTCTGCTTTATCCATTTTCTTCCAGAAAATAATTGCTTTTCTGCCTGAAGTCCAGACCTTTTTACAGGGTGTAACAAGGTTAAAACCACCTTACAGGCAGCCAGTGGCGCCGTGGGATTTATCTTTAGTTTTATCTGTGTTTCAGAGTTCTCCGTTTGAACCTCTAAGGTCGGCCGACCTGAAATATGTGACTTGGAAACTTACGTTCTTGTTGGCCATTGCTTCGGCTAGGCATGTATCAGAGTTGGGAGCGTTGTCCTGTAAATCTCCACACTTAATTTTTGTATGAGGATAGGGCTGTGCTTAGAACAGAACCTAAGTTTTTGCCAAAAGTGGTTTCCTCCTTTCATTTGAACCAGGAGATTGTCCTCCCGGTATTTTCCCCTCCAGAAGGGGCCAAAAATAGGGACAAATTGAGAAAGTTAGACGTAGTTTGCGCCTTGCGAATTTACGTGGACAGGGTAAAGGATATCCGCAAGACAGATCTGTTGTTGGTTCTGTTTGATGTGCATAAGCGAGGTTGGCCTGCTTCTAAGCAGACTATTGCCAGGTGGCTTAGGTCAGTAATTGCCTTTGCTTACACCAAAGTTGGTAGACCTGTTCCCTCTAGGATTAATGCACATACCACTAGGTCAGTAGCTTCCTCTTGGGCAGTGCGTCATGGGGCTACAGCGGAGCAGTTGTGCAGGGCTGCCACTTGGTCCTCTGTTCATACCTTTACCAAATTTTACAGGTTTCATGAGTTTGCGTTGGAGGACGCCTCATTCGGACGGGCAGTGTTGAGAACTGGCGGTCTGAGCGTGCCCTCCTATAATACCGGCTCCTGAACGTCCCAAGGTGGAGCTGTGTCACTGGACTGGATGAAAGAGAAAAGGGGATTTTTGTAAGAACGTACCGTTCGAACCCCTTTCTCTGAGTCCAGTCCAGTGACACAGCGATCCCTCCCCTACGCTCAGTAAGTCATGCCGTGCATGTGTGTCATGTTATGGTAAGATGATTGTGCATTTAAGATGTTGAGCATTGTACTGAGTTGTGTATCCTAGTGTGCTTTTTAAGTTTGAACTGGAGCATGCTGGGAATGCAGAAGGGGAGGAGCCTACAGTCAGGGGAAAAGCTTCAGCTATAGGTGCCTGGTTCCTGCGGACCCTCCTACATCCCAAGGTGGAGCTGTGTCACCGGACTGGACTCAGAGAAAGGGGTTCGAACGGTAAGTTCTTACAAAAATCCCCTTTTTATTTTTTTTTATTTTTTTTAACCCCCAGCACCTAGATTTTTTTTGTTTTGTCATACTCTTCTGGTCCCTCTGCATCCGTGGCATCTGTCTTCAGAGGCATCCCCCGTCCCAATGATACAATGCGTGGGTGTGTCAGTGACATCATGACATCACTGTCACTGTTCTCCTGTGCAATGTACCATTGGGACCGGGGATGCCTGAAAAGATGGATGTGGTGGATGCTGGAGGATGCTGGAGGATGCTGTAGACGCCGGAGAACATGGGGACATATATTATGAAATCCAGAATAATTCCCTATCCGAAATGCTCCTGGTCCCGAGAATTTTGGATACGAACTACTCAACAAAAAGCCAGATACATATTTAATATACATAAAGATGCATGCTAAACACACACAAAGATACATATACTGTACACAATAAATTCACACACATTGCCAGATCCACACTGAACGTGCACAGAACCACCTGGATCTACATTAAATCATTAAAAATAATGTATATATTCAATCAATAAAAGAATCGGAAGAGACCCCTCAGTATCCCCTTTCATTCCCCTATGGGGAGATCCCTCTTTTCTTCCTTCACTAACAAATTCTTTGTTTCGAGGTTGGAGACAAAAGGGACTTCATCTAGCCACAAAACTCTTTGATCCAGAAGGGACATTACTTACCTTTTCTGTACTCAAAGATACCCATAACCAACACACAGTTCCATATGTATCTCCAGACTAGACACTTTGTCACACCGTTGATACCCAATATCGTAAAACCCGCTGACCCCGACCCACTACAACACATATTTGCATTACTAACCAATTCTAATTTCAAAACTGGATACATCTATGACACCTTATTATCATATTCCAAGAATCCTTCTCATAGCCCTTTAGTACATTCCTGGTCAGAGGATATTACAGGGATTACTGATCAAACCATCCTCTTCACACATTTTACGCAGACCATGAAAATACTACAATCAGCGTACTTACAAGCAGGGCCGGCTCGACCACTAGGCAGGACTAGGCATTTGCCTAGGGCGCCGGCCGCTGGAGGGCGGTACTGAGCCGCTGAGGTACCATAAAGAGGTACCCGAACGCAGGGAGCAGGGAGCAGGTAAGTCTGTGTGATCCATCCTCCCTCTCCCCTCTCCTATCCCGCCCGTGGCATGGTCCCTGCTCCCCCCGCGCCGCCCGCTCCCCTCTGGGGGGATTTCAGCACGGCACCACCTATGCTCCGGGGGGGGGGTAGTATCGCCCGCCGCAGTATCGCCCGCCACACCCCCTCCCCCCCCCGTGCCGCAGTATCGTCCGCACCCGTGCCCCCTCCCCCCCCCCTGCCGGGCGGGCAGACGGGCGGCGCGGTTTTTTTTGCCTGGGGCGGGCGGGGGGCTTGCACCGGCCCTGCTTACAAGAGGTACAATTTAAGGCTATCCATAGACTCTATATTGCACCTGCACAGAGTAAACATATGTCTGCAGTGATGAGGCTACTGGAGAAGGTTTGAAGTGTAGGATGGCTAATGCTACATTTTTCCACTGTTTCTGGTCATGCTCCAAGATCTTGGCGCAAGTTCCTAGTTTATATGAATAATTTATGCTCCTTAGACCCTCTGGCGTGCCTATGTATAAATGTCAGGAACTGGTCAATACCTCCCCCTCTCTGTGCTGCTCATCCCCTCCTCACTGTTATCCTAACAATGGCTAAAAACTTATCCTGACCCATTGGATAACCAGAACTGCACCATCTTTGAATGAACTAAAAGATAGACTCTTCCAATTACTCCTATATGACAAAAGATCAGTAATGCAGACCCATACCATGTCTATAGATAAACTAATGTAGGGTACACACCAGAACGATTAGGGCTCAATCCCATCAATCTGGATTCATTCCCAACCGATTGTATGTAGATTGTATGTAGATTGGGCATGTTTTTGCAAGTTTAGATCCAATTCCGATCTGATTCCAATCCGATGCGCGTCCCCGCTGGTCATTTGGTCGTTTTACAGATCCTACCTGCTGCAGGTAGGATCTGTAAAAGACCCATTCAACTAGATACAGTCTCAGCAAGCAGGAAGAGGAGTTTGCAGGTGCACACTAGATATAAATGCTAGACCTTTTAATATCTTTGCTATATTGCATTGGAGGTTATTAGCATAATGATGGCCATTATTATGGGCTTGTCCACCGCGTCCAGGTTACCTCAATAGGACAAGTTCCTAACACTACTCTGAGACAGGTCCAGGGCACAGGGCCCCCCAGGCCAGCCCAGCAGAACCACCCCACGGCATCACATTAGTGTGAAATTAAAGTGATAGTAAAGGGGATAGGGGAAATTATATGTGATAAGACTTACCTAGGTAAGAGGTAATAATAAATGTGAAGGGTGCTACATATATACTAAACAAACTAAAGGGGTGATGGAAAGTGTACGATATGATGCCATGGAGCAGCCCAGCAACAGCAGCCCAAAGAGCCCTGCGCCCCAAACACAGTCCCACAGACCAACACTCAGCATATATGTATAGTAGGACTTACCCTCGTAGTGCCAAGCTGAGGTGTGCAGTCTTGAATGTTGGACTCCAACATGTGCAGTTTAGGGCCCCTCCCCCTATGTACTATATATTGTGTATTCATACACACTGGAAGGAACGGTACTCTTTACCTAGAACGGCGCCCGCGATTGGCATCGCGGGCATCGGGGGTAAAAAATCGCGGGCATCGCGGCCATCGCATGCACATAAAAAACGGGTGCGACGCGATGCCCGCGATGCCCGCGATTTTCCCTTAGGGATCAATGTTAAAAGTTAGATTGGACGCGATTTTAGTGTTAAATGCCTCAATGCCCGCGATTTTTACATAGGAAACAATGTTAAATGGGCCACAGAGCCCTAATAGTCCCCCTGAAGTCTTAAATGGCCCCCCCAATTTTTAACGCCACCCCACGATCAACGTGAACCCGAAGCGTGGCGAGCGCAGCGAGCCCGCGAGGGGCGGCGGTACGCGTCCTCCGACCTTTTCATACCCCCACTATATACATCGGCGTGGAGTTGAGAATAGAATAGTGTGGCGAGCGCAGCGAGCCACCGAGCCCGAAGCGTGGCGAGCGCAGCGAGCCCCGCGAGGGGACGCGGATACCTGTGAAGCCCGCGAAGGGACGCGTTTACCTGTGAAGACGCCTTCCTCCTTAACTAGCACCCCGACCACCTGTCCCAGATTGTTTTTAATTAGGTTGGAGTCCAACATTCAAGACTGCACACCTCAGCTTGGCACTATGAGGGTAAGTCCTACTATACATATATGCTGATTGTTGGTCTGTGGGACTGTGTTTGGGGCGCAGGGCTCTTTGGGCTGCTGTTGCTGGGCTGCTCCATGGCATCATATTGTACACTTTCCATCACCCCTTTAGTTTGTTTAATATATATGTAGCACTCTTCACATTTATTATTACCTCTTACCTAGGTAAGTCTTATCACATATAATTTCCCCTATCCCTTTTACTATCACTTCAATTTGGACTCCTAGATCCTTTTTTAGTTCTGATATACCCAAAGCAACCCCACTTAGGTTGTAACTAACACTGATTATGTCTCCCAAGATGCATGACCTTGTATTTATCCACATTGACCCTCATTTTCAATTTTTTCGCCCACTCTTCTAGTTTATTAAGATCACTCTAAAGCGTGGAGACATCCTTGATTGTTGTAATTACTCTGCTCAGTTTTGTCTCATCAGCAGAGATGGAATTCAGCAAAGATGCATCCTGCAGCAAAGTAAACTTTGCTGCAGGATGCATTTGCAACGTCGGCATATAGGACCACCATACACCGGGACAGGGGGTCCGAAAGAAGCCCGTCCCTGTAATGTATTTACTTCAGCATGTGTTATGGTCATTGCTCATGGGGCCCACTTTTGTTTTGTTATCTGTAGTCCAGAGGCTACAACTTGCTGATGTCATCTTCAGATGGCAATAGCTGTGTGGGCTAAGATCATAAATACTTTTTATTCTGGAGCTTGGTAAATCTGACAGCATTGCATTCCTCATGGGGGCTGCAGCTGCTGTTGGAAATAGAGGATTGGCAGCAGAGATCACTGATGCTACCATCTGCGAGCCAACCGCTGCCCTCTCTACATGGAAGGGAGAATCCGGAGGTGATTGTGTCTGTCCTCGTTTATGCTGATCATCACTTCATCACAGCCGGGTGCTAAATGCGTTGCCATATGCATACCTCCCAACTTCTCTATGGGTAGAATAGGGAGGGGCGTTTTCGGCCACTGCACCTCTGAATAGACGCTGTGCGCATGTGCACAGCGTCTATTCTGTCAGATTGGTGGGGACTCCCAACTGACCCCCCAATCTGCCGGCTTGACACTGCCGGCCGCGGGAGGGATGTCGGAACATCCCCAAAAACTGAGACGTTCCCGCGTTTAGCTGGACAGTTGGGAGGTATGCATATGCATGCACACATCAATTTTTTGATGATCTACCTTTCAAAAAAATTTTAAGCTAAATATTGTATCCATTGTTATATATATTCTTTTATTGTAATGAATGCTATGAAGTTATGTAATTGACCAGTCATTAGCAACATTGAATTCAGTTTTTTTTATATGTTTCCACAGGCATAATCATTTATCTGCTGCTGTATTTTTAAATGGGGACTTTGACCTTGTAAAGCAGGACTGATAGTGTTAATGCTGATGCATTTCACATAGTAATTACCCATCAGGGTGGGTATACAATTACAAATGGGGTCTGTGGGGCATTTAACATTGGTTCCAATGTTAAATCGGGTCTCAGGGACCATTTAACATTGGATCCAATGTAAAAATCGGGTCGAATCGGCAGCATCACATGAGATTTGGTCGCACGCGATGCGACCGATTTTTCGGACCTGATGTCAAAATCGGGCGCCCAGATATTACACAAGTACCGGATATTCATATATACAATTGTGCTCATAAGTTTACATACCCTAGCAGAATATCTGATTTTCTGTCCATTTGTCTGAGAATATGAATGATAACTCACACTCTTTTCTTTCACTCATGGTTAATGGTTGGGTGAAGCCATTTATTGTCAAATCACTGTGTTTACTCTTTTTAAATCATAATGACAACAGAAACTACTCTAATGACCCTGATCAAAAGTTTACATACCCTGGGTATGTTGGCCTGATAACATACACACAAGTTGACACAAATGGGTTTGAATGGCTACTAAAGGCATGGGACGTGCTTGGACGTTCCAACATGACAATGATCCAAAACACAAGGCCAAGTTGACCTGTCATTGGCTACAGCAGAATAAAGTGAAGGTCCTGGAGTGGCCATCTCATTCTCCTGACCTCAATATCATTGAGCCACTCTGGGGAAATCTCAAACATGCAGTTCATGCAAGACAGCCCAAGAATTTACAGGAATTGGAGGCTTTTTGCAAAGAAGAATGGGCAGCTTTACCATCTGCGAAAATAAAGAGCCTCATCCACAACTACCACAAAAGACTTCAAGCTGTCATTGATGTTAAAGGGGGCAATACATGGTATTAACTGGGGTATGTAAATTTTTGATCAGGGTCATTTGGGTAGTTTCTGTTGATGATTTAAAAAAGAGTAAACACAGTTGTTTGACAATAAATGGCTTCAACCAACCACTAACCACGAGTGAAAGAAAAGTTTGTGAGTTATCATTCATATTCTCTGACAAATGGCCAGAAAATCACAAATTCTGCAGGGGATGTGAACTTATGAGCACAACTGTATATATATTGGTTTCTTTTTTTATAGTGCATAAGTGAGTAATGTGAAGAATGTGAAGATACCCTACTCACAGGTTCTATTTGTGTTGTGAAGCGTGTAGCGGTTTCTTTTACAAACCTGATAATTGTCTTTAAGTTGATAATTGTCTTTATGTGGAAACTATCTGGCGAGCGACCAAATTTGGATAGTGATGAGAAAAAAAAAATACATTAATGTGTTAAATCGTTTGATTAGGAAAACACCACGTGATATGGGAAAAGGAATAATGGGTGTTGTGAGCATACCCCAGTTCACAATTAGTAGCAGAGGAGCTGTTTGTATAAAAAGGTTTCTTTATACTTCAGCAATAAGCACCTACTTATTTGTAAGCTCTAATGAGCAGGGCCCTCTCTCCTCATGTGCTTTTCTTAGTATATATCTCTGGTACTGTTATAATTGCCTCAGTGTGCGATGCTTTAATTATATTTTATTTACCATGTCCTTGTCCTAATTTGCATTTGTACTGTCAATCACTGTATTCTTGTTTTGATATTTTGATCATCTAGGTATTGTAAGGCGCTGTGGATCCTTGTGTCGCCATATAAATATATAATAATAGTGAAATAATTTTTTGCACTATGTATTACCTCTAATATATGCAAACTTTAATTGTGAAATAATATTACACATTGGTGGTTTCTATATTTTATTTCTTTCACATGAGTTTGAGCCATTACCACAAGGATATCTCAAAATGTTGAACCAGAATACAACATTTACTGCAGATCACCGCAAACACTGGTATCTGGATGAAGAAATGCATAACAATAATGACATTATCACAGTGGTGTAAAAATAGCACCGCAGCCCACGTGGTCGCGGGAGGCTCTGTGTAAGTGCGGGCGCCGGGGGGCTATTGTAATGCACCCCCCATCCCCCGCAGCTTTACCTGTATTCGCTGCGGTGGTCCCGGCTCCCCTCCTGGCTTCATTCTAATGCTATGGAGACAGACTATCATAAAATGTCCGCCCCCATATAGCAGACAGTTCTCTGAAACAGTCTGCTGTATGGGGGTGGACATTTTGTGATAGTCTGTTTTTCATAGCATCAGAATGAAGCCAGGAGGGGAGCTGGGACCACCGCAGTGATTACAGGTAAATCTGCGGGGGATGGGGGGGAGGGGGGCATGAGTGGCCAGGGGGGGGGGAGGTGGAGGTGGGGGCGCGCGCTGCTTTATGATCGTCGGGGGGGGGGTGCTTAAATTATAGTTACGCCACTGCATTATCATTATTATTTATTTATTGCTTGCACCAGGAATTGTGTTTTAATTTAATTCTTTATATAGTACACATATGTTTGTAATGTGGTGACATTTTTTGAAGTGTTAGCACTTTAGCACTCACTCGGGCTGAATTGTGCCACCAAGACTAATAACCGGAGAGTGCCAATAGATGATGGTACACACGCTTGATTGGCGGTGTTAGACACACCCAATGGGCCCAATAGGTTATACTACACACACCCCTTTGATGGTGCACCCCCTAATAAAATGTGCTGTGCATGCCTATGTCCAAGGGTTTGAAAACTAAACATAGGAGTTTCTGTGTAGATGTCAATTGTAAACATCATTATCTAAACATTTAAACACGTGAAGGATTCATTGCAACAAGATATACAATTTACTATACAGATTCTATGTAAATGTCATTCTGTTCAAAACAAATTTCAATGAAAGAAAACTGTAATTGAGCTTCTGGCATGACTGGTTATTTTTTCTTAGATTGAAGAAAAATTGTCTTGTCACTTATTAATGTTTACATTCTGCTATTAGTGTCAAATAAGTGCAAAAACAGATTGAAAGGGAAGTTTAGGACGAAAGATGTGGACAAAAGATATTAACAACAAACAAACGACAAATGATGATGCGCATACCCGCCAGTTGTTTATCAAGATTGTTCGTCAACTGTGCATGCAGCTCAATTTGAATATCTTTCAAAAAGAGCCTATAAACTGTAGCTAGATCTTTCGTCTGTCGTCAATATCTTTCGTCAATATCTTTCGTCCAGGACACTGGGTTCAATGGAAATGTCTTTCAACCAAATTGGTCAAAAAAATTGTACAGTGTGTATGCACCCTTAAAGTGCTATCCGTGTGCAGAATTTGAAAATGTCCATACTGCTGGTGATTTCGCCCAAACTGCTACAAACCCAGCTCAAAACTGCCAGTATGATATAAATATGACCCATCAATAAAAAGAGGAGACACACACAGGGCCATCTTAACACATGGGCTTATTGGGCAGCTGCCCTAGGAAACTCATGTCGACCTTTTGACTGTTGACCTTCCCATTGTCGACCTAATGCTTGTGTCGACTAAGCCCTGTCGACCTTCAGTCGACCTTCAGTGCTAGACCCAATGCATGTTGACCTAAATTTGGTCTACCTAATGACCCATACCCATACCCATACCCATCCCTGCAACACAGTAAAAATCTTGCAGTGCATATACAGGATAAAGCTTCATCAGCTTTATCCTGTTGGTGAAGGTAATGGGAATTATAAATAACAATAACAATTTATAGACCTGATTCTGAGGTATATATGTGCTGCCGAAAGTACTATCCATTCCATTCTATGAGCTCTATTATATGATCACTTTATGAACTTATGATGATGCCCATGTTCTGTTTTTTTTTTTTTTTTGGGGGGGGGGGGGGTTGTATAACAATTTTATTGGAAAGGAGTGGAATAAAGATAATATACATGACATTCAATTATTGTAATAAATACAACAATAAAGTTTATCATCTTAACATTGTAACGTATATATTAGGGGCGTAACTATAGCACCTCAGCCCCCGCCACCGCGGGGGGGGGGCGCTGTGCATGTGGGGGCGCCGGGGGCTGCGGTGCTATAGTTACCCCCCCCCCAATCCCCCGCAGACTTACGTATCTCGCTGGTCCCGGCGGCTCCGTTCTTCTGATGAGGACCACCACAAAATGGCCGCCCCCATATAGCACACTGTTCTCTGAAACTGTCTGCTGTATGGGGGCGGCCATTTTGTGGTGGTCCTCAGCAGAAGAATGGAGCCGCCGGGACCAGCACAGCGCGATAGGTAAGACTGCGGGGGAGGGGGTTAGCATAGGCGGCAGGGCAATGGGGCGGTGGGGGGGGTGCTTGACGGGGCGGCGGCGGCGGGGGGTATGTATGGGCGCCCCCCCCCCTAACGGCAGGGGGGCGCCCACAACGTAGCTACGCTACTGGTATATATGCTTTATTTATTTCAGTTTTTTTTTAAAAAAATTGGGAAGGGAAAAGGTGAAATAAACAAGGGATATATGGGAGAAAGGGTAACCCAAACTTAGAGTAATACAAATAATAAATAATAATAATAATAATAATAATAATAATAATAATGTACCAGTAATGCATAGGCTGTAAAAGTCCACAGTTATATAGAGATACTTCTTGTTAATGACCATGTGTTATTTTCAACTATTTTTATAATAGATCTGGAGACATCTTCTGGGAAATACATTAAGTACTGTTCCCATATGTCTTTACATTTTTCCACACCCATTTCAATATTATAGCAAGCAGCACGTCTGTCAAAATGTAGGTACAACATTTATTCAGTTTTCAACATTTCAATAGATGGGCTCACCCTTTCTTACCATTATCTCAATATCAATGACCTGGCCAAGGTAGTAAGTGTAGTTAGGAAAGGTAGTCATTTAACGCGAATCATGTCTGGAAACCATGGCTTGAAGTTGGCCAACAATAATGGTTTCCATGAAAACAGGAGTTTGGTATTTGTAGAGGTTTAAAACAGATTATGGACTTTGTGCCAAAAGCTTTTTATTTTGGGACAGTGCCATATATTGTGTATAAAAGTGGCCGAAGAGGTAGGACATTTAGGGCAGATAGAAGAGGCGAAGTTATGAAAGTGACTCCATTGGGCTTGAGAAACATAGGTTCTGTTAAGAAACTTAATGTGAATTTCTTGTAATTTGGCTGATTTCAGACATTTTAGCATGTAGGGAAGTTGTTTAAAAACTATATCTAATGGCGGATAATCTGGGAAGTCATATATCCATTATGACCATATTTTTTTGTACGTATTTGAAGGTAGAAGATGCTGATGTTCTGTTAATGTTTTGCGTGTGTACTTTACATGTTATTGTGAACTATAAGGCCGCTAAGTATACTGAACTCCTAAAGAATATGCTCAACTCTTTCTGTACACTTAGTTGTAAAATGAGCAACAAAATGTGTATTATCTCCATAGTCATTTGGATTGTTTTCCACATTGTCTTGGTGATGTAAGCAATGAGCAGAGGAGCGATTTCAGCAGGAAATAAAGACCATGGAAGAATGTACAGTGGATGTTTGCCAAAAACCAAGACATCCACCGCGAATGTCCAGGAACATCTCATCACAGGAAATCACAGAAACGAGGTTTCAGCAACATGTCTCAATAAATAAACTTTAATGTTGTTGTTTGTGTTCTATGCTTCTTGGAGTTGACCTTAATTTGTTTGGTATTCATTACATGTATAATACAATAGTGTATAAATGTACACATTTGTATGGATATATGTCTTATCTTGATAAGCAGACTAAATGGATAAAAAATCTATTTTCAGTATCTATGACCCCAGAATACCCCAAAATGTGTCTAACATTTCCGTCACCAAAAGTTGTGATCCCCAATGTAATATCACAGGCAATATCTTGCTCTTCATAACCCTTCACAATCAGAATGGATCACCCCACCCCCCAAGAAAAAAAAACCCATAACCGTATATCCAATATCCAATATCTATATAATAAGTTGAAGAGTCTGTGTGCGTGTGTGCGTGTCCGTTGCATTGCGGGTACACCGTGGCACTCAGCGCTGCCAAATTTGGCAACAAGGTACCTCTGGACCTGGTGGTGTGCACCTCGAAGCCGTTTTTGGGAAATTTCACTTAGAAATTTGAAAACCACCAAGTTTAAATTTGCCTTCATTGATGATCTGGGGAAAAAGATTGACGATCGGGGAAACCGTAGTCGAAGGAACAACTCCACACCTGATATCATTGCTGTCATTGAGTATGAATGACACATTCTAACATTATGGTGAAGGCTTTAAACAATTATTAGGAATAACTGAGGATATACATAGACCACACATCACACACACACGTACATATTGTACACGCACACACACACACACACACACTACACCACATATGCACACAACACACATATATATAGGTAGCGCACCTCACACACTTACACATTGCACAGATACACACAACAAAACACACACATAACACACCACAAACCCATATACACTACAACACACACCCAAAAACAGTACAACAAACACACAGAACACACACACTTAAACATTGTGCAGATACAGAAACACACAGAACACACACACTTAAGCATTGTCAGGATACGCACAGCTCACTACACGCACATATATATGTAGCGCACCTCACATTCAGCAGATACACATAACACAACACACACACATAACACACCACTCATGGTACAACACACACCCACATTCACTACAACACGCGCCCAAAAACAGTACAATACAAAGAACACACACAAACATTGCACAGATACACACAGCACACTACACACACACACACACACATTTATACGTAACACACTTACACATTGGGCAGATACACACAACACACACATAACATACCTCTAACAGCACAACACACACCCACATTCACCACACACAAAAAAACAACACACACACAAAAAAACAGTACAACACACAAAACACATACTTAAACACTGCACAGATACACAAATGCACAACACACACATACACATATTGTATATACATAGCACACCTCACACACTTACGCATTGGACAGATACATACAACACAACACACACAACTACATACACTACAACACACACACAAAAACAGTAACACACACAAACACATTAAAAAAATAATTTGCCATTTATTTAACAGTCTGTACCGGCTAATTAAAACTGTACCTAATGTACCAGCTTTTCTTTTTTCCCCATATCCATCTCTGCGCACCCCGGCCAGTTGCACTGAGAAATCTTTGTCCTGGCCAATGCACCCATTGATCAATACAAAGTGGGTACACTGCACTCACCCTGTTAGTCAGTTGGATGTTAGGCACTGCTCTTCCTTAAGGGTTTCCCAGACTCTTTTGGTTCATTGATAATGTTTGGTCGATGGGCATGAGCACTGCATGTATTTGTTTGAAGTTATGAGTGTAAGAAGTTGAAGAATAAGACTGAGATGAAGATTTGTCACGTTATAGTGTACAATTTACTCAATAAATCGTGAAATAAATATGTGTACATAGAAGTACAATCAAGAAATGAAAGTAGAAGTAAAAAATAAATTCTGAATCAAACTGATAATTGTTTGGATGGGGTGGGTTGAGAAACAAATCTATAGGTGGAGGGGGTATGGATATTGTGGGCATAATTAGTGTTTTATACACCCACAGGGGGTCCCCAGTTGATGAGAAATTTTCACTTCAGTGTCACCATAGGGGTATTTCCAATTGGGGTTCAGGTGGTCTTTTAGGGGTCCCTTTACAATCCTGTTGGTCTCTTCTCCTGGAGCCTACGGTCTCCCTCAGTGATTGACTATCATTAAGGGAGACCGTAGGCTCAAGGAGGAGAGACATACGGGATTGTAAAGGGTCCCTAAAAGACCACCTGGACCCCAATTGGGAGTCCTGCTATGGTGACATTGTGACCGTGACACTGTACTGAAAATCCCATCAATTGAGGACCCCCTGTAGGTGTACCAAACACCAATTATGCCCACAATATCCATACCCCCCCACCTATAGATTTGTTTCGAAATCCACCCCCATCCAAACTATTATCAGTTTGAATCAGAACTTATTTTATAATCCTACTGTCATTTTTTAATTGTACTTCTATGTACACGTATATATTTTTTCACAGTTTATCGAGTAAATTGCACACTTTAACATGGCAAATCTTTATCTCAGTCTTATTCTTCAACTTATTACACTCCAAACCTTATCGATGCACCCATTTATGATTGCGATGGCTGGATCGGTGTATTGGCCCGGTGGGTGTAGGGAAGAATTTGGCCCATTGCAACCGTTCCCAGCGGTGCATTGCAGTGGTGCGGTTAGCGTGCATCGTGTCATGATGTCATGTGGCCAGGCCCGCGGACCTGCTCCCACACTCAGTGGCTGCCCCACTGTTTGGTAGAGATGCCCGGTGCATGTGCTTTACAGATCTCCAGACCTCAGAGACTGTTGCAGGCAGGATCGGTGAGGGGAGCAGCACTGGCAGGGAGCGGTGAATTTTTAATTAATTATGGCACGGTAAGTAATGCCCACCCCGGTCTCCACGCACTCAGCGCCTGTAATTACACACCCTAGAAACTGTACCATTGAAAGTATAGAAATGGAGGTGTGGCCACGTCCCTTTCTGATTTTGTACCAATTTCTGACCCACAGATGTTGGAAGGTATGTCATAGGTGCTAAATCTCAGGAGTGGTTGTGGAATTCATCAACACATACAAG
Organism: Crinia signifera; assembly: GCF_055691185.1. NCBI lineage: Eukaryota > Metazoa > Chordata > Amphibia > Anura > Myobatrachidae > Crinia > Crinia signifera. Next base: position 329,005,533 of record NC_139218.1, on the reverse strand, counting down.
TTATCAACTCAGGAGCATTGTGTTTCAAACAACAACACCACACCTGATTTCATTGCCATCATTGAGTATCAATGCAAACACATTTTAACATTACGGCGGAATCTATAACAAATTACAATCTTAGGTCTTTGGCACAGCATACTGTTAGATTACATTTTTCAGCAATTTTGGAAATAAAAAAAACCCCAAGGTTTTCCCGGGCAATGCCGGGGAGGTCAGCTAGTCCAAAAATACAATATCCAAAATAGTTCACACGAGATAATGACAACTCTGCGTTCTGATAGTTCAGTGTTCCTAAACTTTGTTGCACAAAATGTTTAAAAATATTGGGGCAGATGTATTAAGCCTTAACAAGAGATAAATGCAAGGGTGATAAGGATAGATAAACGTCGAGCCAATCAGCTCCTTACTGTCTTTTTTTCAAACACAGCCTGTAACATGGAATTTAGGAGGTGATTGGCTGGACATTTATCTCTCCTTATCACCCTTGCATTTATCTCTCGTTAAAGCGTGATACATCTGCCCATTATATCCAATTTGATCCCGACGGTGTGTATAATGTGTATATGAAACAAAAAGCATTTTGGTTTAGACTTGGTTCCCATCCCTAAGATATCTCATGATGGTATCCAAATATTTCAAAATACAGAAAATTCAGATATCCAAAATACTTATATCTGGTCACAAGTGTTTTGGATTTGTGAGACTGCTGTAAGTAATGCATGTGGCAGAAGTAACGTTGTGCTCACAGCTAAGATCACAAGCTATCAGATCTACCTGGACTAATTGTATTCCGTTTGTTAAGTCAGATGGATTTAATTCTTTGCATCAATGGGTTTGGGAGTAGAAATCCAAATCTATCCATTTTTTATTTTAATATTGTATATTATTGTAGGCAGGTTATATAAAACTTGTCAAATACTGTGGATAATTAAGATGAGTTTGGAGTTGCTACCGCTGCTGCTTCCTTGAAAATGTTTAGATGTTTGCCAGCTTTATGTTCACCGATGAACTGAAACATGCAGACAGAAATAGTCTTGTTGATTTGAATTCAGAGCATCATAATTACATAGCGCTAACACTGTGTCCTAGAAAAGACCTGTCAACAAAAGGGACCTTAATTCTGGATCACTGACCTCTAAGTTACATTGTAATTGAACAGTGCTGGAAGCACAAGAACTTCCCCTTCTTGTGATGAGAGCATGGCATGAAGACTTATGGAGAACTAAAATCAAGGAAGCCAGGAAAAGGAGATAAATTATGGGCCTGATTCAGACGTATTCAGCGTATATTCGCTGCCTAGTGAGCGGTTAAGCGTCGCACTCAGCTTCCCCCCCCCCCACGCCTGCGCCACCTGCATCACCTCAGTAGCATGTGAGGGGATGTGTCTGAGCACAAATCCCCTCACATGCGGCCGAAGGGGAGAGAAATCATTTCATTTTTCTCCTCTTCTCCCTTCGGAAATAAAAGTCAGTGAAAGAGATCCAAAAAAAAGGAGGGGGATGCCCATAAAATGTTGGGCATTCCCCTGCTCCAGCCCCGTGTACGCCCCAGCCCGCCCCCTCTGGAGCAAACGGCTTGGCAAGTGTGAAACTCCCCAAAGCCATTCGCTCCCAGGGTTTGCACATGCGCATAAATGCGCAACCCCCCGCCCCCCTCCCCCACCATCGGACTAGGGGCTGAATTCTGATCCGACCAAATGAGTGTGATTCGGCCCCTATATTTGCCTGGGCTATAAAAGTATTTAGGGTGGAATATAATGGGGTGTGAGAATAAGAAGGTAAGAGGTAAGAGATTTTGTAACAGTTTTTCCATTTTTTTTTAAAGAAGCAATCAATTGCATGGCAAAATCAACCTGGTTTTGCAGTGTAAATGATTGCATCGCACGCATTAGTCAGCTCCATACCTGATAGGCTATTCTGCGTTGCGCATATTAAGAATTTAACATGTGTGTCTATGGCCGGTTCCCACCATAGATGCCTATGTTAAAGTGTTTACATAGACGTCTGTGGTGTGCACCGGCAAATCAGACTGACCTCGAAGTCAATTGGGGTCATCTTTGTGGTTGACCCCAATTGTCTTAGTAATCTGCCTTATTTGCCGGTTCCTGCTATTAACACCTATGTAAAGACTTTAACATAAGCGTCTTTGGTGGAAACTGGCCACAGACGCACATGTTCAATTTTGAACATATGCGTCTATGGAGATACGGAGCACCCTATCTGGTGCAGAGCTCCCCTGGAACTTTTCTGACATCAATGGGATTCCCCTCATTCTCGAGGAGGGGCTGCTTATTTATATTTGGGTTATATTGTGTGTATTTTTTTATTTTTAACCCCGTGAATACCTACTTTGGATATAAGAGGAGGTGATCTACACTGGAGTTGGTAATTATATTGTTTCCCACAGGCGATGATTCTGGTGACAGTCTGTGAACCGATGGTACAGGTAACAGTCTGTGAATCAATGATTCAGGGGTCTATCTGGGAACCAATGGTTCAGGGATCTGTCTGGGAGCCAATGGTTCAGGGATTCGTCTGGGAAACGATGGTTCAGGGTTCAGCCTGGGAACTGATGGTTCTGGGTTCCTTATGCTGTTGCCTGTAAGGAAATGATAACTCAGGAAGCTAGAGATGGTGAAAGCAGAGTATCAAGCAGGTGACCAGGGATTAGCTACAGCAGGATAAGGCAACGCTGGAGTCAGGTAACCTGCAACCTAAAAATTTGCCTCTGAAATCTTTCTCAGGAGGAAGACATTTGTTCAAGGCCCTGAGCTATTCTGAACTTACTCTTATATCCCCCTTGGTGGCCGCAGATTGGAGGTCTTTCATGTGACTGCAGATTGGTCAGGGATTGGACAGCAAGGTTCACACAGGTTACAATGTACCTGAGTCACATGACCAATACTGGGCTTTGGGGATTGGAGTGCTCGGGTCAGCTGAACCCAGGTATCATGGCGGCGCCCATGCAGTCACATACCGATGTGGGACAGGTCGCCGGAGCCGGACTGCACGACAGACCACAGTGATAAAGTGACACTTGGACATCATGCCAGCCTGCAGCACTGCCAGCGGTGCCAGCAATCGACCTGCGTCAAAAGTACTGACCAACTCGCAGGTAAGACACGTGTGTACATGCCGCATTTCTTGACAGTACCCCCACACCTTTAAGGCTTATCTGGAAAGCCCTTGTGGAAGACTGCAATTAATCAGGGAGCATGTACATCCTCAGCGTTGGTCCAACTCCTCTCTTCAGGACCATAATCCTTCCAGTCGACAAGATACTGTAGATGAGCATACCTTTGGCGAGAATCCACAATCTTGCTTACATCAAACTCCACTCTACATTTGGAATATACTGTACTTTTGGTCTTCGGAGCCGAAGTTCAAAATTAGTTAAGGATCAATGGTCAGAGCAAGGAGATATGAAAGGAATTGGGGATCTTTAGATACAAAGGTAATCTTAATTTGTAGGCCAAATGATTAATCATCTTTATTACACTGAAGGGACCAATGAAACAGAGGGTGAACTTCATAGATTCAACCGCAGGTTATAGGTGGACAGCCAGACCTTGTTTAGATCAGGCTTTAGACTTGGTAAAACTATAGACTTGGCTTTAGACTTGGTACAACTCATCATTTGCAATCAGCAAAAACTTATACCTTTAAAGATGGACATGCTTGAGAACAGAATTTGCAGCAGGTACCGCAAGAACTGAAAGTTTCTTGAAATCAGGAGGTCAAGGATATTGCCCATAAACTGTAAAGAATGGAATATGCCAGGTGGATGAATGATATCTGTAGTTGTGGGCAATTTCTGCCTATGGCCAAATGTGGTCTACACGTTCATCTTGGGAGGCAGATACATAGAGGCAAAGGAATGTCTCTAGATCCTGGTTGGCTTTCCATCTGCCCATTAGATGGAGGATGGTACGCAAGAGAAAACTTTCGTTTAATTTGTAAAGCAGAACATAAGGCTCTCCAAAACCTGGCAACAAACTGGACACCACAATCGGACACAATCTGAACTGGTAGATCATGTAACTTAAAGATGTTTTGAATGAAGAGCTGGGCTAGCTAGGGAGAGTTGACCCCTTAGTGGGATAAAGTGGGCCATCTTTGAAAAATGGTCCACTACGACCTAGATGATATTGTGCTCTTCTGACTTAGGTAACTCAGAAATAAAGTCCATTGTGATGCTGGTCCAAGGATGAGTAGGGATAAAAAGTGGCAACAGAGTACCAACAGAAGCCTGGCGAAAGGTCTTGTGTAGAGCAGACAGGCAACATGAGGCACTAAATTCTTGGACATCTTTTTGTAGCTGAGGCCACCAATATAAGCAATGGATGATCTCAAGTGTTTTCAGGGTACCAGGATGACCAGAGAACTGGGAGGCATGAGACCAACTAAGCAACTTATGGCATATGGAGGCCGGGGGGTGGTCGCATGCACGTGGAGCATAAATCGCACTTTTTGCCGCGAAATCGCACTTTCTAAAAGTGCGATTTTTTTTAACTACGGAATTCGCATCCAGAAGTTTTCCCCATTGAAAAAGATACAAATCACATTTTTTATGAGATTCGAATTTGGAAATCGCCACAAAAAATGGTCTAAAGTTCCTAAAAAAAATAGACCTGATCCTGACTGGCGGTTTGGTCAGAAACATGGCGATTTTGTCAGAACCATGCACAGATCATTGTGATCTGTGTATGGTTCTTTGTTAAGATATGTGTAAAAGTAAAAAAATAAATGGCGTGAGGTCCCCCCTCCTGTACATAACCAGCCCCGGGCTCATTGAGCCGGACCTGGTTCCAAAAATACGGGGGACAAAAAGCGTAGGGGTCCCCCGTATTTCTGAAACCAGCCCCGGACTCTTGGACCGGTCCTGGTTCCAAAAATACGGGGGACAAAAAATCTGGGGGTCCCCCGTATTTTGAAACCAGCACCGGGCTCCAACAGCCCGCAGTGTCATGCCACAGCCGGGGGACACTTTTTACACAAGGTCCCCCGGCCGCACCATGAGCACCGTGGCTGGTCAGCCTTGGGCGGGGTACCTGGAGGAGTGGGGACCCCCCCAATAAAGGGGTCCCCCCCCCAGGCTTCACCCGTCCAGGGCTGAAGCCCGGGGCTGTCACCGGCGTCCCTGGCCATTGGACGCCGGCCTGATAGGGTTAAATTCTCATTCCTAACATTGCTTAATACAGGAGAACTGCAAGTGCCAGCAGACCTCCCCCGCAGGCTGGGACTTGGAGAACCACAAGTCCCAGCATGCGGGGCATTAATGGGCCCGCTGGGACCTGTAGTCCACCTGTAAAAAGAATGTTAAAATAAAGCACACACACAGAAAAGTATAACTTTAATACACACATCCACAAACACCTCACTTTTACACCGCTATACATACCGATCCAGGATCCATCGCTGGTCTCTCTGCAGCAGAGCCGGACAGCCCGCACTATCAGCGGGCTGAACCGGCTTCCTCCGATGCAGCGAACAGCTTCTGTCGCGCTGTCCCAGCACGACACAGGCTGAGAGCGTGATTGGGCGATGCGTCTCCATGGAGACGCATAGCTCAGTCCTGATTGGCTGAGCTATGCGTCTCCATGGAGACACTTAAGCCGGAGATGCTCTCAGCCTGTGTCGCGCTGGGACAGCGCGACAGAAGCTGTTCGCTGCATCGGAGAAAGCCGGTCAGCCCGCTGTCAGTGCGGGCTGTCCAGCTCTGCTGCAGAGAGACCAGTGCTGGATCCTGGATCGGTATGTATAGCGGTGTAAAAGTGAGGTGTTTGTGGATGTGTGTATTAAAGTTATACTTTTCTGTGTGTGTGCTTTATTTTAACATTCGCCCTGGACGGGTGAAGCCTGGGGGGGGGACCCCTTTATTGGGGGGGTCCCCACTCCTCCAGGTACCCCGTCCAAGGCTGACCAGCCACGGTGCTCATGGTGCGGCCGGGGGACCTTGTGTAAAAAGTGTCCCCCGGCTGTGGCATGACACTGCGGGCTGTTGGAGCCCGGTGCTGGTTTCAAAATACGGGGGACTCCCAGATTTTTTGTCCCCCGTATTTTTGGAACCAGGACCGGCTCAATGAGCCCGGGGCTGGTTATGTACAGGAGGGGGGACCTCACGCCAATTTTTTTATTTTTTTTCCAATCACAAAATCGCACATTTTACAAAAAATCGCACCTTTTCATGACTAAAAAATCGCACTTTTCATCCCGAAAATCGCCCTACATCGCACTTACTCGCACTTTTCATGCCGGAATACACACCTCATTAAATATTCGCTTTTTGGAAAAAAATGCGATTTTAAAAAACGGCGATAAAGGGCGATTTGAGCAAAAATCGCATTTTCGGAAAAACGGTAAACACAATAAATCTCGCCCTAGGCCTTAGAAATATTTTTCTAACTAAACACAATTAAATTTGTGTACTTCTCTGTTCTTTAAATATCCATAGGCCTCTAAGCGACAAAATCCATGCTACATGAATATGATATTATCCTTTGAATATTAATAATCATGCATAGGTAGCAGTGAAGGACTACTTGGTCACAGATCACATTGTATTATTAATCTAAGTGTTTAAAGAAACCAATAAACAGCAAATTCAGAATGATGTTTCTAGAAGTTGGCTGAATTCGTGACATTGATGATAACAGGTATCAAGCCAAGCAAATACATAGCGTAAAACCCCTCACTACGATGCATACTTAAGTAGTCATTGCATACGGCTGTGGCCGGATAGGCTGTGGGCCGATTTTATCTGTGGGCCTAGATTGAAGTGGGACGTTATTAAAGTGGGAAAACTGATTCATAACTACAGCGTTATACCAGATTCATCTGACTCATCATCTCTTGTCTCCAACAGGTAATACACTGAACATCTCCTCTGTACTGCAGAGCATTACATCTATTGTGTGGGATTGATTTGTACTTCTAGGTAATACACTGAACATCTCCTCTGTACTGCAGAGCATTACATCTATTGTGTGGGATTGATTTGTACTTCTAGGTAATACACTGAACATCTCCTCTGTACTGCAGAGCATTACATCTATTGTGTGGGATTGATTTGTACTTCTAGGTAATACACTGAACATCTCCTCTGTACTGCAGAGCATTACATCTATTGTGTGGGATTGATTTGTACTTCTAGGTAATACACTGAACATCTCCTCTGTACTGCAGAGCATTACATCTATTGTGTGGGATTGATTTGTACTTCTAGGTAATACACTGAACATCTCCTCTGTACTGCAGAGCATTACATCTATTGTGTGGGATTGATTTGTACTTCTAGGTAATACACTGAACATCTCCTCTGTACTGCAGAGCATTACATCTATTGTGTGGGATTGATTTGTACTTCTAGGTAATACACTGAACATCTCCTCTGTACTGCAGAGCATTACATCTATTGTGTGGGATTGATTTGTACTTCTAGGTAATACACTGAACATCTCCTCTGTACTGCAGAGCATTACATCTATTGTGTGGGATTGATTTGTACTTCTAGGTAATACACTGAACATCTCCTCTGTACTGCAGAGCATTACATCTATTGTGTGGGATTGATTTGTACTTCTAGGTAATACACTGAACATCTCCTCTGTACTGCAGAGCATTACATCTATTGTGTGGGATTGATTTGTACTTCTAGGTAATACACTGAACATCTCCTCTGTACTGCAGAGCATTACATCTATTGTGTGGGATTGATTTGTACTTCTAGCGTTATACCAGCGTTAAACCGAAGTGAAACTGAAGGACAAAACAACAACGGAGAAAACCAAAGTCTACTTTGAGTGAGTTAAATACATTCACACTACTCCGGCCTGCTTGATCTGGCAATTCAACCATAACATCAGCATTTTACATTTGCAAACAACTTTTACTATCACTGTTAAAGCTTGTACTTGCACTGTCTGTTTGGAAAATGACCAGCTGTACCTCTAATGACCTCACCTCTCCTGCTCTTCCATTGATAGTAGGTGTCCTCTTTCTCTATACATCCTCTCTGGGTGAGCTTATGTGCTCACTCAACTTCCACTATCACATCTATGCTGATAACAGTGAAATCTACCTCTCCTCTCATGATCTCTCTCCCTCTATCCTCACTCATATCTCTAACTGTCTCTCTGCTGTCTACTCTTGGATGACCCAGCGCTTTTTTAGACTTAAAATATCAAAGACTAAGCTGTCATCTTCCCACCCTCCTGCATAAAACCTGACCATCGCTTATCCTTACCTACTGTTTATGCTCACTTCTTTACCTTCTGTGTCACCCCTGTCTGTCTATCCCTCCCCTTTAGAATGTAAGCTCTCACGAGCAGGGCCCTCTCTCCTCATGTGCCTTTCTTAGAATATATAAACCACTGCCACCCTGATGATTGCTTCAGTGTCCTGTCCCCTGATGCAACTATCTATATTAACCATGTACTTGTCCTAAACTGTCTTGTACTGTAATTTGTTATGTGTTTTTGATTATAACTATGCTCTGTAAAGCGCTGCGGAATCTGTGTGCGCTATATAAGAAACTGTTAATAAATAAATAAACATACTGTACGCATTTCGGGCCTGATTCAGGGCTGAATTAGCAATCCATTGGATTATGCATACAGATTGTAAAATAGCAAAAATATCTCATATCTAATCACAATCCCCTACATACATATCTAATCGCAATTTGAGGGACAGGAAGTTGGTGTTAGGGGGTAGTAATCTGCCGTTTTCTGGGATTGTCTGGAATAACACAGGCATGCCCAGGCTTTTTAAGGGAGGGTGTGTGACATCAGTGGCGGTCTCGATCAGCCTGTCTCTGTCGCAGAGTTGTGGAAATGTCAGACTAACTCACATTTGCACAGACTGGAAATATCGGCGCTGCGGACACTTTGTCGCGCCTTATAAATAAATGTACTACTACTACTAATATCATTTGATGGCTTGGGAACTGCGTATGGATGTGCATCAGGATAGCGATATTTTCGAAACTCATTGGCAGATTTGACAGGGCGGGTTTTCTTTCTGCCTATGCGGCGTAGAAATGTGCAGATGAGCTATCAGGTCTGAATCAGGCCTTTAGTTCCAAGCAAGCACTGCAGGATCAGTTGCAGCTAACTTGCTTGGAATGCTGCATCAGCGGCCCCTTAGTGCCTAACATTCTTGTATTGCAATACTTTTTTACATTAATAACATCATTATATTAAGACGGTACATACAAAACACTGGCCCTTATTCTGATCGGTGCGGCCGGAGCCGATTATGCGGCCAGGACCGTGCGTGCGAAACCCCGCCTTCCATACGGATCGCCAACTCCGTCCGTATGCGGTAAGAAGCTGGCCGAACGGACCGCACGTGTATTTTTCACGGAATACGCCTCCTCCATCTAAGGGAACCTCCCCCATCATTCGATGGTCGCAGACCATCGAATGCAGAACCGAGTGCTCCACCAGCTCCCGCAACCTCAGACCACACGGACATGTTTCCGTGCAAAAGCAGGGATCTGGGCGGGCAGCTGACATCCGGCAATGTCATATGTCCGCCCCCTACACGTGCGTCACGGCCGCATTACCATACGTACGCCCAGCGTTTTCATGGGAATGCGTATGCATATGGTAATGAGCCCAAATAGCCCTTCACGCCCCTCTCCACCCCCTGTTCGGAGTGTTCACATATCATGCGGGATTTGGCCGTACGCCCCGCTCGCACATGCGCAGACACAAAACATCGGCGGCCCGAACGCACGCGGATATATCCGCACCGATCAGAATAAGGGCCACTGAGATCTGAAACATAGATCAAAGCATTTATTTGATGTGACAGTGAGTCAGAAAGGTCTCATTCATGTTTATGAATGTACTAAAAATTAACAGCACTGCCTCAAGCGAGATACATCAGCTTAGCTAGTCTATCTTTCTACTAGAGATAGTCCGATCACTAGAATAGATCTTTTGTTTTCAATCTGATATTACAGAAATACTTATGTTTTGGACTAATGCGTTTCTAAAATATCACTTTCTTCTACAATGAAAGGAAAGAATGTTGTATGTTTTCTGTTAAGAAAATAAGGTCCCAATTCAGCATGAAACGTTAATTAGAGAATTTGAAAATGCGCATGTGTTCCATATGCATTGCACATGCGCGATGAATTAGCAACTGAAAATAGAGCCTGACTGACAGGAAGCCGGCATTCTGGTGAAGAAACCTGTAATTATCTGGGTGTGTCTGACAGAACGCAGGTGCAGTATCTCTAGACAGTTTTTGAGGATGTTCTGCTATGTCAGCGGTGACCACTCCCAGATTAGTAGAAGCCGCAATCCTACTGATATTCGCAAAGATGGCAAAATCTTTGTAAGTGATAAGCGATCTATTCACAATTCATTAACAATTTTGCAGGGGGCATTTTTTTTTCTGGGCACTGGCTATCTCGCAGTCTACTGCAAATTCTCTGATTAGCAATCCATCCTGAATGAGGCCCTAAAATGGTAACTTCCACTAAAGATGTACAAGTAATCCTAGCTAGAAGGTGTTATTGAGTATCTTTGCCAAGCATATTATGCTGCAGAATGGACAGAGTTAGACCGGAGTGTTAAGTATTTGTGTGCTGTATGTAAAATGTTTACATTTCCACCCCTTGCATCACAAAACGATTTGTCCAGATGCACATTTGTACCTTTAGTTGTATTTGTTTCTAACAGTAAATCAACTATTTTTTATTAGGTTTAATGTGACTAATCCCATGGTTGCACCTAATGGACACATTCATGACCTCATGTTCTCTCCCTTCTGTGACATCTCCAACTTCTCTTAAGCCCCTTGCTAAGCTAGGTGCTTAAGCACAGATCGCTCAGCACACATCGCTGCACACATGTATGCACCTGCAATGTGTGCTGAGCATATGTGTGGAGCAGTGTTTTGCCTATGCTAATAGGCGATCTAAGCAGGATAGACAGTGCACTGTCTATCTCTGCAGACAATGCACGGGACCGTGCATCGTCATAGGGTGTACACACAGAGCGATCTGTGCTTCATTTCTAACCGATCTAGTCAGATCGTTTGGAAATAGGGCTTAAATCGCCCTGTGTAAATCGCCCTGTGTGTACGCCCCTTTACTCATTCTTCTCACTCTCTGACCACATCTACCATTAGAATACCTCCCCCACAACTTCACTCAAACCCACCTGGACACTATGCTTCCGGTATGATATCCACCCTGCCCCTTCTCAGTCTACTTTGAGCCATTCTTCACTACATCTTGTCCTGTCCGAATGCAGCAGTCACCCTCTACAATTCCAATGACCAGTAGTGTAAGAAGGACAATGAAGGGGGGGAGATAAAGATGTGAGATGGACAGTGAACGTGTCAAAAGGAGTTATTTAAGATACTGTAATGCAGTGATTTTCAACCTTTTTACCTTGCGGCACACTAAATAGGACTTTAAAATTGCCAAGGCACACCCTAAGATCCCCACAGGCCAAAACACATTGGCCACCACAGGAAAAAAACAAACCTATTGGCCCCCACATTAAAAACAATCACACTGATCCCCACAGGTAACAAAAAAAAATACATTGGCCCTTTAGATGAAAAGAAGAGACCAGTAAATAACATTTGAACTGGTGGTGGCTGTAAATGGGTTTGGGCATCTCTAGATCTGGGGGCACACTTGAGAACAGCTCAAGGCACACTAGTGTGCCACGGCACACTGGTTGAAAAACACTGCTGTAATGATTGAAGGTGCTGTAGTGAAGGCAGTGCAGTGAAATTCACTTTAAAGGTGTCAAGGAAGGAGTATTGTTGGAGGAGAGGGTGTGAGAGTGCTGTGAGGGAGCATTGAAGGGGCTGGGGTGGTACTGTGAGGAGGACAGTGCAATATAGGGGAAAAGTGAGTGAGGAATTCTCTAGGGCAGACTGTAAAGGGGTGGAGAGTGCTGGGGGGGGGGGTCGCATTAAGGGAGTGGTGCAGCATGTAAGCTGTGATAAGGTGCCCATACACGTTGCGATAAGCAGCGTGCGATGCGACACGTTATCGGGCGGATCGCATCGGATCGCACGTGTGCGTTTTGCATGCGATTTGCAGCACATACTTTTTGTACTGTGCGCGCATCGCATTGCACGCTGCTTATCGCAACGTGTATGGGCACCTATAGGGTCAGTGAGAGAACAGTGAATGTGTCAGTGAATGCTGTCAGGAGGTTAGTAAATGTACTGAGGTTGACAGTGATCTTTGTTAGGGGGCAGTGAGGGGGTCAGTGTGTGCTGTAGATATCTGGACGGTCTAGATCAAACTCAAATTCATCGGGGGCCGCATTAGCAGTTTGGTCACCCTCAAAGGGCCGGTTGTATCTGTAGGACTATGTGTCCACTCTTTATTATCATAAATTATTGTCACTGCATTCAATTATTGTATACTCAGCAGTAGCATTTCCCTCCTGCTATTGCTGTGAACTGCAGTGCATTAGGGAACACGCTGTCTGCACAGGGGGGCAGCACTCAGTCTTAGGGCATATGTCCTGCTTATTATCATGGGACACAGCAATTAATGATGGGCTGCAATGTGCCAGTGCACACACACACACACACACATAGGCAGAGAGTTTGACACTAAAGGCCCATACACACTAGTAGACTTTCATTTTAAAAGACTTTGCCAAAATCTTTGATAGATATATCTGTCACCAAAATAGTGCGTACACACTGAGCTATTTTCCTCAAAGAGCAAGAGATTTTCAGTCAGAGAAAGACTTATAAAAGGCGATTTACATAAAGGGCTGGGTTTGAACTCCAAGGGTGGGAGCAGCGGCCATTTTATTCAGTGCATTCCTGTTCTTGGTGCCTGATTCAGAACTGTTAGGCTGCGTATATTCAGAGCCCAGCAAAACATATACATTGCTGGCCGGTGAAAAATTTAAGGCAGGGCTTTGTGGGACAGGGGACTAAGCACACCGTAATGCCCATTACACATTATACCACATAAAGTAATGCCCATTACACAATATGCCACACACCGTAACGGCCATTAAGCAATATGCCACACACCGTTCAGGCTTCGTGCCAGGGGTAACATGCACACTGCCACGGGAAGTTACTGTGTGCCCTGCACTGTGCGGTAAAGGAGACAGTCGGACAGAGAGGTGGGAAACCCGGCTGTCTTAGAGCGGGTCTATCCGTCCATGGCGTGGCTATTTCAATGACGCTCCGGCTCATGAATTGCAAGCCAATCAGAACTTGCAGCCAATCTGGCATCAGTGGCTCATGAGTCGCGAACTGGCGCATCATTTAAAATAGCCACGCCATGGACAGATGGACCTGCTCTGAGATAGCCGGTTTTCCCACCGATCTGCCCGACTATCTCCTTTAGCAATGTAGGCAGGGTCAGACAGCGGGTCAAAGTGAGCGGATGGAACGCAGTTCCACCCCATTCCGGCTCACTTTAACCCCTGGTGGGCAGTGGTGCCAATATATACATTGCTGTCTTGTGCCAGATATATATATATATATATTACTGGCTAATAAATGATAATTGGTGTGCAGTGGCGCTAGTAATATATACAGCCATGCCAGCAATGTATATATTACTGGCTAATAAATAATTATTGGTGCCCAGTGGCACCAATAATATATACATTGCTGGCCTGTGCCAGCAATGTATATATTACTGGCTAATAAATAATCATTGGTGTGCAGTGGTGCTAGTAATATATACATTGCTGGCCTGTGCCAGCAATGTATATATCACTGGCTAATAAATAAACATTGGTGCCCAGTGGTACCAATAATATATACATTGCTGGTCTGTGCCAGCAATGTATATATTACTGGCTATGATCATAGGTGCCCAGTGGTACCAATAATATATACATTGCTGGTCTGTGCTTTGCTTAAAAAGAAACCATTGGTGGCCAGTGTACGCTCCTCTCCATGTTCAGCAGGCGGGGGGGGGGGGGGGGGGGGCGAGCAGGCCGGAAGGGGAGGAGCACCCAGCTTGTGTGGCCGGGCGGGGGAGCAGGACTGCCGGGTGGTGAGTGACAGCGGGATGGCGCCGGTGAGCAGCGGTGAGTATATGACGCTGCGGGCGGGGAGGGGGGTGGCAAGGGAGGGAGCAGACAGCTGGACTGAAAGCCGCGCATCTTTCAGCCCGGCTGCTGTATACACATTCAGCGATGATGGCTCAAATATGAGCCATCCTCGCTGCATCTGCTGGTAAAACCAGCAGATGAACCACCTCGCTGGCGATGATGCGGGAGCGCGCGAAACGGCTGTTTTGACCGATTTTCAGCTGAAAATCGTTAAGTGTGTATGGGCCTTTACCCGCTCTGATGCATCCACTCCAGTCTGAGCTGCTGCACCACCAAGAACACAGCTGCGCTCTCACACAGGCGCATTTCCCCCTCCCTCCTGTGAGTAGCGCTCCTCGCACTATCTATTCAGGAGTGGGGGGCAGCGTGCTCCCGGTCACTGTGCAGTGCACACTCAGCAGTAAGTGACCTGGAGCGCACAGCAGCAGCACCATTCACCACGACGGACCTGCTCTTTCCTCTCTCTGGCTCCTATACAGCAGGTGGGAGCGGAGGAGGGGTTGACGACCGGCGGCACTGCGCTAGAGGGAAGACGTTCTCTGGCTTGTAGGCTGCCGCGCATGCGCTGAAGAGGCGGCTTTCTTGTTTTAAAAAAAAAAATCGAGAAGGCTTGCCCGGGGCGTGGCCACGGCGAGGCGGGAGTGAAGGAGTGTGTGGTGCGAGCTCCCTGGACTACCATCCGTTAACATGCTGTGAGCCGCCATAGTGATGAAGATCCCCCGCCCTGTGAGCTCCATAAGACCGCAATAGCCACCGCTGGTTGTGTAGCTGGCGTGGTACTGTTTGCTGACGCCTTGTGTGGGACGGCCGTGAGCGTGACGGAGCAGGACGGAGACCAGTGAGCACCCGGGCGCAGGAGAGTGACGGGGGTGTGACGCGGCAGTCGCGTGTCGGGTGTGTGGAGCAGCTACCCGGCGGCGTCTCCAAGGCGTCCTCTCGCAGTGACTGTGAGGGTGAATAAACCTGGCGTGCTCCCTTCTAACAGCCCGGTTTCCCCTCCGCAGCTGGTGTCACATCTCTTCGGGTGCCTGTAAGGAAGGAGAGTGTGCTGAAAGCCGGTAGTGTTTCCCCGGTGTTTTCCTGGCAGTAGAAAGGGGGATTGCACGTGACGGGCTCTTTCACCAGTAGCCCGGTCCCCCCATCGGCAGCTGGGCTCACACCCTCTCAAGCACCTGCAAAGAAAAGCGGAGGTACATACAGCCTGCAGCAAGGGCCTCTCCCTATCTCATATAGACCTGGCAAAAGGGGCTACAAGCCGACATAAACGGGGTGCGTAAAGCTGCAGTGAAGAAAAACCCAAGTCAAGGCACCAGCAGTACCCCCTCCTGTAAAGAACCACACAATCAAGCAGCACCTGGTGGCAGTGTGCGATTAGGTGGTGTACAATAAAGCCAGCAGCAAATGTGGTATGTTTCTGGGATAGTTTGCTGATACCGCAGAGAAGCTGAAAAACACACCTGGAAAAGGTAATACAAACTGTTTATTCTTACTCCACTGACTGCCGTATAACATTATTTGGTAAAAAAAAAAAAAAACTGCTTGTGTAATCCCAGCCGTGGTAGAAGGCGATATCAGGAGGGCGTCTAAGGCTCCTGTAAGAACCCTATACCCCAACGCATTATAAATAAAGCAGTAAACATACTGTCGAAACCTCAAGAAAAGTTTCTAGATATGGGGAAAACGGGGAACACAGCAGCTGCAGCAGCCGCAGCTCGGCTAGAAAGATATGCCCGGCTGCAAGTAAATAACAGTTCGCAGTCTCCCGCAGCGACACCCCAGAATACTCCTACAAAAGAAAAAAGCCCCTTGAATCCCCCTGAAATCACATTACAGCAATTGCTGGAAGCCATTAATGGCAGCGAGCAGCGCTTGACAGAAAAAATAGGGGACATTCAGTCAGATATAAGCGCTATGAAGCAAGACATGAAGGAGGTCAAAGTTCAAATTAAAGAGGCTGAGTTGCGGGTCTCCAATCTGGAGGATGGTAATATCACCCTGTCGGCAAAAGTCAGCATGTTGTCAGACCAGGTGCGGGACATTAAACATAAAATGTCTGACATGGAGGGGAGACTACGAAGAAACAATATAAGACTGGTAGGACTCCCTGAGCGAGAAGAGGGCGCAGACGTAGCCCTGTTCATGGAAAACTGGTTAAAGGAGAAACTAGGCAGTGACTCTTTCTCAAAGGTCTTTGTGATTGAAAGAGCCCACAGAGTACCTTCCAGACCTTTTCCCCCGGGAGCCCCACCACGTACAATAATCATAAAGTTCTTAAACTTTCAGGATCGGGACACAGTACTTCGTCTGGCTAGGCTGAAAGGCCCGCTAGATCACAATGGTGCAAGAATCTCATTGTTTCCCGACCTTGCCATAGAGATACAGAAAGACAGAGCTAAGTTCATTGAGGTTAAGAAGAGGCTCCGGGAGAAAGGGGTCAAATACTCAATGTTGTTCCCGGCTAAATTGAGAATTATGGCAGAGGGGGAAACTATCTTTTTCCAGACTGCCAACGAGGCGGCGGCATGGATTGATAAATGGGCGCCAGGGGTCCATCAATTGGCGGCTAGTAAAGCATAAAAATATTCTAAAAATGTATCTGAAATAGTTCAGGGGGCTCACCACTTTATAGTGTGCCAAAAAGAGTAAAAGCCCCAAGCAAGGGGGGAGGGCGTGTGCTTTTTTTTTTTTTTTTTTTTTTTTTTTTTTTGTTCTTTGGGATCCATAGGTATGCCTGGGGGGGTTAGGTATACAGGGTGGGGGGAGGGGGGTTTATGTATTTTGTATTTATGTATTATATGTGGTAGCCTTTTGGTAAATGTTTTTTATGTACTTTGCGGTAACTATACTTGTCAGACAGCGATGCACCTAGAAGTAACTGCTGCCGGGGGTGTGTGCTCTCGGGAGCATGGTATGTGGCTACTTTCTCTTTTGATAAACAAACAGGCTGAATGGTCCGTATTTTAGCTTGGAACGTAAGGGGCATGAATGACAAGATTAAACGTTCACTTGTCATGCGCCAGATTGGGCACTACAGAAGGGACATAGTGTGCTTGATGGAAACCCATCTTGTTGGGTCTAAACTCCAGGCTATTAAAAAGGCCTGGGTTGGCCAGGCATACCATGCTCCCTTTACATCATCGGCCCGTGGGGTGTCGGTATTAATCAACAGAACAGCTACCTTTGAATGCTTAAGGGTAAAGATAGACCCGGGTGGGTGCTATGTATTTTTAGAATGTATTATGAACGCATTGCATATATGTCTGTTGGCTGTGTATATACCCCCGCCTTTCTCCTTTGACATTCTGGTCAAAGCGGCGGACTTTATGTCGCAATCTCCAGACATTCCTGTAGTGATCATAGGTGATTTTAATAATGTACTCAATCATCGATTAGATAGATGGCATAAAAATTTGGTTAATGAGGATAGAAGAAGTAAAAGAAATCAGGGGTTTGGCCAGTTCATAAAGGACATGGGCCTGATGGACCCATGAGGGACAAAACCCGGACCTCTTCCAATTTTCTTGTTTTTCGGCATCCCATGTGGCATTCTCCAGAATCGACCTGGCACTTGTTTCTAATGGGCTAGCGCCACAGGTCTCTGAAGTGTCATATAAAACCAGGGGAATATCTGACCATTCCCCCTTGGTATTAGAACTTAAGGAGTCATCCGCAAAGGGATGTATGTTCTGGAAATTCAATGCCTCATGGTTGTCTAAAATGGGGACTGGGGCAGATTTAGTAGAACAATGGGCAGAATTTTGGCAAATTAATAGAGGGTCAGCATCAGGGATCACTACTTGGGAGGCATTTAAAGCATTTGTAAGGGGCACTCTTAAGAAAAGGGTAGGAGAGATCAAAAGAGCTAATAGACAGGAGGCGGCAGAATTAGAAAATAAATCTAATGTAAGTGAAGCAGCCTACCTGGTGGCTAAAACAACAGAGGCCAAGGAGGCATGGGAGAATGCTAAAGGGAAATGGCTAGAATATGTTAATATAACAAATATTGTAAGTATGAAACAGAGGTCAAAATACATCTATGCCAACTCAGATAGACCAGGTAGATGCCTGGCCTATTTGGCGCAAGCCGAAAAACCTATGAACACAATATCCAAGATTCTTGATAAGAACGGAAAGCTTTTAACCGAGGCAGTAGATATTGGGTTAGTATTCAGGGATTATTTTTCTGAGCTTTATGAGTCTAGACTAAATTATAATCAACTCCAAATACAGGAATTTCTAGGTGGGATAAAGCTCCCCTCGCTTACGACAGTGGACAGCGGTGCGTTAGAGGTCCCTATAACTTTGGTAGAGATACAGAATGCCATAAAAGCTCTACCAGGGGGTAAGGCCCCAGGATTAGACGGCATCCCTATTGATCTCTACAAGCAATATACGGATCACTTCGCCCCCTTGTTGCTCGAACTGTTCCAGTTATGTTTTGAGGCCGGTGTGTGCCCACCCTCCATGTTGGAGGCCAAGATTATTCTTCTATTAAAACCAGATAAGGACCCGGCAGACCCTGGGGCATATAGGCCAATTTCATTATTGCCAGCAGAAGCCAAGATATTGGCAAAGATACTGGCGACAAGGCTGAATAAATATTTGGTAAAAATTATTCACCCTAATCAGACGGGGTTTCTCCCCGGCAAGTCAACCTCTATCAACATCAGAAAAGCTTTCAGGCATCTTCAGATAGCAGAAAACAAGTCTGTCAACTCAGCAATCATGTCGTTAGATGCTAATAAAGCCTTCGACGCAGTCGAGTCGGCATACTTATGGGCGGCATTGCGTGCATTTGGATTTGGTCCCAAGTATGTCAGGTGGATTCAGCTGTTATACGCAAATCCAACTGCACGCATGTCCGTAAATGGCTGGACATCCGATGCCTTTCCTCTATCTAGGGGTACTAGGCAAGGCTGTCCACTGTCGCCAAGTCTATTCTCATTGGCCATTGAACCATTGGCATGCGCCATAAGAAGCCATCCCGAAATTGTTGGTTTTAGTGTGGGGCAGCAGTACGACACAGTTGCCCTATATGCAGACGACTTACTGATTTTTATGTCTGATTATGTAAAATCTGCCCCTATCATATTACAATTAATTAAAACGCACGGTAGCTTCTCTGGTTTCGAGGTAAATGTTAAAAAATCTAGTATACTGGCCGTAAAACCACAGACGGCTCCCTATCCACATATGGCTCTATCAGTGAGGTGGTCGGAGACATTTAAATATCTGGGGATCCATATGTCCAGGAACCCCCTTGATTTTATACAACTAAATGTCCAACCTTTGTTGGCCTTTATGGTGTCAAAATTTAAATCATGGAATCGCCTTCCCCTCACTGTTATAGGGCGAGTTAATTTAATAAAAATGATTGTTTTACCCAAACTGTTGTACGTCTTACAGCAGTCGCCAGTGTATTTGCCAATTTCCTTATTTGCAAAAATTAATAGTCTAATATCCACTTTCATATGGAATAACAAGCGGGCGAAGATCCAGCTTGGTACACTGATGAGAAAAAAGGAGCAGGGTGGCGTAGCTCTTCCTAACTTCAGATATTATTATTTGGCCGGACAGCTACTGCAGCTACGTGATTGGGTACAGGAGGAAGGGGATAGCGGCATAGTTAAACTATTGGTAGCACAAGGTAATTTAAATCTTACCCCATTGCAACGACTGCTGGCGGGAGGGATAACCCGGTATGACCCACCATTGGTAAGGCAGGCAGTTAAGATCTGGAGGGAAGCAAATAAAATAGCCAAATTTACGGATATAGAGGTTGAACACCCCCTGGCAGATTATAAATTCCTGAATGAGCTAAAAGCACTTCAACCCGATAAGATCTGGGGACAGTATGGGTTAAAATCCATTAGTCAGTTGTACGAGCGGGGCACTTTGAAATCATATACACATCTGGAGTTGGAATTTGGTCTCCCTAGACATTTTTTTTTTAGGTTTTTGCAATTGAGAAGCGCACTTGAATCTCAATTCAAAAACATGGCGTTATGCTTCTCTACATCGCCTATAAAGAGGGAGTTGCAAGTGAGGAATAAAAGTAAGGGGGTGTCAGGGCTTTATAATCTGCTAGTGGAAGCGAAGTACGATGACGGGTTGGTAGACCTTAAGGAGAAGTGGTCGTTAGATGTGGGCCCGTTGAATGATTTAGAATGGAATATGGCTTTGACTTCTGTCCATGCAACAACAAACTCAATAAGGGTGCACCAAGTGCAATTGTTCTTTTTGCACAGGTCTTATATGTCTACTACAAGATTGGTTAAAATGGGTAGCCGCACTACGTCGCTCTGTCCCAAATGCAAGCTTGAACCGGGTTCCTTTTGGCATTTAATGTGGGGTTGCAGAGTCCTTGGGGCATTCTGGGGTAAAGTACAACAAATTTTGATTAGCACGGGTATCCCTGGATCTGCACTTGATTGCAAAGGATGTGTGTTAAATGTTCATACAGGCAATGAAATTAATAAGCACGATAAAATATATGTATCCACTTTATGTGCACTGGCTAAACTAATGATAGCGAGGACATGGCTCTCTAAAAATGGGCCTGATATTGCAGCATGGATATCATTGGTTAATTACACTGCAACCCACGAAAAACACGTATTTATATGTAGGAAACAATTAAGTAAGTACACTAAACTGTGGCACAGGTGGCTTACGTCTAGCCATGCAGGTATAGAACACAATATAAGATAAGTGTTAGAAGGGTAGGGTAGGGGAGGGAAAAGAAAAAGAGAAAAGGGGATAATAATAAAAAAGTATATATAAAAATAGAATAAATCTTTTATTCACTCAATAACGTTTTGTAAAAACTTTTCTGGGTCAATGAATCAACAAAACTACACAAGATGGAAATAGAAAATGTTTATTAGCACTGCACATTAATAATAATATAAAGCACAATTTCAGAGTGGGTAATAATTTGGTATGAATGTTGGCACAATCATATTGTCTGATGTGACAGGGTATACGTCATTTGCTACCCAGTAGTGGGTTTGGGCAGACCATGGTGGAAGGGAACAAAGCGAAGTAGGGCTATGACCGGTACATTGTTGGAGAGCAAAGTGAGCTGTGATATTCATGCTCCCCAATCAACCTCACGGCAGCAGTAAATCCATATCTTTTAGCTCTCATAGATCTGGCATATTAAGATCTTTAAATAAGTGCATCGTTGTCCGCAAAAGTTATAGGATAAATTGCAAATATAACATTAATAGTGGTATTCCCAACTGTATTGGGATTACCATCAGCTTACGTAGTACATAATATTCTTCATGTATATTTGATGTTTTTTTTTTTTTTTTTTGCGGGGTGTGTTATATGTATGTATGTGGGGATATGTCGCTGTGCCCGGTCGCTCGGTAACGCGCAATGGGCAACTCCTTCGGTCATCAAGCTGGGTGGACTCAGTGGGTTTGCTGTTTTTTTTTTTTTTTTTTTTTTTTTTTCTTCTTCTTCACTGCGTAGCACAATGCAAAGTGCATAATGGACAGTAACAATGCAATATGTAAAGCAGAGTGCAATGCAGTGTAATATGTTGTAAAGATTGTGGCATGGTGTAAGCGATAATATCCCTTTTAAAAACAATAAAAAGTATTTAAACAAAAAAAAAAAAAAAAATCGAGAATAAAAGGTGAAGGCTGGCGGCGGCTGTGCGGGCCACATGAAGAGGTCTGGCGGGACGGATTTGGCTCGCGGGCCTTGTGTTTGACACCCCTGGTCTAGATAGACAGTCAGTCAATAGGTTGACATTAACAAAAGGTTGACACATGAATAGGTCAACATGAGATTTTCCTGTTTTTTTTGTGGACTTTTTCATACTTTAACACCCACGTGGGCTCCGAATGAGAATGGACCATGCTCTACACTGTGCTGTAGGGGTCAGTTAAAGAATCATTTAAGGGGAAAATTGTTAAGTGGACATTGAAGGTTGAGTGCTGTGAGCATGGAGGGGGGGTGGAGAGCTGTACATCGCTTTTTTTTTACTGCACTGTCTCTGCTTTATTTTTATGATTGACTATGTAACGCTGATTAACTATATTTCAGCCAAGGAGCGCACACTGAGGAGAGCAGCCAGATAGTCTTTGGTGCTTGGAACAGCCATCTGAAGTACACAGTCATTGACTGGGAGACAAGTCCCACAGCATGGCAAGCATGGAAGGGTGATGGCCTAGTTTTTAGGTACGTAGCCCATGCCTCCTGCATGACAAAAATGAGTGGTGTGGCTCTTGGGGGAGAGCATATCCTGTCAGGCCTACACAGCTATGAGAGTTGGCTTGATGGGCTGGTAACTAGAATTCAATATATAATCACTTCTAAAGGGGCATACACACGGGGAAATTTCAGCCCCTTTTCTAAGCGAACTGATTTGATTGCTTAGAAAAGGAGCATGGAACGCTCCATGTGTATGCCCTGCAGCGATGCCATTGGTGTCAATGTGGGGGACTTGCCTCCATACATTTGCAATATCCAGTTCAATCTATTGCAGATGACTAACATGTTGGTCAATCTGCAATGGTGATCACAATCATCAATAGAGGAATCCATTGTATAGGGCAATGGAATAGACCAGGGCAATCTTCCTAAATATGTCAAATTCCAGAATCCATCGCTGATGTATGGGCAGCTTTACCTAGGTCTTTCCCAGGAAAAAAGCCTGCTAGCTGGGTCACTGGATGCTTCAACTGACACAAATCCCAGGTTTACCTTCAATAACCTGGGATTTCCTTGTCAGTGGAAACCAAGGATCATTCAGGGGCCCTTTTACCATAGAATCGCATTTGCATTGCGACCTGTGCAGAATCTACCACCCAGGATCGCATTGCAATATGTGATACTATCGCCTGGATGTAATGCTGGCCACACATCAGAAAGATATCGTTCCAACCAGCCAACTTTTGGCTGGTTGGAATGATAATCTTTCTAGTGTGTGGGAGCAAATGATTATCAGCCGTTTGCTCCCACACGGCCAAAAACGCAGATAAACGGCTCAAAACGGTCGTTCCAACTTGCTGGGAAAAATCAAACCTGTTTGATTTTCCCCAGCTAATCGTTCTGGTGTAGGGAGAAAGTTCCCCCAACCGAACCATATGTAGGCGGACACTGACAAGCAGTGTCCACCTACTTCTGATCTCTGTCACTGCTGCCCCTGCAAGTCTGGGATGACCTGACAGCTGGGGTGTGAGGGGTACTGCCTTCCACCACGCAATAGTCCCCTGAAGTTGCCACCCTTTAACCCAGCCGCATCCCCATTGATCCGTCCCCCCCTGATCCCCCGGCAGCATCCCCAGTGTCCTGTCCCCTGCGATCCCCCGGCAGCATCCCGTGTCCCCTTGATCGCCCAGCCAGGGACATGGCGAGGAGGTGAGCCGCCGGAACCAGCACAGCGAGGACAGCACCCGCGGCATCCCCACTCCCCCCGCGATCTCCCGGCACTGGCTACCTACCTACCTACCTACCTACCCCACCCCCCCGCGCGATCACCCATCCCGGGACATTGCAGCGGCAGCGGGGAGGTGAGAGGCCGGAACCAGCACAGTGAGGACAGCACCCGCAGCATCCCCACTCCCCCCGCGATCCCCCGGCAATATCCCGGAGCCCGGCGCTGGGGAGACATGCAGCAGTGCCCGGTTCCTGGGAGAACTGCAGCAGCGGCCAGGGAGAGAGACCCATGCGTCGGCGCTTGGAGATGGAGACTTGAGGGCCGCCGGGGAGCAAGAGAGCCAGCCGGGATGACGTTGATGCTGGTAAAAGAATGAGACCTGCCTTCTCTCCCTAGCCTCTCTTATCACCCCCCTCACTTCATCCCCTTTCACCACGGCCGTCACCTCTTCTTGCCTGCTACCACCTCACCCCCTTCTTGCCCCATCACCTCATCTACAGTAACCTCACCATCTCTCTCCCCCATCACCACATCCCCATTCGCCCTGTTGCCTCACCCCTTCTCACCCTCTTGCCCGCTGTCACCTCACCACCCTCTCACCTGCCGTCACCTCACACCCTCTTGCCCGCCGTCACCTCACACCCTCTTGCCCGCCGTCACCTCACACCCTCTTGCCCGCCGTCACCTCACCCCCTCTCGCCTGCCATCACATCACCCCCTGTCAACACACCCACTCTTGCCTCCTGTCACCACCACCGCTCTCACCTCATCACCCACCTCACCCCACGCCAACTCACCCATTGTCACCTCACTCTCTCTCACCTCTCGACCCATCACCTCACCTCCTGTCACCACACTCCCCCCTTCACCACACTCGCTCTCCCCCCTTTCCTCTTTTCCGCTCTGTACCCTTCGCGTTTTCTCTCTCCCATGCTCTTCTCTCCTCCACCACCTGTCTGTCACCCTCTCTGACCCCTGCTGTCCCTCATATTTTTCTCTCT
The DNA here is from genome assembly GCF_055691185.1 of Crinia signifera. Lineage (NCBI taxonomy): Eukaryota > Metazoa > Chordata > Amphibia > Anura > Myobatrachidae > Crinia > Crinia signifera. Next base: position 328,981,058 of record NC_139218.1, on the reverse strand, counting down.
CTTTGTCCCCCCCTTATCCTCTTTCTCTCTTCCTTCTCCTACGCAGGAGGGTCCGCACCGCCACCGCTGTCCTGCTCCTTGACGCTGCCATGGTGCTACTCCAGCTGCTGGGTGCAGGAAGTTCCTCGTTGCCACTGCCGTCCTGCTCCAGCCAGGTCCATTCTGCCGCCAGAGTTACGCTACACCCACCGGTCAGTAAGCTGCACACCAGCACTCGGACACACCCCATCACTGCTCTGACCTGACAGCTGCACCCCCCCACCCATCACTGACCTGACAGCTGTACCCCCCACCCATAACTGACCTGACAGCTGTACCCCCCCACTCACCCATCAGTGACAGTAGAGCCCCCTGACCCTGCCAGCACTGACATCAGCTCACCTATTACACCCCCCCCCCCCCCTGAAATCCAGACCAGGATAAAAGCAGCAGCACCCCCACAGGTACACAAAAAATGTCAAAATGAAGAAAATGACAATATATATATATATATATATATATATATATACCCACAATAGTGTCTTCAGCGCCCTAAAGTATGTGATGTCCTCAGCAATACTTTCAATTGTAATAAAATGAATAAAACTTATATATATATATATAAAATGAAAAAATACACTTGTAGCTTCTTATTTTTTTGAAGAGAATTTTTCTTTTATTTTCAAGAGCTTTAATTCAGTACCCTCAGTACCCTAATTGATGCCATGGGCGTCCAACTCGATGCCAAGGAGGTTTTATGCTTGCTGCCAAGGGGGTAGCAGTCTCACAGCCGTGCAGAGCGATGGACTGCCCGGCTGTCTTCAGAGTGGATCCGCGGCTGTTTTAAATCTCGGAATTTCAAACAGCCGCTGACCCGCTCTGAAGACAGCTGGGGCAGCCCACCACTTCTGCCCGGCTGTCACACTGTTTCATTGCTGCCGCTACGGACAATGAAATGAAATTCCAGGGGGTAATGGACAGTTGTGCTGCCAAGACACGGCTGGGCATGCATATAGATTCATATGCATGCCCGGCTGTGTCTTGGAAGTGTGACTGCCCATTACCTGCAGGAATTTCACTTTTGTTACAAATTATTTGCATTTAACAAATTCAACTGATACATGTAACTTTTACAAGACTGCCTGGTATGTGAGGCAGAGAATTTCATTTGCTTTCACTTCTCACTTGGAATTTAACCACTTTTAAACTAAATAATAATAATAATTTTTTTTATAGTAAAATAAAACAGAAGTAGGCTGAACCTGTCCACCTACTTCTGTGACATCAGAAGTTGGACAGAAGTTGACTGGACTAAAAAAAAAAAAAAAAAGTTTACTGGTTGGAAGAAAAGTTGGTTAGATGTGTGGGGAACTGTTTTAGTTGGACTATCAAGTTGGATGGTTGGATGTTTGAAGGGTTTTAAAAAAGTTGGTCTGAAGTTGGTCTGATGTGTGAAAGGAGCCTGTCCCTACAAACTGCTCAGCCAGATCCCGGGGATCTGTGCATGCGCGGTTAGCGCTGACCCACGGCTGACCGTATTTCCCAGCCAACAGTGCTCTCCGTAGCGGCGTAGCCCATAGGCTACAATGGGCTTCCGCCATCTCAGAATGGGGTTAGCCTTTGGGACCCAATGCGATGCTGCCTCATTGGGGATGTGTTCGTGAGTGGAGCAGGAGGGATCGGAGATTCCTGCTGCAGTCCCTTCTACATACATTTGGAGGATACTTAATATTTGTGGTATTAGCTGCAAATATGCAATAATCAATGGTCCCCCTCATACTTGTGGCGCCATAATAATCATAATAATTCTAATAAAAACAGCAGAGTGAATTATTATTATGAAGCTACGGCAATAACCAACATTATTACTCGGTAACCCGCATCACTGTTACATTGCAGATACGGTAACCGGCAGGGACGTGCAGTCAGGGGAGGCAGGGGAGGCAGAGCCTCCCCTGTCATAATGATGAAAATAATAAAAGAAGATATTTATATATCTTCTTTTATTATTTTCATTCATCATTTCTCCCTCTCAGGCTGCCTCCCACCCTCTTACACTGCTGCATGTGAGGGTGGGAGGCAGCGAGAGAGGTGCCTCCCGCTGTTTACACTGAAACTCCGGGCAGCGTGGGGCGGGAAGGGGTGGGCAGGGGGGCAGGGTGCAGCAATGGGCTGTAAAAGTGTGTTCTTCTGATGTTCCACGCCGGTAAAACAGCCACCCGAGGACAGTGACGCGCTACTATCATTATATAAGTAATATAACAACTGGACGCGCGAGAAAGCAGCGCTTGATGGAACAGGGTTCCTCTGAGAAATTATCTGCAGGAACTGCGGGGACTCAGAAAGCAATGCAACAAATGCTGCTTACTGTTATGGAACTGGTATGGTAGCGGGTTCTCCTGTGCCCTCCTACCCGGGCTAAGCTTCTTGTGGCATTAAGCCCCTGCGCTGCTTCATTTGACTTGGAGCCCAATTGCTATTACCAGCCATCCTCAGTGACGTTGTTATGAATATGGTGCAATAATATTACAGACACAACAGTCCTGTAGTGATAGCCACGTCTGTCAGCATGTCCCACTCAGACCACCCCAGCAGCAACGGGGTTAATTTCCATAGCCTGGCTGTGAATATGGAAATGAAGCGTCTGGGATGGAAGGCACAGGGTAGTCTCATACCTTTATGTCATTAACTGGTTAACTGTTGAGGCTCACAGCCACATCCAGTATGCAAGGCTCTCTATTCTTCTGCATTTCTGACTGTGATCTGTCCATCTGGGAGTGGTGGAGTTAGCACAGCATTGTTTGGGAGGACGTAATGCTGTTATATGGGATTTGGCATTGAATGTTCTGTGTGCTTTTATTATCATTAAAACCTCTATGCTAGCCTGTGCTACAGTCAGCGCTCATCCTGGCTGGAAGGGTTAATGAGAATATAAAAACCTCCCTGCTGACGTCCTGCTATATATAATACAGGCTTGTCCTGCTATTGTGCAAAAGTCATTTTATTCTCTTCGCTGGCACAGGCTTGTTTTGTGTATACGAGAAACAGAGAAATGTACTGTATACTGCAGTGACGTGCAGTGAGGTCAGTGCCTCCCCAGGCAATGACCTCACCGCACGTCACTGGTAACCGGTGGCATGATGATTACTAAGCAGATATGGTAGGATGCTGAGACGCTGCTGCGGCTGCCGGTCGGAGTGGAAACTACATTTCCCGGCACCACCCGATGTGACGCGCTCCCGTGAAATACTCTCTCTCGCGAGATTTCCATCCGCCGGTACCTTGATCTCGGTAACGGCCCCGGCAGCTCCCCGCGAGACTGTGGTGATCGGTGTCACCTATCTCCGGTACCGGGGGACCCGCTGCTGCGTGCGGAGTATCCGCTCATCGTGCAGAAAGCCCGAGTTCCAGTCCCGGCCCCCGCCGCAGTGACCGCGCCCTCCTGTCCGCGTACACAGCAGCAGACATGGCCGACCCCAAGTACGCCGACCTGCCCGGCATCGTAAGTAGCCAGCGCCCGGCCCCGTACTGCTACGGCGTGTGCATTCCTTCCGTGCGCCAGCAGCAGCAGTGTTCCTGACACCTCGGCCTCCTGTCACCCTGCCTGTGTCCCTGCTTCTTCTGCCAGGCGGTTATCCTGGGACTTTTAGTTCAACCACAACCAGAAGGGGCCACACGCAGGCCAGCTGCTGTGGAAGTGGCCCATGGCCATTGGGGACCTGTGTAGGGAGCTGCTGCTTTTTAGTAGAGTCCTTAGCATTTGATTAACAAATACTGCATAATGGCAGAGATCTGGGTTCCCTTTGCTGCTATGTATATGGCCCTACAGTGTAAGGCAGGGATGGGGAACCTTTGGCCCTCCAGCTATTGTTGATCTACACATCCTAGCATGCCCTGCAACAGTTTTAGAATGGCCAAACAGCAAAACTGTACCAGGGCATGCTTGGATGTGTAGTTCAACAACAGCTGGAGGGCTAAAGGTTCCCCATAACTGGTGTAAGCCTTAGCCCTGTCCTATACTGTATAGAAAGGCAAGAGGTGTGCGTATATATACTTATACAGTATATACCTAAATTATATAATACATGAGATTTGGCACTTCTATGCTCCAGTGAAAACTGCTGAAGCCCTCTAGTCATGGTTATATTTATTATGGAAAATATGCCCATATCCATGCACAGCCAAGCTACATTAAGGGCATGTTATAGTGCGGGCATCACAAGCTGACCACAAGAAAGATACATATTTGTCTCTGAAGATGTGTGCACACTTGTCTAATCCTCCAGCATCCCACTCCTGACCAGACCATTGACCTAATCCTACTGTATACCTAGCATACACACCTGTCCCATTTTTACACCAGATCTCCAATTTCCATTTTCTGAATGTGTTTGACTGTACACAGACTTCCAATCACTGGCAAGACTGGTTGGTCTGGAAGTAGTGATGGGTAGTTCGTGAATGATTAGATCAAAATGAACTAATCTTCAAAGTGAACTAAATCGTTCAGATCACTGCTCTGGCAAAGATTAGTTCATTTAGTTCACCAGGAAGTAAAGCAAGTGGGAAGTGTAACACACAGACAGACAGAGCCCAGCAGCTGCATAAGACTCATTTACTGGATCTTTACTTCCTGAATCTAAAGTTAAAAGTACAACAAAGCCCAGCAAATACAGATCTAATAAAATAAAAATATGCACTGCCTAGCCAAAGTTGTGTGGTGTGTCTGTGTGTGAGCATGTGTGCTCATGCTGCTCACCTTTATGTGATGCTATCATTATATGATTAGTTCAGATGTCCAAACACTTGCTGCTGCTGCTTCTGGTACTGAGTCCTGAGCATACTGCTGTGCTAAATCTTCTGCTGGGACCTGTGTAGGAGCTTCTGCAGCAGCCATGTTATCAGCTCTCATGCAATACACAGAAGGCAGTACATGGTAGCTGCCAAAGATGGCAGTGCTGAGCTCAGACATGGTCTGGACTCTGCGGATCCAAATGAACTACATTGTCCTGATGACTAATGAGTCCTGCAAATAGTTCAGTAGTTCAATTAGTTCACTGATCATACAGATCCCTGAACTAATCTCTGACTATACACCATAATGAGACTGTACAGTACCTGTGAGCTACCATGTGTGGCACTGCTGTGCTCAGGCACATGTATTGTGTGTATGCAGCCACAGACACAGTGCTGGCTGCTGCATGTTATACAGTATACTGTAGTAGCTCTGTTTACTCCACATTACAGTCAGAGATGGATATGTATGAACCTTCATGATACATACAGTGGAGCAGTTGCCCCTAGCAACCAATCAGCAACTGGTTACAGTCTCTACTTTATCTCTCTAAGGTCAGTTACATTGGGGCAAGGGGACATGTTTTTTTTCTAATTACTGCATTTTAAAAGCAGAAAAAAATTGACTTATTAAATTACTCAGAATTTGGGTATTTTACTTGCATAATATGGAATATTATGGAAGGTAAAATAATAGCCACAATGGGATTAATATTGCAGAGCTAAACAATAAACATGTCACTAGAAGGGTGCTGTATAACTTATTGCTTTTCTAAACTAGAAAATAATCTGATTTATTAAACATACAGTATATGATCATTCTAACAAGACTCAACTCCTACAATGAGCTGGTATTACAATGCCTGCTCTGTGTGTCATAATCTAGTCTAGTTCATCTAGATCCATTCACTCCTCTCAGTCTCTGAGTCAGTGCTGGAATAATGAACTAAATGAACTAGATGAACTAATCTTCTGATCTAATCTTTTGGGTGAACTAGATCATAATGAACTAGTCACCAAAACGAACTAGATTTCCCATCACTATCTGGAAGGGATAAATTGGCAGAAGCATTGGACAAACCAGTTGCGGGAGTGTACACACACTGCTATATTGGTTGGGTGCTTGACGATCACATCCATTGATTTTTCAGCAGGATGAAACATTTTATTAAGATAACCAGGATAATCTGGCTCACCTTACCAGTGTCTGATTGACCGGAAGGTCTCATTGAGTATTGGGCAGGCTTGTACCCAGCTTTAGTATGTGCATCACTTGCAGTTACTCAGCAGTGAAGAAACTGTTGGTGATGAAGATCCAGCTGCTTTTGACTATGCTTTTGGAATTCAAACACATTGGGGACAATAAGTTGTTTTTGGGCATGTATTTTTCTTGTTTAGACACCTAACAAACATTTGAAATCTAATTGTGTTTGGTCACCAATATATGTCGCACACAGGGTTTAGCTGTGTTAAATGGGTAAGGCAAGTCCAGATTTGGGTGTCCGAACTTGTGATTGGATGCAGAAAGTGGCAAATTGGCGCACATGTCTTCTCACACCACTGGAGGCTGCGAGAAGAAATGTCACCCTCGCGGCTACCAGGCATCTCAATGGAGCAAAGATTGAACTTCTCAATTTTGCAGCACCCTAGTGGCCGCTGCAGTGGTGACAATTGAATGTTCCAAATTCAGTTGATAATGATGCTATTGTAATGTGGCTGCTTATATGTATCTGCATTACACAGCAGTGTCCACAGTAGTACACAGGGCCGGTGCAAGGCACCGGAGAGCCCCAGGCGAGTCGGGGTGGGGGCGCCCCGGTGCCGGGGGGGGGGGGGTGGGGGTGGTGGTGGTACCTGTCGTTCGGCGCTGTCTATTTCAATCTGGCGGCGGAGGCAGCGGGGGTCCCTGCAGTCCATTAAAAATCACGAGCGCTATCCGCCGGGCTATGCGGAAGCGCTTCTAGTGTGAAAACACTGGCAGCACGCTGATTGGCTGAGATCAGCGTGCGCCGTGCTGCCAGAGTTTTCACACTAGAAGCGCTTCCGCATAGCCCGGCGGATAGCGCTCATGATTTTTAATGGACTGCAGGGACCCCCGCTGCCTCCGCCGCCAGATTTAAATAGACAGCGCCGTAGGACAGGTACCCGGGCGGCAGAAAATGCCGCCCTCCAGTGGCCGGCGCCCTAGGCAAATGCCTAGATTTGCCTAGTGGTGGCGCCGGCCCTGGTAGTACAGCATATAATCATTTCCTTAAAGGGCAAAGTGATGGATGTGAGTATTGACTTAAAGTTAATCATTTCATCTAGTCTTATTCCAATTCCCTTTGCCTTTAATAAACAAGACTTTATTTGTTACTAATAATACTCTCAATTCATGTGCTATATAGTTCCCAGGCGTAATGCAGACGTCTGTGCTAAGGCAGTAAAAAATACATTGTTTCCTGCAGCTCACTGAATGGTATTAGTAACCAATCTGGAACACTACATGATAATAGAATTCAGAGATATTGGTTACATATACCTGCGCAGTTGTATGATATGCCCCCAAGCCATGTCAAGGCATTTTCTGTATATTGGGGGCCCCTAGCGCTATAACTAGGTGCAGGGTGCGGCACCCCAAAAAACTAGCATAAGTTGAAAGCTCAGAATGGCACACCAGTGAAATACTATAGTGTTAATAAATATAAGTGATAGGAAGCTAACGCTATATATAGAAAGTGAGAGAGGGGAAAAAAAATGCGTCCCAGGCATAACTCAGACGCCTGTGCTAAGGCGCGGCCCAGGCGTAACGCAGGCACCTGTGCCACTATTGTTGACCTTGTGATATATGTTTTTCCTTTACTTGTGGGATTTAAAAACATGGATTTTATTTCCCCTACTAAGCTGGTACTGGACTACTATTGGGGGATCTTTTACCAATGAGGCGTGGGGAGTTATTTTGTATGGGGGCCATTGGACACTGGCAGTTCTGTGGTGCTGTGCAAAACATCCCCTAAATATTAAAGAAAAAACCATTGACTGGTTTTTTGAGGGGAAAAAGAATTCTGTTAAGTGGTTACATTTTTTGCTTTGTATTGTCCTTGTTAATGTCCTGGAAAATAGTAGTTTTCTCTAGGGGAAAGTTTGTGATGTAAGCTTGGCTCATTGTCAAGTGTTTAAATGGTACAACCATAGGCGTGCGCAAGGGGGGTGCCGGGGGTGCACAGGCACCTCCTAATCATAGCTGAGGGCTGGGGCTTTCCAACGAGCCCAGCCCCGTGTCTCTAGCCCCCTGGGAACCGGAGATACTGCCAGGCAAAGCTGGAACGTTTTCCCTATAGGATAACATGGGACCTGCTAATTCCGACCCCCACCCAGTTCAATGGCTGCCAGTTCCCCCTTCGGCATCACTGAAGCTCGAGGTTGATTTCAGTCGAACCCAAATCGCTGGGCCATCAATCTGATACCAGGCGGATCCATATGGATTATTTGATTCCAGGGATATTGAGGTTAAACCGTTTTTTTTTGTATGTGTGTGTGTGTGTGTATACTATGTGTGCGGGCGGGCATTTGCCCCTGGGCACTTGGGGTACAAGTGTCCCGTGCCTGCCACAGCCTCCTTCCCTTTTGAGCGGCTGACCAGATGCTGCCTGCCGCTGACAGGTAAAGTAGCTTCAGTGTGCGGCGTGCAGCATCCGGCCAGCGGCTCAAAAGGGAAGGAGGCTGCGGCTCCGGTGGGCATCTTATAAGAAGAGTGCACAGCGCTACCCGGAAGTGCGGATTGCAATGCGCACCCCCAGCAATGAGCATGAAACTCCCCTTGTCAACGAGCATTTAACCACCCCCTTCCCAGGGAGCATGTGACTCCTGGCAAAGAACATTTCACATCCCCCCCCCCCCATGGCATAATCTGTAATGGCCATCACAGTCTGAGGCGTAACGTGTAATGGGCATCATGGTGTGAGGCGTAACATGTAATGGGAATTACACGTACAATGTGTAATGGGCATTATGGAATGTGGTATACTATGTAATGGCTGTGTGATGTGTAATATGCATGTAAGTATGTGTTAATTTTTGGCGCGCGCCTTCGACGTGCACAGTCCCTATTGTCCCTGTTTTAATAATATTTTTTTAAGCCCTAACATAATGTGTAATGGGCATTACGGTGTGTGGCATGTGTGATGGGCATTATTGTGCGTGACATTATGTCTAGTGTGTTTCATTATGTGTAATAATAGGAGATGATGAACACGCCCAGTAGATAGTGATGGACACGCCCCCTCCAATGGTGCACCCCCTAATAAAACGGGCTGCGCACGCCTATGGGTACAACTGTCCTTTTGATTCTGATCAAGGGCTTGAAACTCGGTAGAACTACAGTATCCATCTCTGTTTCAGTAAATGTGGCATTGCTCATTGTAAGGATCCTATTATTTTGTTGTGCCACTCTCTTATAATGAGCATCCGGGCGTTGGTTTCTAGAATCATTAGTAAGTGCTATCAGTCTTGCCTTACTGGCAGTGAGTAAGATGATTTTTACTGACCATAGTAACCACGTATATCATAGCATCATTCAATGCTACTAAATTGTGAAATCATTGTAGAATCAAAATGATGTATTCCTACGATTAAAACAATTAATTTAATTCAAGGAGCTAAGCAGAATTTTATAAAGTGACTTGCATATTTTGCTTTTGAGATCCTTACTGAATAACCCCCATAATCCCGCACCAGACTTTGGGGGTGCTGAGCTGATCACTGTTGTAGGAATTTGCAAGGTGATTGATTGTCGAATGGCTGCTCGTGCATAAGGATTGTAGCGTGCATGTGCAAGATTAAACAGTGACGAAAATCAGCGATTGCTTTTTGTTTGCAATCACCTCGCAAATGACAGGAAGCTGCCGTTGGGGCGTGGAATCCTGACGTTTTCTGGGAGTGTCCAGAAAAACGTAGGTATGCCCAAGCATTTTCAGGGAGGCCTCGATCAGCCTGTCTCTGTCGCGCAGTTGTGGAAGGGTCAGAGCTACACACACTTGTACAGACTGGGAAAATGTTATAGTTAATGTTGCATATGGATTTGCAGCTGGCGGGCGATCAGCGATATTTTTGCAAGTCATTTGCAAACTTGCACCACTGGGTTTTCACTCTGTCTGGGCAGCGACTATCTGATTGCAGGCCTCTGTGAATTTGCACAGCAGCGATCAGGTCACAGAACCATTGTTTTGGGATATAGATTTATTTCTTAAGTTATTTATATAGCGCACACATATTCCGCAGCGCTTTTACAGAGAATATTTGAACAGTCACATCCGTCCCTACCGCAGTGGAACTTACAATCTATATTCCCTACCACATACACACACATTCACTCTAGGATTCATTTTGTTGGGAGCCAATTAACCTACCAGTATATTTTTGCATTGTGGGAGGAAACCGGAGGAAACCCATGCAAGTACAGGGAGAATATGCAAACGGCGCAGTTAGGGCAATGGTGGGAATCCAACCCATGACCTCAGTGCTGTGAGGCAGTAATGCTAAAGGACATGCAACAAATAGAGCACCCTGTAAGAAAATTATTTTTAGCTATACTAACCCACCTGAACCATGAGAAGCATTTATGTTTATTCTAAGGGTATGGAGCAGAGGACAAAAGATATCCGCAAAAAATACAGGATAGGTCAGTATTTAAAACAAGCCCCACGTTCTTTAGACCACAGGATAATTCAAATAATAATTTGAACATGGCAACAGAATGGGAGGATGTAGTCAAATAACAGCCACCGATTTGGCTAATTTAAGTTACAATTTGCTAACATTTGGGCAGCGATATAATCCTAATATCCTGTAGAGACAGGTAAGACCCAGGCCCAAATGTGTCAGTAACCCTGCATAAAACTACATTTATTCAATCAAAACCTTTTCTATGCATCAGGATAGATCTGCTGAAATCAAAAATACATGTGGTCAAAGACCTTGGTGGAGTTTTCATGTCCCTCCTGACCCAGGACAAACCCCTCCTGGTCAAAGTAGTTGAGTGTACAGAGTAAGGTTTGGCAAATACATTTTACATCCACTTTGAAGAGCGCAATTGGGCAGGAACTGGGGTCTTCAGCTGTGTGATTATTTGTGTACATCTGCAATGTGTGCTGAGTAACCTCTATCTGTCGCTATAGATTTTGTAGTTTTAAGGTAAGGATTGTCTATTCAGAATTCTGTGACTGTGCAGCTGTGTGTTGAAGACACGGTTGCCTAAAGGTGTGTACACGCTGTGATTTTTGCTATATAGTCAAAATCGCATCGCACATAGGCCATTATTCTGATTGAGTCAGATGGCTGCGTGTTCGGTCGTACGGCCAATGTTTTGCGCATGTGCAGAGGCGTTTCTGCGCATGTACGAACACCGCACACATCCGAATACGCTGTGAATTCCGTACAGGAAACAATCGGACGGAACAATCCGGGCAGGGGGGTGGAGAGGGGCGTGAAGGGCTGTTCGGGTTTATTACCATATGCGTACGCCCCGCGTTTTATGGGCGTTCCCATGAAAATGCTGTGCGTACCTTTGGTAATCCGGCCATGACGCACGTGTGGGTGGTGGACAGCTGACCTAGCCAGATGCCTGCTCCCCGCCCATATCCCTGCTTTCGCACGGAGAAATGTCACAGTGCTCTGGGGCACTCGGAGCTGTCTGACCACTCGGTCCATCATTCGATGGTCGGCGACCATCGAAGGATGGGGGAGATTCCCACAGATGGGGGAGTTGTTCACATGGAACATCCCCTGCGGTCCGTTCGCTCTGCATCTTACCGCATTCGGACGGTGTGAGCGATCCGTACGGTAGGTGGGGCAAAGAACACTCGGTGGCCGTCCGAAAATACGCATCTGTCCGAATCAACTAGAATAAGAGCCATAGTGCCAATCGCACCGTGCTTTGCAGCGCCGATCCGATGCGCGGAATCGGACTCAAATGTAGAAATAGACTGTGCAGCAGTATTTCTACATTCGATTCTGATGCCGTGGATCGGGTGCGATTTGCAATAATTGCTATGCGATTATCGCACCATGTGTACACCACATTAGCCTATAGCGCCATTCACAATTCTGAGCACATTGTCATTTCAGGCTACGGCATATAGGGGGTTATTCTAGTTCACTCTTTCTGACAAAATCCTCCTTAGATGGACAAAACCATGTGCACTGCAGGTGGAGCAGATGTGACATGTGCAGAGAGAATTGGATTTGGGTGGGGTTTTACTTCAAAGTGAGATCTATATTGCAGTGTAAAAATAAAGCAGCCAGTATTTACCCTGCACAGAAACAAAATAACTAACCCAAATCAAATTCTCTCTGCACATTTTACATCTGCCCCCCCCTGCAGTGCACATGGTTTTGTCCATCTAAGAAGGCATTTGTCAGAAAGAGTGAACTAGAATAACCCCCATAATCTTCTGTAGGTAATTATTGTATTTAATGTATGTGCACCATTTACAATGTTAATTTTCTGTAAAGCCTAAATGATAAATAAAATGTAAGTCTAAAGGTTCCCATACACGCTCCGTTGTGGGCGTACGTTTTGCACTTAAATAGTACACCTCGCATCGCATGCCTTGTGCATGCGATGCGATGAAAAGCTAGTACAAAAAGTATGTGCAGCACATACTTTTTGTACTGTACGATGAGATGCGCGGGAGCGTGCATCTCAAAGTACAAAACGGACCGCTGGTGAACGGAGCGTGTATGGGGACCTTAATTCCTGCTGATACAGATAATGGTGATAATGTTTTCTTTCTTTGTTTCCAGGCTAGGAATGAGCCAGATGTTTATGAAACAAGTGATTTACCAGAAGATGATCAGGCGGAGTTTGATGCGGTAAGGCTACTGCTTTATTAACTTCTTGTTGCATGCATCTCTATGATTTATGTTCCAATAGGAAAAAAACTAATGCATGCAATGGCAACTGGAAACCTACTGTACATTCCCATGTATGATTGGATTGCAATATCTCCTCTGGCAACAAAAACTTTTACAACGTGGCAATGTTTTGAACACATTTTTCGCACTTCAAACACTATTAAACCTTTTATTGCATCTTCTGGCGTCTTATAATGAGATGCTTGGAGGGTCGGATAAATTTATTTTTCCAACAGATGTGAGGCCAGCATTCAAACTTTTTTTTTTTTTTTAAAGTGGCAATCATTTGCAAAACCAAAACCATGCCTTGTAAATGAGTGCCGCTTTAAAAAAGTCTGTTTTATTTTCTCATATGATGTGCTCTGAATCCATCATCCATCATCCCTCAACTATCCATATGCTGCTTGTATGCATGTTCTCACCCACTTCTTGTGTGGGCTTTAATGCAACAGATCTCTACTGGTTGTTTACTAATTACTTGCAAGGAGAAAGGGTGTTAAATCCAGTCACCTACTTGTAGCTATTTAAAGTACATGCTTTGGTCAAACATCAGACTTCGCATTAAGTAAAATTGATTCCTGCCTGTAGAAAAAAAAAAATCACAAATAATTCATAAGGGATTGATCTTGTGAAAGGAACAAAGTGCCCAATTGTCACAGCATTTACTGTAAATAACATTGATTTTTTTTATTTTTACCAGATTTTGTTTTTAAATAATTTATTTTGTGATGAATGTTTCCCATCTCTTTACTCGAGTTGTTTTGTTTTACTGACTGACCGGTTCACAGTACTGCAAGTCATAAATCCAACCCATGCATATTTTTGTTGCTGAATTTTAATTCATCACAATTGTAATTCCAGTCCAGAATTATTATTTATTTTTTATATATTTCATTTTATATAAAAATGCTTTTCTTGCTAAGGTTTGGACAGTTGGAGTCAGTGCAGCTCATTGCTGCTCTGCCATATTTTCTACCCGCTTCTACTTCTTTACATTATAGTGGAGGCATGTACACAATGTTCCAGTTAATGTATTTAAACTATAGAAATACTATAGAACTACTTATCTCCGACAACAAAGGCACTAGAAGCCTACTTATGCTGGGTACACACTGGACAATGGGTCTGGTTCTGGATCACTCGTAGTGATCCAAAAATCGTCCCCTGCCCTGATGGTCGGGGTTTGTGCATGTGCAAACCCGACAGCGAATGGCTGCATCGAGTTACACACTCTCTGGGTCGTTTGCAGCGGGACGGGGTGGCAGTGCTGGCCATGAGCGTCCCCATAAAAACGCTGGGCATTCTCAAGAGTACGCGGGCAGGCCGATGCCCTGTCTTCGTCCCAGCGACCACAAATAAAAGTCAATTCAGACTGACTATTATTTGCAAAGGCAGAAAAAATAATTTAACAGTCGGCGACCATCTAATGGAGTCATGCGAGGGGATGTGTTCTCATTATAAGTCCCCCTCATATGGTTCTGAAGGGATTTGGCGGCAGGGGGAGGGTCAGGTATTTGGCGGGCCAGCGTCTCTGCCTCTCAGTAAGCTGCGATCTTCGCTGCATACCTAGCCAACCAGAATCACCCCCACTGTGTCTACCCAGCAAGATCTTCATTGACTGCAACCTGGCAGGGTGCTAGCTTCCACAAGTGCATACACACAGGCCACGGAAGATGCCACTGACAATACACGGAAGTGCGCATACTACATACACATAGTGCGTATACTCTGGACAACAATGTTGTTGTTCTGACCCACTGTAATCTGAGAAATAGTCCCACCCAGTGTATACCCACCATTACTGTGTTAGCTTTGAAAGTCCAATAAACATTTTAAATGAATAGAAGTCCATTAAGTTAAAGCATCTAACTGAATCAATTGTATATTACATACGCTTACAGAGCATAGGCTGTGTGAGTATATGTGTGTGTCCTTCTTAGATTGGATGTGATTTGGTATATTTGCCTACCATAATGACACCTGTTGGGGATGGGTCCCAAGTCTAAACACAGAGTTATTTGTTTCAAATACATCTTCCACACATAGCCTGTCCTTTATTTCTATACAATATTTTTAATTTGTGCATGAAGCAAAGTTAGTGTAGATTGAACCACAAGAAAACAAAGGACACTCACACACAAAAAAAAAGTAGACTTTTCAATCACATTTTAAAAAATGGGAGACTCTGCTTATATAACATGTTATCTTGGGAGGGAACTTGAGTCACATGTTATTGCCACCCTCCATAGAGGGCAGCTGCATATCTAATGTCAAAAAGATAAAATGGAGAGAAACAACCAGCCAATCTGCTCCTAACTACAGGCTGGGTTTAAAAAATGACATGTAGAAGCTGGTTGTTTATCACGCTCCACTTTATCAATTTTTGAAGCTGTATACATCTGGCCCTTTGTCTTCCATTCCTATAGCCCCCTATGTTTCACCTACCGTATCTTTTTAGTTTTGAATATTATGATTAACTTTTTTGGTACTTGTTTCCTAGCACGGCGCCCGTCGGGTCCCATCGCATACCTTAACTTAAGGTATGCGATGGGACCCGACCGACACGATTTTCGGGCTTTAAAGACATTTTTAACGCACTTTGAAAATCGGTCGCATCACATGCCATTATAATGGCATGCAATGCGACCGACCCGATTTTACATTGGACCCAATGTAAAAATGGTCCCTGAGACCCGATTTTACATTGGACCCAATGTTAAATGCCCCCCAGACCCGATTGTTTTTTTTTTTTTTTTTTTTATATTGTAAACCCACCCTGATGGTTAATTATGTCAAATGACCCCCTCCCCCCCCATTGTTAATGCAAGGCCACGATCAACGTGAACCCGAAGCGTGGCGAGCGCAGTGAACCCACGAGGGGCGGCGGTGGTACGCGTCCTCTGACCTTTTCATACCTCCACTATACACGTTGGCATGAAGTTGATTTTATATAGTATGGCGAGCATAATATGTCTGAAGTAATTACGCCACACTATATAAATCCAACTCCACACCAAAGTGGATACAGATTTCACAAAAGGCTAAAACTAAAGCATTCATTAGCCGTAGATGGCAAAGCACTCGGTAGGTCGCCTAACCAAATCTGGTTTTCATACCAGGGGATATAGCAGAAACAGACATATATCTGTCATTTAAAGGCCAATGTAAATAAATCAAGGATAGGGAGGGGGGGAGGGGGGTGGTGAAGAGATGCCCATTGTGATATGTTATAGAACACTTCTCTATACATGCTAGCTGAAAGCTAG